>NC_050099.1:33402395-33705425 GCF_902167145.1 Zea mays | reverse complement strand
AACATTCCCATAAGCATCTATCACCACGCTTCCTCCATGGTATAGTGTCACTAGGGTGTCCATCTATTGCAAAAATGGATTACTAACTCAATAATGGCTAGGAACTTAAGCCTAAAAACTTACTAAGTAATAAATAAATAGTAACTACCTATTAACTAATAACTATATAATAGAAAATAATAAATAACAACATCAAACGAAATTACATAACCTATGAATAATGTACGAAATCAATGTATACCTGAGATCGTGTACGAGTCCAGCTAACGGTGGAGAAGGTCAAGTCGGAAGAACACCTATGTACAAAAAATACTATTGTCAATAAAAAAATTTGGCAGCACCTCCCCTATAAAGTGATGTTTCTAAAACCTGGAAAGAAACAACAACACGATGGTGCTAAACATATTGCTACATGTATATGCTAAACCCTTTATAATCACTCGCTTTCCTACATCCAATACACTAACAATATGTTACCAATTTACTAACTATATAATCACTAAATAAATATACTAACAAATAAATACCTAGCTAACTATTTATACTAACAAGTGAATAGCTATCAATCTATACATTATACCAAGTAAATTAGCTAACTAATTACTAAAAACTAAGTAAAACCATTACCGTGGGGAGGAGGGTCGGCCGTGGGGATGAGGGGCTTGACGGCGACGGAGAACGGCAAGGGCAGCGGCGTGGGGACACCAGGCTTGGAGCGGTGGAGGGGGCCGCGGCTTGGAGGACGGCGCTGGCGCGACGGTGGAGGCGCCCGCAACGTGGGGCGCCCACGGCGTGGGGCGCTGCCGCGGCGGCGGAGGAGGCCGCGGCGTTGGGCGTGCGGCTCAGAGGGGCGGCGAGCGGCTGGGAGGAGCACGCAGCGTGGGGCAGCGGCTCGGCGGAGGGACGGCGACACGGCGACACGGCGTGAGAACAGAATGAGCAAGAGGAGAACGACGCGGTTCAAAACCCCTAGCTCGGCGCCAAGATCTATGGCGCCGGGCTAGGGGACACGTCAGCCTCCACGTCTAGCCAAACTGTCGTCGCTGAAAGTCGCCTAGAGGGGGGTGAATAGGGTGAATCTGAAATTTATAAACTTAAGCACAACTACAAGCCGGGTTAGCGTTAGAAATATGAACGAGTCCGAGAGAGAGGGTGAAAAACAAATCGCGGGCAAATAAAGAGTGAGACACGATGATTTGTTTTACCGAGGTTCGGTTCTTGCAAACCTACTCCCTGTTGAGGTGGTCACAAAGACCGGGTCTCTTTCAACCCTTTCCCTCTCTCAAACGGTCACTTAGACCGAGTGAGCTTCTCTTCTCAATCAAACGGGACACAAAGTCCCTGCAAGGACCACCACACAATTGGTGTCTCTTGCCTCGGTTACAATTGAGTTTGATCACAAGAATGAAGGAAGAAAAGAAGCGATCCAAGCGCAAGAGCTCAAATGAACACAAATGTCTCTCTCTCTAGTCACTATTTGATTTGGAGTGATTCCGGACTTGGGAGAGAATTTGATCTCTTTGGTTGTGTCTAGAATTGAATGCTATAGCTCTTGTAATGTGTTGAAGGTGGAAAACTTGGATGCAATTGAATGTGGGGTGGGTGGGGTATTTATAGCCCCAACCACCAAAAGTGGTCGTTGGAAGGCTGCTGTCGCATGGCGCACCGGACAGTCTGATGTGCCACCGGACACTGTCCGGTGCGCCAGCCACGTCAGCCGGCCGTTGGGTTCTGACCGTTGGAGCTCTGACAGGTGGGGCCTCTGGGCTGTCCGGTGGTGCACCGGACAGGTCCTGTAGACTGTCCGGTGCGCCTTCTGCGCGTGCTCTGTCCTCTGCGCGCGCAGGCGCGCATTAAATGCGTTGCAGTCGACCATTAGCGCGAAGTAGCCGTTGCTCCGCTGGCACACCGGACAGTCCGGTGTGACACCGGACACTGTCCGGTGCATCACCGGACAGTCCGGTGAATTATAGCGGAGCGGCCTCCCATTTTCCCGAAGGTGAGGAGTTCAGCGTTGAGTTCCCTGGTGCACCAGACACTGTCCGGTGGCACACCGGACAGTCCGGTGCGCCAGACCAGGGTGCCTTGGGTTGTCTTTTGCTCTCTTTGTTTGAACCCTTTCTTGGTCTTTTTATTGGCTTATTGTGAACCTTTGGCACCTTTAAAGCTTATAGACTAGAGCAAACTAGTTAGTCCAATTATTTGTGTTGGGCAATTCAACCACCAAAATCAATTTAGGAAAAGGTGTAAGCCTATTTCCCTTTCAATCTCCCCCTTTTTGGTGATTGATGCCAACACAAACCAAAGCAAATATAGAAGTGCATAATTGAACTAGTTTGCATAATTGTAAGTGCAAAGGTTGCTTGGAATGAAACCAATACAAATTCTTATAAGATATGCATGGATTGTTTCTTTATTTTTTTAACATTTTGGACCACGCTTGCACCACATGTTTTGTTTTTGCAAATTCTTTTGTAAATTCTTTTCAAAGTCCTTTTGCAAATAGTCAACGGTAAATGAATAAGATTTTGAGAAGCATTTTCAAGTTTTGAATTTTCTCCCCCTGTTTCAAATGCTTTTCCTTTGACTAAACAAAACTCCCCCTCAATTAAATCCTCCTCTTAGTGTTCAAGATGGTTTTAGATATTAGTTTTTGAAGAGGATGATACAATTTGAAATTCTATCAACAATAGGATACCAATTGAAAAATTTATCATTTCAAAACCTTTTCTTAACTCAAATTTTGAAAATCGGTGGTGGTGCGGTCCTTTTGCTTTGGGCTGATACTTTCCCCCCCTTTGGCATGAATCGCCAAAAACGGATACTTGAGTGAAATATAAGCCCTCGTTAATTAACTACTTTGTCCCCTTTAGTGAACGAAATATGAGTGAAGATTATACCAAAGTTGGAGAGTTGCTCGGAGCGACGGCGAAGGATGAGTAATTTGATGGAGTGGAGTGGAAGCCTTTATCTTCGCCGAAGACTCTAATTCCCTTTCAATCTATGACTTGGTTTAAAATACACTTGGAAACATATTAGTCATAGCATATAAGAGAGATGTGATCAAAGGTATATTTATGAGCTATGTGTGCAAAACATCAAAAGAAATTCCGAGAATCAAGAATATTTAGCTCATGCCTAAGTTTGTTAAAAGTTTGTTCATCTAATAGCTTGGTAAAGATATCGGCTAATTGTTCCTTAGTGTTAATATATGCAATCTCGATATCTCCCTTTTGTTGGTGATCCCTTAGAAAATGATACCAAATGGCTATGTGTTTAGTGCGGCTATGCTCAACGGGATTATCCGCCATGCGGATTGCACTCTCATTGTCACATAGAAGAGGAACTTTGGTTAATTTGTAACCATAGTCCCTAAGGGTTTGCCTCATCCAAAGTAATTGGGCGCAACAATGGCCTATGACAATATACTCGGCTTCGGCGGTAGAAAGAGCGACGGAATTTTGCTTCTTTGAAGCCCAAGACACCAGAGACCTTCCCAAGAACTGGCAAGTCCCCGATGTGCTCTTTCTATTAATTTTACACACCGCCCAATCGGCATCCGAATAACCAATTAAATCAAATGTGGATCCCCGAGGGTACCAAAGCCCAAACTTAGGAGTATAAACTAAATATCTCAAGATTCGTTTTACGGCCGTAAGGTGAGCTTCCTTAGGGTTGGCTTGGAATCTTGCACACATGCATACGGAAAGCATTATATCCGGTCGTGAAGCACATAAATAGAGTAAAGAACCTATCATCGACCGGTATACGTTTTGATCTACGGATTTACCTCCCGTGTCGAGGTCGAGATGCCCATTGGTTCCCATGGGTGTCTTGATGGGCTTGGCATCCTTCATCCCAAACTTTGTTAGAATGTCTTGAATATACTTCGTTTGGCTAATGAAGGTGCCCTCTTGGAGTTGCTTCACTTGAAATCCCAAGAAGTACTTCAACTCCCCCATCATAGACATCTCGAATTTTTTTGTCATGGTCCTACTAAATTCCTCACAAGTAGATTGGTTAGTAGACCCAAATATAATATCATCAACATAAATTTGGCATACAAACAAATCATTGTCAAGAGTTTTAGTAAATAAAGTAGGATCGGCCTTTCTGACTTTGAAGCCATTAGTGATAAGGAAATCTCTTAGGCATTCATACCATGCTCTTGGGGCTTGCTTGAGCCCATAAAGCGCCTTAGAGAGTTTATATACGTGATTAGGGTACTCACTATCTTCAAAGTCGGGAGGTTGCTCAACATAGACCTCTTCCTTGATTGGTCCGTTGAGGAAGGCACTTTTCACGTCCATTTGATAAAGCTTGAAGCCATGGTAAGTAGCATAGGCAAGTAAAATGCGAATTGATTCTAGCCTAGCTACGGGTGCATAGGTTTCACCGAAATCCAAACCTTCGACTTGTGAATACCCCTTGGCCACAAGTCGGGCTTTGTTCCTTGTCACCACCCCATGCTCATCTTGCTTGTTGCGGAAGACCCACTTGGTTCCTACAACATTTTGGTTAGGACGTGGAACTAAATGCCATACCTCATTCCTAGTGAAATTGTTGAGCTCCTCTTGCATCGCCACCACCCAATCCGAATCTTGTAGTGCTTCCTCTACCTTGTGTGGCTCAATAGAGGAAACAAAAGAGTAATGTTCACAAAAATGAGCAACACGAGATCGAGTAGTTACCCCTTTTTGAATATCGCCGAGGATGGTGTTCATGGGGTGATCTCGTTGGATTGCTTGGTGGACTCTTGGGTGTGGCAGTCTTGGAACTTGTTCATCTTCCTTATCTTGATCATGGGCATCTCCCCCTTGATCATTTCTCTCCTCTTGAGGTGGCTCAACTTCTTGATCTTCTCCTTCATCATTTTGAGCCTCATCCTCATCTTGAGTTGGTGGAGATACTTGCATAGAGGAAGATGGTTGATCTTGTGCATTTGGAGGCTCTTCGGATTCCTTAGGACACACATCCCCAATGGACATGTTCCTTAGTGCGACGCATGGAGCCTCTTCATCACCTAGCTCATCAAGATCAACTTGCTCTACTTGAGAGCCGTTAGTCTCATCAAACACAATGTCACAAGAAACTTCAACTAGTCCAGAGGACTTGTTAAAGACTCTATATGCCCTTGTGTTTGAATCATATCCTAGTAAAAAAGCCTTCTACAGCCTTAGGAGCAAATTTGGATTTTCTTCCTCTTTTAACAAGAATAAAGCATTTGCTACCAAAGACTCTAAAATATGAAACATTGGGCTTTTACCGGTTAGGAGTTCATATGATGTCTTCTTGAGGATTCGGTGTAGATACAACCGGTTGATGGTGTAGCAAGCAGTGTTGACCGCCTCGGCCCAAAACCAATCCGAAGTCTTGTATTCATCAAGCATGGTCCTTGCCATGTCCAGTAGAGTTCGATTCTTCCTCTCCACTACACCGTTTTGTTGTGGTGTGTAGGGAGAAGAGAACTCATGCTTGATGCCCTCCTCCTCAAGGAAGCCTTCGATTTAAGAGTTTTTGAACTCTGTCCCGTTGTCGCTTCTAATCTTTTTGATCCTTAAGCCGAACTCATTTTGAGCCCGTCTCAAGAATCCCTTTAAGGTTTCTTGGGTATGAGATTTTTCCTAAAAAAAGAACACCCAAGTGAAGCGAGAATAGTCATCCACAATAACTAGACAGTACTTACTCCTGCTGATGCTTATGTAAGCAATCGGGCCGAATAGGTCCATGTGTAGGAGCTCGAGTGGCCTGTCAGTCGTCATAATGTTCTTGTGTGGATGATGAACACCAACTTGCTTCCCTGCCTGACATGCGCTACAAATCCTGTCTTTCTCAAAATAAACATTTGTTAGTCCCAAAATGTGTTCTCCCTTTAGAAGCTTGTGAAGATTCTTCATTCCAACATGTGCTAGTCGGCGATGCCAGAGCCAGCCCATGTTAGTCTTAGCAATTAAGCAAGTGTCGAGTTCAGCTCTATCAAAATCTACTAAGTATAGCTGACCCTCTAACACTCCCTTAAATGCTACTGAATCATCACTTCTTCTAAAGACAGTAACACCTATATCCGTAAAAAGACAGTTGTAACCCATTTTACATAATTGCGAAACTGAAAGCAAGTTGTAATCTAAAGAATCTACAAGAAAAACATTTGAAATGGAGTGGTCAGGAGATATAGCAATTTTACCCAATCCTTTGACCAAACCTTGATTTCCATCCCCGAATGTGATCGCTCGTTGGGGATCTTGGTTTTTCTCATAGGAGGAGAACATCTTCTTCTCCCCTGTCATGTGGTTTGTGCACCCGCTGTCTATGATCCAACTTGAGCCCCCGGATGCATAAACCTACAAAACAAATTTAGTTCTTGATTTTATGTACCGAAACGGTTTTGGGTCCTTTGACATTAGATACAAGAACTTTGGGTACCCAAACACAAGTCTTTGATCCCTTGTGTTTGCCCCCAACATACTTGGTAACTACTTTGCCAGATTTGTTAGTCAAAACATAAGATGCACAAAAGTTTTAAATTACATGTTAGAATCATTTGATGCAATAGGAGTTTTTTTCTTAGGCAATTTTGCACGGGTTGATTGCCTAGAGCTAGATGTCTCACCCTTATACATAAAAGCATGATTAGGGCCAGAGTGAGACTTCCTAGAGTGAATTCTCCTAATTTTGTGCTCGGGATAATCGGCAGGGTACAAAATGTAACCCTCGTTATCCTGAGGCATGGGAGCCTTGCCCTTAACAAAGTTAGACAATCTTTTAGGAGGGGCGTTAAGTTTGACATTGTCCCCCTTTTGGAAGCCAATGCCATCCTTGATGCCAGGGCGTCTCCCACTATAGAGCATGCTTCTAGCAAATTTAA
Organism: Zea mays; assembly: GCF_902167145.1. Lineage (NCBI taxonomy): Eukaryota > Viridiplantae > Streptophyta > Magnoliopsida > Poales > Poaceae > Zea > Zea mays. The sequence continues at coordinate 33,698,560 of NC_050099.1, read as the reverse complement.
ATTTTTCATTTTCTAAGTCATGCTCATTAATCTTAGCATTAAGTTGAGCTATGTGATCATTTTGTTTCTTAATTAATGCTAGGTGATCATGAATAGCATCAACATTAATATCTCTACATCTAGTACAAATGGAAACATGCTCAACGGTAGATGTAGAGGGTTTGCAAGAATTAAGTTCAACAATCTTAGCACGTAAAATATCATTCTTATCTCTAAGATCGGAAATAGAAGCATTGCAAACATCTAAATCTTTAGCCTTAGCAATTAATTTTTCATTATCATTTCTAAGGCTAGCAAGAGAGATATTCAATTCTTCAATCTTAGCAAGTAAACTAACATTATCATCTCTAAGATTGGGAATTGAAACATCACAAGCATTTGAATCAACCTTAGCAATTATTTTAGCATTCTCATTTCTAAGGTTGGCAATAATGTCATGACAAGTGCTTAGCTCACTAGATAATTTTTCACATTTTTCTACTTCTAGAGCGTAAGCATTTTTGACCTTAACATGCTTCTTGTTCTCCTTAATTAGGACGTCCTCTTGGGTGTCCAAGAGTTCATCCTTCTCATGAATAGCACTAACTAATTCATTTAACTTTTCTTTTTGTTGCATGTTTAGGTTGGCAAAAAGGATGTGCAAGTTATCCTCCTCATCACTAGAATTACCCTCATCACTAGAGGTTGCATATTTAGTGGAGGATTTTGATTTTACCTTCTTCCTTTTGTCGTCCTTTGCCATAAGGCACTTGTGGCCGATGTTGGGGAAGAGGAGGCCCTTGGTGACGGCGATGTTGGCGGCGTCCTCGTCGGAGGAGGAGTCGGTGGAGCTCTCGTCGGAGTCCCACTCGCGGCACACATGGGCATCGCCGCCCCTCTTCTTGTGGTACCTCTTCTTTTCTCTCCTCTTGCCCTTCTTGTCATCGCCCTTGTCACTGTCACTAGATAGTGGACATTTTGCAATAAAATGACCGGGCTTACCACACTTGTAGTAAACTTTCTTGGAGTGGGGCTTGTAATCTTTCCCTCTCCTTTGCTTGAGGATTTGGCGGAAGCTCTTGATGATGAGCGCCATCTCCTCATTGTCGAGCTTAGAGGCGTCGATGGGTTGTCTACTTGATGTAGACTCCTCCTTCTTCTCCTCGGTTGCCTTGAATGCGACCGGTTGTGCTTCGGGCGTGGAGGGGCCATCTAGCTCGATGATTTTCTTTGAGCCTTTGATCATCAACTCAAAGCTCAAAAAATTTCCTATCAATTCTTCGGGAGACATTAGTGTGTATCTAGAATTACCACGAATTAATTGAACTTGCATAGGGTTAAGAAAAACAAGTTATCTAAGAATAACCTTGACCATTTCATGGTCATCCCATTTTGTGCTCCCGAGGTTGCGCACTTGGTTCACCAAGGTCTTCAAGCGGTTGTACATGGCTTGAGGGTCCTCGCCTTGGTTAAGTCGAAACCGACCGAGTTTCCCCTCGATCGTCTCCCGCTTGGTGATTTTGGTCATCTTATCTCCTTCGTGCGCGGTTTTAAGCACGTCCCAAATCTCCTTGGTGCTCTTTAATCCTTGCACCTTGTTATACTCCTCTCGACTTAGAGAGGCGAGGAGTATAATGGTGGCTTGAGAGTTGAAGTGTCGGATTTGGGCGACCTCGTCCGAATCATAGTCTTCATCCCCCGGTGATGGTACCTGTACTCCAATCTCAACAACATCCCAAATGCTAGTGTGGAGTGAGGTTAGATGATGCCTCATTTTATCACTCCACATATTATAATCTTCACCATCAAACATAGGTGGTTTGCCTAATGGGACGGAAAGTAAAGGAGTACGTTTGGAAATGCGAGGGTAGCGTAGGGGAATCTTACTAAACTTCTTGCGCTCATGGCGCTTAGAAGTTATGGACGACGTGTCGGAGCCAGAGGTGGATGGCGACGAAGAGCCGGTCTCGTAGTAGACCACCATCTTCATCATCTTCTTCTTGTCACTGCTCCGACGCGGCTTATCGTGTGAAGGGGATCCCTTCACTTTGTTGGCGGACTCCCTGGATGGAGCCTTCCCATGGCTTGTGGCGAACTTCTCGCCGGTCCCGATCTCCCTCTTGGCGGATGCTCCCGACATCACTTCGAGCGGTTAGGCTCTAATGAAGCATCGGGCTTTGATACCAATTGAAAGTCGCCTAGAGGGGGGTGAATAGGGCGAATCTAAAATTTATAAACTTAAGCACAACTACAAGCCGGGTTAGCGTTAGAAATATGAAGGAGTCCGAGAGAGAGGGTGAAAAACAAATCGCGGGCAAATAAAGAGTGAGACACGATGATTTGTTTTACCGAGGTTCGGTTCTTGCAAACCTACTCCCCGTTGAGGTGGTCACAAAGACCAGGTCTCTTTCAACCCTTTCCCTCTCTCAAACGGTCACTTAGACCGAGTGAGCTTCTCTTCTCAATCAAACGGGACACAAAGTCCCCACAAGGACCACCACACAATTGGTGTCTCTTGTCTCGGTTACAATTGAGTTTGATCACAAGAATGAAGGAAGAAAAGAAGCGATCCAAGCGCAAGAGCTCAAATAAACACAAATGTCTCTCTCTCTAGTCACTATTTGATTTGGAGTGATTCCGGACTTGGGAGAGAATTTGATCTCTTTGGTTGTGTCTAGAATTGAATGCTATAGCTCTTGTAATGTGTTGAAGGTGGAAAACTTGGATGCAATTGAATGTGGGGTGGGTGGGGTATTTATAGCCCCAACCACCAAAAGTGGCCGTTGGAAGGCTGCTGTCGCATGGCGCACCGGATAGTCCGGTGCGCCACCGGACACTGTCCGGTGCGCCAGCCACGTCAGCCGATCGTTGGGTTCTGACCGTTGGAGCTCTAAAAGGTGGGGCCTCTGGGCTGTCCGGTGCGCCTCCTGTGCGTGCTCTGTCCTCTGCGCGCGCAGGCGCGCATTAAATGTGTTGCAGTCGACCGTTGGCGCGAAGTAGCCGTTGCTCCGCTGGCACACCGGACAGTCCGGTGAATTATAGCGGAGCGGCCTCCCATTTTCCCGAAGGTGAGGAGTTCAGCATTGAGTTCCCTGGTGCACCGGACACTGTCCGGTGGCACACCGGACAGTCCGGTGCGCCAGACCAGGGTGCCTTGGGTTGTCTTTTGCTCTCTTTGTTTGAACCCTTTCTTGGTCTTTTTATTGGCTTATTGTGAACCTTTGGCACCTGTAAAACTTATAGACTAGAGCAAACTAGTTAGTCCAATTATTTGTGTTGGGCAATTCAACCACCAAAATCAATTTAGGAAAAGGTGTAAGCCTATTTCCCTTTCAGTCGCCACGTCAGCGCTCGGCGCCATAGCCTATGGCGCCGAGCAAAGGGTCCAAACTTGCATATAAAATTTCTAGGGGTCCAAACGTAAATTTTTGACACAAAAGGGGCTAAAAAATAAAAAATTCGGTCTCGTCGCTCCCTACCCTTCTGAATCCCCTCCAAGCAGTCGCAACAGCCCAGTGGTCATCTGCCCCCACGGCCCCACCACCATCACCAAGAGATAGAGCTCTTCCCCGTCAGGGGCTTGGTGCGGCTGCAGAGCTACGTGAGAAGAATGTACGTCCACGCCGACAGTAACTAGGAGGAGGCCTCCCTGTGCCCGATCGGACCCGCCCCATCCCTGAACGAGGTGTGGAGGATGGAGCATCGGGTCTCGCCGGACAAGGAGGACACCTTTGTCCTCCTCCAGAATGCTGCCTACGGCCACTACCTCTCCTTAATAGAGAAGGTGCCGCCCGGCGCACCACCCAGCTCGACTGCAACGAGTGCAACGAGCCTGACACAACAACATTGTTGGCCATTTTCGGTGGCTAGGGGTATTTTCGGCGGCCTCCTCATGGCCACCGAAAATAACGTGTAACTTTTGGCAGTTGTTATTTTCGGCGGCAAACGAGAGCCGCTGAAAATAACACTTTATTCTCGTCGGCTAATACAGGACCGCCGAAAATGAGCTCGTTATCTGACCACCGAAAATGGGCTCGTTACCTGACCGCCGAAAATGGGTTCGTTACCTGACCACCAAAAATACTTGGTTTTAACTCTAACGGCGCGGCACCTTCTCTTTCCTATCTTTTCCATGCATGGGCACACATAACAAAACATTATGTGTCGCCCGACACCTTGTCGTATGTTGCCCGACGGCGAGCCGCCTACTTGGGCCCACGCAACGCCGCCGCTCCGACGCCTGGTGGCGCGTAGGGGCATCCGCCGTCGGTGCTTCTCCCTCCACCGGCGTTCCCGGGTCAGCGCCACCGTCGGTACGTCGCCTCTGCCTTCGTCCCTACCGCGGCTCAAAGCAATGTCTGACCACCGCCCTTGCGTCGAGCACCTGCCGGCAGTCAGCCCTGTCTCCGCTTTCGAGAGGTCGATTTTTTTCTTATTTTATTCCTAGTTTTCGGTAGTCATTATTCGCTAGCCGACAAAATTAGTAATTAACAATTTGTATTACGATTTATATGAAATGATTTGTTTAATTAGCTTGAATTTCATGACTTATTGTGAAGCAAATGGTGAATTTGTAGTATTTTATTTTACTCGAAAATGGAATCGGTTTGAACTCATACATTTGCGGGAGGCTTAAACTGGAGTTGTCCCGAATCCAATCGATGTTTATAGGAGAGGGCATAGGGGGGAAAACAGTGAAAACCCCCATGAGCTATGTAGTCAGGCGACCGCTGAGCGTCTAGTTAGTAGTTGTTAAGACTGATCTTGCCATATAGCTATACATTACATTTTTTATGAACCTCATATTGTATTGCAGGAGACTTACGAGCAAGAGATGGTTAGAAAGCATGGTGAAGACTATGATTGGCAGAAGGCGTAGTTGGCGCTCGAGCATGGAGACTATAAGGGAGCAGCAAGAAAGGTTTCATGAAAAGCTACGACCGAAGCAAATGGCATTTATCCGACAACAATCAGAGTACATGGCTGCTTAGAACGTACATGTGCAACAAGCAATAAACGTGAGTGCCTCATTTATTCTCAGCACGGTTGTATATTTGTCCTAAAACTATCATACGTATTGTATTTGCAACAGTCTTGGTTTCTAGATCAGGCAAAACAACGACCATTCATTTTCCCTCAATTTCAGTCGTTGATGCCTCAGTGGGGATTACATGTTCCAACAACTCTTGCAGCTCAGGTGTGTCGTTTAGTATCTCTACTCGAATGCATTATGAACTAGAACTTACTATGAACTGGCTCCGGTGTGTCGTTCAAAGTCAATTTAGTTTAGACTTGTCATTTGTATTAACCTTTCAAATCTTGGCTTAACTTGATTTTGTCAGGATCCAGGGTTATGGACCACAACATGCTACCACCGGTGATACCAGCACCAGGAGAAACTTCGGGACAGGAGGGAGCTACTACACATGAGGTTAGTTTAACAAACCATTCATTTGAAAAGTGGTCAACTTAACATTGTAGTTATTAATGTATTCTTCTTTCTTTTAGATTCCAAACCAGATAGACGACTTCGTAAACAACTTCTTCGCTTCTGGAGGTAGTGGTCACAACTCTCCTATATGCGATGATTTGACTCTTGTAGTGAATTTGGCATGTTGCGATGGATTTGTTATGAACTATGATGGATTCTTATGTATGTAGTATATTGTGATGGATTTGTGAGTTTGTGGTGGATTTGTGAGGTATTGTGGTGGATTGTGATGTATTTGTAAGGAATTGTGGTGGATAGTGATATTTGTGGTGAATGTGTGTAATTCTGAGAATTTGTGTTGCTGTGATAGTGTTGTGATATATATTATTGTTGAAATTGTTGTTAATTTTACCTTTTCATGTTTTTCTCTAAAAATGCTTATTTTCGGCGGACAAGACCAGACCGTCGAAAATAAGCCTATATAGTTTTTGGTGGCCTATTTTTGGCGGTCTACACCTGGTCGCCTAAAATAACGGAGTTATTTTCGTCGGTTTCTGGCCACCGGAAATGGTTTTTCGGACCCTCTCGACAATGACTACGTCTACCTGCAGTGCTTCATCGGCAACCTTCGCGCCCACGACAAGTACCTCACCTAAAACATCGGTGTCACCTTTGACTTAGTAATGGATTTAAATTCACTCAATCCCCTCCAATTCATATGGATTGAGAATGGATTGAGATGAAAACGAAGGGTTCGTTCGTTTCGACGTCAATCCATTCGGATTAGGTGAGATTGAGTCATTTTAAATCCATAATAAATCAAAATAAATCTTAATCTCACTCTGAATAAGGGCTTACTTGGATCACCAATCATGAATGTATTGGCTTTGATTTTCGCCTTGCCAAAAGCCTGATTCTTCCGATGCGTTTATCCTTGCCAAAGTCTGAAACCGTTCGATTCTTCCGATGCAAGACTACTGGACCTGTTAATTCTTCCTGACAAGTTTTAAACGTTCTTGTGCCTCTGCATCTGGTTCTCTTTAGGGATCAGTTCCTGAGAACATTAATCCACAAAGCATCTGTTAATTTATCTGTCATTCATTAAGTCTGCGTTGAATCATGGTAAGCGGAAAGACCATTGGAGTTCTTTGTTACGATGTATACTTGAATGATTTGATCTCGTCATTTCATACCGGATCGTTCGCATTTTTTTCCATATTTCTGTGAGAGATTCCGAAAGAATTTGGTCTCTGAACATTCCATTGCCTAGCTGTTTTATTTCTTACCGTGGTAGCCAGTTCACAAATTCAGTTCTTCCCGTAATCTGATTACCATTCAGATAATTCAGTTCTCTGATTGTTAGCCAATAGTGTTAATCTTGCAGCTGACTGTCTACTCTTATCTATTTTTGTCCAGCGTTGATTAATGCTCACTACTGTAAATACCCATGATATGATGCCTTCAGCTGCTGCGACATTAGTATATCCGGCACCACTATCGTAGAGGAGTACGAGAGCGGAACTTCTGACAACGTTGAAATTAATCTCTTTGGCAACCAAAAGCATTTATAGTAAAGCACTGCTGCCCCTGATACTGTGACATGAGAATTGGCTATGAAAATTCTGCAACCATTCTGTAATGGTGGATAGATTTGATGCGGTCTACTGACCGGAAGCGTTCTGAAATAGCCTTTCAGTTTCAGAACATAAAACTGCTGAAATAGTGATGCGGAAGTAATGGTGAACGGTTCTGCTAATTGTTAGCGTCCTACATAGCTAACCAGGTGTTTGGCACCAAAATGAGCGTGCGGACGGTCAGGCCCTGAGGCCAGACAGTCCGCGGTCCGGACATTCCGCGCCTGTAGGCCGAACGGTCCGCGCGTGCGCAGAGTAGATTAGGTTTTCGAGTTTTGTGCTACGGTTGTTAGCTAGATTCGCGGAATTAGCTCGAAAATCAGTTGTGTAAAAGGTCCAGCCCCCCTACTCTATAAATAGAGAGGTATACGGCCGATTTGTGAGGATCGATCAAATCAATACCACTTCTATTTCGCATTTATTTCCAGTACAATTAGGAGTAGTTCTAGTCTAGTTCTAGTTTAGCCTCTCGATCCACAAATTCTCCGCTTCTCTTCGACTCTACGTCGATTAGAGGAGTCTAGGTCGGCCGGCCCGAGCCTAGACAACTCCTAGGATCTCTCCTCCCCAACGGGGTCCCTTCCGGGAGCGAGATCCAAGCACCGTCGGCGATCTTCCGCCGCCCCTGCGTACGCGCGGACAGTCCGGCCCCAGGGCGCGAACCGTCCGGCCGTCAGGCAGGAAACCCTAGCCCTTGCGCCAGGTCGCGGACCGTCCGGCCCCTAGCCGCGGACCGTCCGTGCCTGACCAGAGAGCACCACCACGGTTCTTGTTGAGTGTTTGGCGCTCCAAAAAGGCGTCAACATACTTTTTGGCGACTCCTCTGGGGATAACAAATATAGACTCATCAAATCGGCCCTCAATGGCCGGTTCAAGAGATAACTCTGATATTTCCCCAAGCAACATCATAGAGCCGACTTGGGAAACCTTGTCGGCTGACGAACAGCTCCAGTTCGAGGAGCACAAGGAGCAGATGATCCGGGAGGCAAAAGCAAAGTTCTTGGCCAACTTCAAAGTGAACAGGAACAACAAGGTCGTCCGACATCGGGCGACGGATCCGGCTTCGCTCTGACCCACACCAGATATCCCCAATGTAAGTAATACTAACGAGCTACAATCTCTTAGGAATTATGTAGATGAACAACGTGAACAAATGCAAAATATCATAGGGGATATGCAAAACGACTATAGAAGACTAGTACGTGCATTTGACAAATCTAGTATTGCAAATTTTCCTTCGCACGAGGTTGAATTAGGGGATAACATGTGTAATACATCGGCTATAGGTTGTCACGACCAGTCACAACCCCTTTATGGGATGCCGATGGACACATACCCTGAGCAACCGCAAATCGGCAGTAAATCAGTCGATCTGCACATGCCCGGACCGTCCGCACGTGAGCGCGAACCGTCCGGGCCAGCCACAGTCGGGCCCATTTTTAATGAGTTACCCCGACATGCACCCGAGCCACAACATACGACACATAATTTAAACTACCCAGTCGGACGGTTCGCATACAACAACGGACGGTCCGCATATAATCACGGACGGTCCGGGCCAATGCCCGGACAGTCCGCGCATGAACTTTTTGAGGAGGATTGTTACATGAATCCTCACCTGTCCCAGCAACACTTCTCACCACACTATGCAATGCATCAGCCCATTAATTCAAAATCCAAAGCCCAGGAAAGCTTTCTGGCCCCACCTAGAAGGCCAGAAAGGAATGATCAAACCTATGAGCCATATAGGGCGAATGGCAATGCACCACGTAACTCAAACCAATGGGGAGAAAGACAACATGCTAATGTCCAGCCAACCCCACCTATGTTTGACCAGAGAGCCTGTGGTCTCGCACCGGCTGCCATTGATATAGTGAGGGAGGAAATAGCCGGGGCGTTCCGAGATAAGCTCGGAGTAAGCATGTTACCTGGGGGGCAATCATATCGGAAACCTTATGACAGCCGATTTGATCACCACCCATACCCCTAGGGAACCAGGATACCCGAATTTGCAAATTTTTCGGGTGACCAAGGAAAAACACGCGCGAACATATAGGCCAGTTTTTAGCACAATTAGGAGAATTGGCCGACACAGAAGCATTTCGTGTACGTTTATTTTCATTATCTTTAACAGGAACCGCGTTCGCATGGTATGCCACTTTACCTCCTAATTCTATTTCATCATGGGGGGATTTAGAACAAAAATTTCATGACCACTTTTTCTCTGGTGACTATGAGTTAGATTTGGTAGACTTAGTGGCCCTGCGGCAGGGGAAGGATGAATCGGTTAATGAATATATCCGGAGGTTCCGAGATACAAGAAACCGATGCTTCCAAATATACTTAGCAGAAAAACAGCTAGCAGGATTAGCCTTTAATGGACTGCGATATTATTTAAAAGAAAGATTAGAAGGCATCCAATTTTTCACGTTAGCACAATTACACCAGAGAGCTTTGGCCTGTGAAAGCCGAAGCAAAGAGACTGCCAAAACCATTCGTCACAATGTCCATATAGTAGAGTGCGATCAAAGTAGCTCAGACGACGAATCAACAGAAATATATGCTGCTGAAATGGTTTGGCCAAAGCAGGCCAAATCTTCGGCTTGTTCTTCCTTACAGCTGGTTCAAAGAAACGGCAAGAGTAGGTCAAGTTTACATTTAATGTTGGTAAATGTGATAAAATATTTGATGAGTTACTCAAAAATAGCAACATTAAAATAAATCACACTGTTCCATCCGCCGACGAGCTAAAACGTCGTGCATACTGCAAGTGGCATAACTCATTTTCTCATGCCACTAATGATTGTAATGTATTCCGTCGACAGATTCAATCGGCCATTAACGAAGGACGATTGAAATTTCAGGAAATGCAGGTGGACACGGAGCCCTTTCCAATAAATGATCGACTTTGAGGGCAAGAAAGTCCTGACTCGGCCAAACACAGCCGATGAAGGCAAAGGCAAAGAGATAGTCATCGGCAATGCAAGAGAGGCCGGTGGGAATCATAAAATTTCTTGCAGGAAAGTGGTGGCCGAAAAGACTCCTGATGGAGGGGAGACCCTGAAGGTGACCATCACAGCCTCTGGCACTGGGGGGCAAACACAAACAGGGAGACAGGCGCAAGAGCCCATTATGCGCATCGCGGACGGTCCGCCATCCAGACGCGGACGGTCCAAAGCTTCTCCGGACGGTCCGAAGACTACTGGCGGACGGTCCGACTACACTCAGGACCCGCAACAACCACGTACATTCAAACCACGATGACCAGAGATAGGTACGTGGAAAACAAATACATTTAAAGCAGCTGATCGGCTGGTCAAATCCGGCCCGACTTTCGATCAATTGTTGTCCAAATATTTGAAAAAGAAGGCCGGCCCCGGTGACCGGCCAGCAAAGCGACCCCGCTCACCCATTCATGAGCAACGTCAGGTCAGGCCGATTGGATCACCCCACCAATTGGAAGAAATGAAAGGTCATACTGTACAAGTGAGACCTAACATACCTACATGGACACCTCCACCCCCTTATCCGCCTATGCCATATCCATACACATATTTACCTCCACCATATGTCCCAAATCAAATGTGGGGCATGCCACCATATCCATTTGGGATGCCACAGTACCCCGCTGGGGGGCACCCCAAACATCTGTATTCGACAGGTTGGCACCTCCAGTACAAGACCGATTGAGCGTCGCTCAATCCGGTCACCAGGCACAGACCCAACAAGATTGCCGGACTACTAGGCCTCCAAGGCCGACCAATCCGGCAGGGGGGCATATGCCTGCAGCAACTGAAAGAACAACAAAAAAGGACATCATCAAAATAGGTACTGCAGATGTTGTCATACAGGAAGATAGTAAAAAAGGACATCATCAAAATAGGTATTGCAGATGTTGTCATACAGGAAGATAGTAAAGGGCCGATGATTTTTGGCGAATCGGCCAACACAACCAAAAAAGAAGATATGGCTACCATCAAAGCAGCCGACCCAAAATACTCCATGCCTCGATGGTGCCCAGCAGGATTGACACGGCCCCAAAAGCGGAAATTGCAGCGCCTAAGAGCAAAGGAGAGCCAGGAGAAGGAGGCAGAAAAGATATTCAATGACACACATCCACAGTACCCGCCACCACAAAAGAAATGGAGACCAAAGGTCGTTGAAGAAAAACAAACGGCCACGAAAATAGAAAATAAAACAACACTTGTGCAGCACCCTGTAGGTACAACACATAGCTTGGCCAACAAGACCGGACAATCTGCACTAGGCGCGGACCGTCCGCCTTCGGAGTCCGGACCGTTCGCACCACACCAGGAAGCCTCCAACGACATACCAACATCAATGGAAGAAGACGACCTACTGGGAGAAGACCTGGTCGACTACGAGGCTTCTCCAGAGCGCCCAGGTATGGACGTAAATGTTATTATAGTTTCCGCCGATTGTACTATTGTCGGCGACAATGAACCTGTTGTTGCCCAGTTTGATTTTGGTCCTAAAGAAGCCGCCTTTACTAAACCAAAGGAATCGGTAAATCATTTGAAGCCGCTCTTCGTGCGCGGTCATATTGATGGGATACCGATTGTTAAAATGTTGGTAGATGGAGGGCGGCTGTAAATCTAATGCCTTACTCATTATACAGAAAATTAGGTAAATAAGATGACGAACTTATCAAGACCAACATGACCCTCAGCGGTGTTGGAACTGATAGTTCGATCAAAGCCAGGGGAGTCACGTCCGTTGAATTAACCATCGGGACTAAGACCCTTGCTGCTGCATTCTTCGTCGCTGATGTAGAAGGAAATTACAGTTTAATCCTAGGCAGAGATTGGATTCATGCCAATCAATGTATACCGTATACATTACATCAAATGTTAATACAATGGGTAGGCGATGATGTAGAACAAGTACATGCTGATGTATCGGCCTGTATCGTTGTGGCCAATACCCCTGTACTCTGGACTTATGAGACTGCTACATGTCTCACAGGAGTAGATTTTTCTGATTATCAGTTCATAAATATAGATAAGAAGGGTTTCACTCCTGTAATGCTAGAGCCAATGAAGAATCAGCTAAATCCTAAATAAAGTTTAAATGATGAGTACACACAAAGTTCATGAGTCTTTGGTCACGGACAGTTCGGCTTCTAAGGCCGGATGGTCTGGTCTTTCACAAAACAGTTCAGACTTTAAGACCGAACATCTACCGCAGCGTAAAGACAGTGTCACGGATGATCCGGTCCCCGAGACCGAAAAGCCCGCCATCACACAAAGATCATTTGATTCCTTTGTGGAGGACATGATAGAGGAATTCAGAGATCTTGATAAACTAGGACAGGGTTTTACATCGGCTGATCCTTTGGAGGAGATTGACATAGGAGATGGTAAAACTCCAAGGCCAACTTTTGTAAACAAGACTCTGGAGACCGATCCTAGAAATGAGATGATCGGTCTATTGAAGGAATATTCAGATTGCTTTGCTTGGAATTACACTGAGATGCCTGGATTAAGCCGAGAGATCATAGAGCATCGGCTGCCTATTAAGTCTGGTTTCAGACCTTTCAAGCAGAAAGCTAGAACATTTCGTCCAGACCTTCTCCCACGGATCAAGGACGAAATCCACCGGCTGCTAGAAGCTGATTTTATTAGACCTTGCAGATACGCAGAATGGGTCTCCAATATTGTGCCGGTGGAGAAGGAGTCAGGTAAGCTTAGAGTATGCATTGATTTTTGCAATTTAAATAGAGCAACTCCTAAAGATGAGTATCCCATGCCCATAGCCGACACATTAATCAATAATGCATCAGGAAATAGAATTATTAGCTTTCTTGATGGTAATGTCGGATATAATCAGATTTTTATGGCCGAAGAGGATGCGTCTAAAATGGCCTTCATATGTCCAGGCTTCATTGGTTTATTTGAATGGGTTGTCATGACATTTTGTCTTAAAAATGCTGGTGCTACTTATCAGAGGGCTATGAATTTGATTTTCCATGAGTTGTTAGGAAACACTGTGGAAGTCTACATTGATGATATTGTAGTCAAATCGTCTGAGTTTAGTTCTCATATAGCTGATTTGCGCAAAGCCTTTGATAAAATGCGTCGGTATGGTTTGAAAATGAACCCATGTAAATGCGCTTTTGGGGTGTCGGCTGGTAAGTTTTTAGGATTTATCATCCATGAACATGGCATAGAGATAGACCCTGACCGAATTAAGTCTATTCGGAATGTAGGACCTCCGACCTGTAAGGTCGAAGTGCAGAAGTTTCTCGGCAAGGTGAATTATTTACGAAGGTTTATTTCTAACCTAGCCGGGAAGATTGATGTCTTCACCCCTATCCTTCGGCTTAAGAATGATGCCGAATTCGCTTGGGGGCAGAGCAACAGGAAGCATTTGATCTCATTAAAAAATACTTGTCTTCGGCTCCCTAATTAAAAGCACCACGAGCAGGAGTACCATTCCGATTATACATTGCAGCTGAAGATAAGGTCATTGGGGTTGTTCTGACACAAGAAACCGAAGGAAAGGAGCATGTGGTGACATATCTAAGTCGGAGGTTGGTGGATGCTGAAACGAGGTACACTTTTATTGAGAAGTTATGCTTATGCTTGTTTTATGCATGCACCAAGTGTAGATGTTATTTACTGTCTAGTCATTGCACTGTTTCTGGTCAAGCCGATGTAATTAAATACATGTTGCATAACCCAATTATGAGTGGTAGAATTGGTAAGTGGGCTTATGCACTCATAGAATATGACTTGGCCTATGAACCATTAAAATCTATGAGAGGCCAGGTCATAGCAGATTTTATTGTAGAACATCGGATTAATGATACCCATAAACTAGACATGTCATACCTCACTATTACTCCTTGGACTTTATATTTTGATGGATCGGTTTGCAATGAAGGGCAAGGGATTGGCATTGTACTTGTTTCACCAAGTGATGTCTCCTTCGACTTCTCTAGCCGATTGAAAACTTATTGCACTAACAATCAAGCCGAATATGAAGCCCTTTTATTCGGCTTGGAACTTTTAAATTGTATGGGAGTAAAATATGTAAAGGCATTTGGTGATTCTCAGCTGGTCGTCCAACAGATGTTAGAAGAATATCAATGTTTTGATGGTACTCTAAATAGTTACCTTGAAAAATGTTGGAGCATAATCCATTCTTTTGACGAATTCAGTATTCGGCATATCTCTAGGGTTGAGAATCATAGAGCTAACAATTTGGCACAAGATGTATCAGGTTATCGGGTAAAGCGAGGGAAATTTCACAATATTGAAAATCTGATAACCAGTGCAAGGCCAAATCCTAGGTCGCGGACCGTCCGCGTGAAGACGCCGGACCGTCCGGGGTTACCAGGAAAGTTCTCCTAATCGATTCGGCTGATAATGAAGTCGATGCAAGAGATTGGAGGACGCCCATAACTAATTATTTACGAAATCCCAATGTCAGGACAGATAAGAACATTCGGCATACATCTTTCAAGTATGTTTTGATGAGTGATGAGCTCTACCGCCGAACAGTCGACGACGTCCTGCTTAAGTGCTTGGGCCCAGATGATGCTATATTAGCCATGGCCGAAGTACATGAAGGAATTTGTGGTACCCATCAATCGGCTCCAAAGATGAAGTGGCTGTTGCGAAGGTCTGGTTTTTATTGGCCTAATATGATAGCTGATTGTTTCAAGTACTACAAGGGTTGCCAAGTGTGTCAAAAATTCGGTGACCTACAGTTGGTCCCTGTAGCCGAATTACATCCTATCATCAAGCCTTGGCCTTTTAGAGGATGGGGATTAGACTTTATTGGGGAAATTCATCCTTCATCATCAAAGGGGCATCAGTTCATGTTAGTTGCCACTGACTACTTTACCAAATGGACTGAAGCCGTCACTCTGAAGAACATGACACACAAGGAGGTAATTGAGTTCATAACTGAGCATATTATTCATAGATTCGGTATTCCCCAGACCTTGACTACGGATCAAGGGACTTCTTTTATGTCAAAGGAGGTACGTGAATTTGCTGAATTATATAGAATTAAGTTGCTTAATTCATCTCCATATTATGCTCAGGCCAATGGACAGTCCGAGTCTAGTAATAGGACATTGATTAACTTGATAAAAAAGAAGATATCTGATAATCCTAAGCATTGGCATAAGATTTTGTCCGAAGCTTTATGGGCTCACAGAATATCTAAACATAGTGCTACTAAAGTGTCTCCTTTTGAGCTTGTCTATGGGCAGGAAGCAGTGTTGCCTGTGGAAATAAGTTTGAATGCTGTCAGGTTCGCCAGACAAAATGATTTAACTCTCACTGATTATTACAATGCAATGATGGATAATATTGATGAGGTGACCGACAAGAGGGTGATAGCTTTGGGAGCAATAGAAAAGGACAAGATCATCGTAGCCAGGGCCTACAATAAGAAGGTCAAAGCAAAGTCATTTCAAGTAGGGGACCTGGTGTGGAAGACCATCCTGCCTCTAAGGAATAAAGACCGGAAGTTTGGAAAATGGTCGCCAAGCTGGGAGGGTCCTTATAAAGTAAAACAGGTAATATCTGGTAACGCCTATTTACTACAAACATTACAAGGCAAGGATTTACCCAAAGCTTTGAATGGGCGTTTCCTCAAGCAGTACCATCCTAGTATGTGGCAAGATGCTTAAGAAAACCGATGTGATCACATCGAGTTAGATGCTTTTGGTTTGCCCAGCTCCACCAAAAGGCAGGGGGGCATATATTTGGCACCAAAATGAGCGTGCGGACGGTCCGGCCCTGAGGCCGGACAGCCCGCGGTCCGGACAGCCCACGCCTGTGGGCCGGACGGTCCGCGCATGCGCAAAGCAGATTAGGGTTCCAAGTTTTGTGCTACGATTGTTAGCTAGATTCGCGGAATTAGCTCGGAAATCAGTTGTGTAAAGGGTCCAGCCCCCCTCCTCTATAAATAGAGAGGTATATGACCGATTTGTGAGGATCAATCGAATCAATACCACTTCTATTTTGCATTTATTTCCAGTACAATTAGGAGTAGTTCTAATCTAGTTCTAGTTTAGCCTCTCGATCCCCAAATTCTCCGCTTCTCTTCGACTCTACGTCGATTAGAGGAGTCTAGGTCGGCCGGCCCGAGCCTAGACAACTCCTAGGATCTCTCCTCCCCGACGGGGTCCCTCTCGGGAGCGAGATCCAGGCACCGTTGGCGATCTTCCGCCGCCCCTGCGTACGCGCGGACCGTCCGGCCCCAGGGCGCGGACCGTCCGGCCATCAGGCAGGAAACCCTAGCCCCTGCGTCAGGCGGACCGTTCGGTCCCTGGCCGCGGACCATCCGCGCCTGGCCAGAGAGCACCGCCACGGTTCTTGTTGAGTGTTTGGCGCTCCAAAAAGGCGTCAACGCCAGGAATTCTAGAGACAAAGGAAGGAGACGAAGGAATTGGCGGCTGGGAGTATTCTTCTTCTCTGTTCAAAAGTCTTCGTTCCTCTTCCACATCCCTGTGCTCTGGCATCTTCAGTCTCCTAACATACCCCCGTTCTTGAGAGGCCGCTTACCCCAAAGCGGCAGCTTTGGGAAACTGCTGTCGGAGCGCATCTTCATCTTCCCAGGAGTCCAGAACATCATCCGAGTTGGACCAATGCACCAAAACTTGATTCACAGGGCGACCACCACGAGAGATAGTCCGACGCTTCACTATAGTGGGTACTGATTGGCAATGTCAGGAACGGTAGAGCTCACCAAACAGTTAGATCAAAGCGAAGACTTGAGCTAGGACACATGGAAAACCGGATGAATATTAGCAGAGGCAGGTAACTGCAATCTGTAGGCAACATCACCAATTTTCTGCAGGACTTGGAATGGCCCAAAATACTTGTAGGACAACTTGTGATTTGCTCGGGTGGCAACGGATGTTTGAACATATGGTTGAAGTTTCAAGTAGACCATGTCACCCACATTGAAAACACGCTCTGATCGATTTTTATCAGATTGGTGCTTCATTCGTTGTTGAGCGCGAAGCAAATGATGTTGGACCACTCAGAGCATAAGATCCCTCTTAGAAAGCCACGAACTGAGGTCAGCATGAGACACCGAATCATCAACTGTCAGGCCAAAGTGTCTAGGATTACGACCATAGAGGATCTCAAATGGTGACCGACCCAATGAAGTATGGAAGCAGGAATTGTACCAATATTCCTCCACCGACAACCATGAAGACCATTTGGACGGGCAGGCCTGCACAAAACAACGTAAGAATGTCTCCAGGCATTGATTAACTCTTTCTGTTTGACCATCCGTTTGCGGATGGTAGGAAGAGCTCATAAGCAATTGTGTGTCCGACAACCTGAACAATTCCCTCCATAGTGTACTGGTAAAGACTCGATCACGGTCAGACACTATGGACTCTGGCATGCCATGTAGTCGATACACTGCATCCATAAAGAGCTGAGCAACTTTAAGAGCTGTAAAGGGATGACGAAGTGGAATGAAGTGTGCATACTTCGTCAGCCGGTCAACAACCAACAGGACAACATTGTATGATCCGGAACGTGGTAGTCCTTAAACAAAATCCAGTGATATGGACTGCCAGGCCTATTGAGGCACAAGTAAGGGATGCAAGAGTCCTGGGTATTTAGAGCGGTCAGGCTTGGCCTTGTGGCATACTTCACAAGCAGCTACAAATTCCCTAATGAAGGATTTCATTCGTGGCCAGTGGAACAACTGTTTAATCCAGCTATAAGTAACAGGGAATCCAGAATGTCCCCCAAGGGCACTAGAGTGAAGTGCAGTAGTAACCTTAGTTTGTAGTGGCACATTAGTTCCCAACCAAACACGGTTACCATATTTGATCACTCCATTATGCAAACTGAAAGGTGGGTGTTCAGAGATTGCTAAAGCAGCCAATAGCTTAAGTGCTTCTTCATCTGCCTGATAACCATCAACCACATCCTGCATCCAGGTTGAAGAAGTAACTGACAAGGCAAATAGAGCAGCTTCATCTGGTCGTCTGGACAGTGCGTCTGCAGCATTATTGTCTACACCTTTTTTTGTATATTATATTGTACTGTAATCCCAACAACTTGGTAAAAACCTTCTGCTGCCAAGGAGTGTGAAGGCGTTGTTCATTTAAGTGAGACAAACTGTGTTGATCTGTGTATATGTAAAACTCAGCATATTGAAGATAAGTGCGTCACTGACTGACTGCCAACAGGATGGCTAAGTACTCCTCGTATGTAGACAATCCCAAATTTGTGGCTCCCAAAGCTTTACTCACAAATGCCAAAGGATGGTTATCTTGCTGAAGAACAGCACCAATGCCCTTGCCTGAAGCGTCAGTCTCCACCAAAAAAGGTTTGTTAAAATTTGGAAATGCCAATACTGGAGCTGAAGGGAGTGCTTGCTTAAGGGCTTGAAAAGTTGTGTCATGAATAGAAGTCCACACAAATACTGTGTTCTTTTTTAACAGCTCAGTGAGTGGCTTGGCAATTACTCCAAAGTTTCTTACAAACTTCCAGTAATATCCAGCAAGCCCAAGAAAACCTCGCAACTCCTTGGAAGTTTGAGGCACAGGCCAAGATACCACTGTTTCAACCTTGGAAGGGTCAGTGGATACCCCAGCTTGGCTGATAATGTGACCCAAATATGCAATCTGTTGTCGGCCAAAAGAACATTTAGACAATTTGACTTGCCAACAATCACGAGTCAGCAACTGTAAAACCATTTCCATGTGTTGTAGATGCAGCGCCCAAGTAGGACTGTAAACAAGGATGTCATCGAAAAATACCAGAACACAGGTTCTCAACAAGGAAGCAAGTGTCTTGTTCATGGCTCCTTGAAACGTTGCACGCGCTCCGATGAGTTTGAAGGGCATGACACAAAACTCAAATTGACTGTGATGTGTTTGGAATGTTGTCTTGTGCTGGTCTTGTGGTGCCATTCTTATTTGATGGAACCCAGCTCGCAAATCCAACGTAGAAAACCAAGCAGCACCATGTAGTTCGTCGAGCAGTTCATCAATAATTGGCACGAGAAAACGAGTCTTAACAGTGAGGGCATTTAGATGTCGATAATCCACACAAAATCGGTATGTGTTATCCTTCTTCTTGACAAGAATTACTAGGGACGAGAATTCACTTTGCCTGCATTTGATAATGCCTGAAAACAACATTTCTTTCACTTGCTGTTCAATTTCTGTCTTTAGTGCTGGTGCATATTTGTATGGTCGAATATGTACTGGTTGGGCTCCCGGCAACAATGAAATATGATGATCACAGTCTCGTTGCGGAGGCAAGCCAGTAGGTAGGGCCAATACTGACTAAAACTTCCGAATCAAGGACTGTAGCTCAGCCGACAATCCATCAACTATCAGTTGGTCTTTGTCAGGTAGGTTCTGTATTTGGCAAAAGTCCATAGCAGAAGGATGGCCTTTGTAGTAATGTAATCCCATTAGTTTTATCCAAGATCCCTTGTAAGGAAGGAACAACCATTTGTTAGACCAGTGTACCATCATAGGGCTGAACATTTCCAACCAATCCATACCTATGATCAAGTCATACGTCTGCAATGGCAACACCGGTAGGTTGGATTTGAATTCATAGCCTGAAAGAGACCACACTGCTCCTAGTAGCTCCTGAGAACAATTCATCACTGACCCATTAGCTACTTTAACTGACAACTTCTGAGGCATCTAAGAGAGTCCTGTTACATGAGCAACCACTTGAGTACTTAGGAATGAGTGTGAGCTGCCGGAGTCCAACAATATTAATAAATCCAACCCTTGAATATGTCCTACAAATTGCATGGTCTTGGGAGCAGAGAACCCTTCAGCAGTAGCTTGGGACAAAGACATGGCGTTAAGCTCTTCTGAAGAATCATCATTCTCTGTTGACTGTCCGTGTATCATTTGCCACAATTCCTCGACTACATGTAGCTGCACATTATCAACACAACGGTGTCCCCTTGTATACGACAGACCACATTTGTAACATAGACCTTTAGCTTTCCGATAAGCCATCAGAGAGGCCAACTTGTCATCAGTGGAGACAACCTTGATAGCACCAACAGTAGTTGAGTCATCTGGCTTAGACATTTGAGGAGCCTTAGGAGGTAGAGGCAATGGCAATGGCGACTTGGACAAATTTTTGGAGGAGTAGGAGACATCAAATTTCCTGTAGTCGCGCTTCTTGTCGGCAACTTCCTCCTGCAATTGGGCCAAAACCACAGCAGTATCCACATCCCTTGGTCTTTGAACAAGAACTACTGATTTAATATCATCTCTAAGGCCATCAACAAATCTCATTGTATAATATAATGGATCAGCATGGGGACTATAAGCATGTAACTAATCTATGAGCTGTGAAAAACGTTCCACATAATCAGTAACAGTGGTAGTTTGCTTGATATGAAACAATTGTATAATGAAAACTGCATGCTGGTCTTTGCCAAAACGGTCAACTACCATATGACCAAACTCTATCCAAGAGACTCGGGCAAGTTGGTATTCCACTGACTGAAGCCAACGAGCTGCAGCTCCTGTGAAGTGCATCGTAGCAATTTTGATCCATACACGAGGATCAACTGAATACATGGTGAAATAGTCGTGACAACGCAGTTGCCAAAGTTTGGGATTATCACCATCAAACCCCGGAAATGGAACCTTAGGAAGGTTGCCTAAAGAAGGAACGAACTGATTCTGGAACATATCACCAAAATTATCGTGCGGAACAGGTGGTGGCATGGAAGCAAAAGTTGAAGATCCGGCGAACATACCATTGTTCGGGAGTAGACCTTGGGTATAAACATACCCGTGGCCATCCTCCCGACGCTGATTCTCTTGGCGGTGCCCTCGTGGGCCGTCGGCGGTGAACCTCGGAGGAGTTGGACGCTCCCCTGTCTATGCGTATGGCCCGAGAACGCTTGGACGAAGAGGAGTCGGCGCGCGCTGTCCCCGATCGGAGAGCCGCGATACCTCCAGGCGCAACCCTTCCACAGAAGAGTGTGCTACGCCTAGAGAGCGTTCGATGCCAGGTCTCCAAGACTCGAGCGATGTCGCAGCTGTCTCGAGAGCCGCCACGCGTGTGGACAGCGCTGCGTCAACCCTGTCGATCCGCTCCCACGTCGAGGACCTCACGTCGGATAGCCGAGTCTCTAAGTGCGACGAGAGGGACTTGGTAATCTCGGACTGAACTGCAGTCGCATCGATGCCGCTCACCGCCGACTTCAGCGATGCTATGGAACAAGCGTTGGTCGCGACCGTTCTCTCCAATGCCTCTCAATGGCGGTCTTGTGCATCCAATCGGTCGCAGATCTGCTACAACAACTTGGCTTGCGTCGCCATCGTCTTCGCTTGTGCTTCTAGGGCGCCTGCGAGCCCGACGTCTGAAGCACCCGCCATCGAACCACCAGAGAGGGGAAGCGTACTCGGAACCTTGAAATTTGATACCAATTGTTAGCGTCCTACGTAGCTAATCAGGAATTCTAGAGACAAAAGAAGGAGACGAAGGAATTGGCCGCTGGGAGTATTCTTCTTCTCTGTTCAAAAGTCTTCGTTCCTCTCTCTGTTTTTCCCCTTTATGCTATTACCAGAACAAGGACTTATTTGGTCCATACATCAGAAGGAAAACATTCACTGGACCGACGCACACATGGCTGCGGCCCATCTTCGTTTCAGACTGGCTGTAGCGCTCCCCCCTTCCCCTCCCCTCCCCTATCACTGTACACGGAATAGGGGATACTGTTCACCCCTTCAAGTCGCAGCGCTCGCCGCTATGCGCCCCCCCTCCGCCGCGACCCTCTTCTCTCTCACGCCAGATGCAGGGCGTCACTGTGCAGTCCCCCTCCACTGCTTCGCGCGGAAGACTCCGCCCGCGCCACCGACCGGAAGCTTTGCGGTCGTCTTCTCTCCCGTTCGAGGCGCCTGCGTTTCGGCGTTTTGCGACGAGGCGACGGCGATTCGTGCGCGCTAGCCCGCCGGTCCCCGTCGGAGCTGTGCACGACGAAGTGGAGGTGGTGACCAACCAGCTCCGGTCAAGACCCAAGACGAAGCGGCCGCAAATCCGGCTCCGTCGAGGTTCGTCGCGAGCGCTTGGTTCGTTCCCCCGTCCGACCATCGACGCCTTCATCGGATCCGCAAACCAGCTGTTGGATTCCTCTTCTCCCCGCCCAAATCTTCGGATCTTGAGGTACGCCCTTGCACCCGTATTGTTTATGTTTATCTTGCGCACAACTTTGAACAACTTATTACTACAGCAATCCACTAATCCTTTGAACCGTAAGAAATTTCATCCGAAAAGACCCGATGAATCCCCAGTTCAAAAATTTCCGCGGATCTGGTCTGCCTTTTAGGGTTACACATTTGTATGGTACTCACCCGCTGAATGTCGTTCATACTTGGTCGAACTAAATTTGGTTGTGCTTAGTATTAGGGCCAGAGGATCTTCACCTTCCATTAATTTGTAATCCCTACACTACGGACTCGCTTCCATAGTGCCTTAAACTGTCAAGTCTTCTAGGAATTAATTTTGGATCAACACTGTCCACAACAACAGCTCATTTTAGTAAATGTACCAGACTGATTCATCGTCGTGTGACCCAAAATGTGTTACTTCAGCCAACGAAGTGTAATGTTCATTGTTTATTAAACTTCTGAAAACTCTCATCGACATATCAGATGGCCCATTACTTGTGAAGTTAGTATGCCTCATGTTCATTCATATTGTTAGGTGTATGTCAACCCTTATTCTGTTCCTCTACTTCCCCCCAATTTTTTGTCACCCTTGTATACGACTGGAGGATACATAACTATTGTGCACCTTCATATAGTAGGTTTCTATATTGTTACAACAACTAATTTATGTTTTCTTGTAGTAATGTGTACAACCCTCACGTATTTCACAATATCTGTCCATTACCTTTTTGTTTTCTTCAACAAGTTCTGGTATGACCAGACAGTTCTTTATTATGTACATTATGTTTGTGCTTCCATGGAGTACGTAGCTTGTTTTTTCTGTCGTTCAATGTTTTCTACAACCCTCACATTACGGTAATGTTTCTGCTTACATGGAGTGCATTGTTTGTTTTTTTTCTCCTTACCTGTTTTCTACAAGACTGACATCAAAGATTTGTTACTGCTGTACAATGAGTGCATTGCTTGTATATTCAGTCCATGACCACATGATACAACAACATTTATAAGTCTATAGGCAGCCTTGACAAACATCTATATAACCAACTAGTCAAATTTATTTATTGCTCATTGTCATATGTTGCCCTTACCAATCTTAACATTTGTAGTGTTATACTTCTTTAAATATGTTATGTTCCATGCTGCTATATGACTGCTACAATTCAAATCATTACTTGTCGCATGCAACATAATTGTTAATGATTTTGGGTTGTATTCAATTCGTTAAGCCTTTATGGTTCATAAGGAAATGGTAGTGTTTGTTCATATATTATTCTTTGCAGCACAGTTCCGAATGGCATCCTCGAAAGAAGATACCATGAAGTCTTTGGTTAAAGTTCTTGTCGACTGTGCCGAGGATGCCACAAAATCCCTTCGTGGATTAGTAGATCATGCATTAGACCACATGCATGACGAAGAGATATTAGCTAGAACCCTCTTTGCCATGAAAGAAAAACTTGATTTGCTTCACCAAGATGCCTTAGAGGCAAAAGTCCAAGCTTTTCCTAAAATTGCTAAGTACGAGGGGGATGACATAAGTGTTGAACCGACATCTCCTTCGACCCCTCCAACAGTTACTGAACCATCTGTCGACGAAGAGGAGTTCTACTGCCCGGATGTGAGTGACGAGTGGTACTTCAGCGACTCAGATAGGTCAACTCGTAATAGCTATTGGAATATTTATTAGTACAATGTATTCCACCAGTACAAGCAGGATAGGCTTTTGAACATCCCAGTACTCGGGTTCTCGTACTTGTCATGTTGTCGAACTAGTCGTGTGATGTATGTCTAAGTCTCAATGCTACCTCGTCAGATTTAGTTACTATGATGTTAAGAACGTTGTCGTCTGTGAACTATGTTGACTCTTAAATGTTCTGCTGCTACTCATGAATAAGTTCATTACATTATGGTACTATTATTTGCGTGTCTTCATATGGTCTGTCTTGAGTATAACGTACCTCGTTTTGTCGAATGGCTTCACTTTGTATCATATGACTAAATGTGTGCCATCTCCACATATTCTAGCATGGACCCTGCCAACAATGCGACATCGTCGCAGGCGATGTCAAATCCCTCAAATGCCCAGCAATTTCCACCACCACCCCCTATATGGCCAACGGGCTACATGCAGCAGAATCCTGTCGATTGCAACATCATGGGAAACATTAATTTTCCTAGTCCTGGTCAAGGTCCAACTACAATGTGGGCTCCAATTCAGCCAGGGAATACTAGTTCCCAATCAACCATGATCCCTGCTTCCCAATCTGCACTCTATTGGAATCACTACATGAATTTTGTGAGGAACCCTCTAGGGTCAGTTGGAATGAGTCCATACACAGATTCTTATCCACCATCACTATCAAGTACACCGTTGCAGGGTTCGAACACTATACCTGAAATGCCTGTACACTTGGAGTCAGATGCTGAACACAGTGTTCAGGACATCAATAGTCCTGGGAAAAATGCACCTCCAGTTCTAAAACAAAAGAAATCCAAGGAACAAAACTTTACAGCACCAGAAGACAGACTCCTTTGTACTACTTGGTTGCAAATAAGTAGTGACCCTATTGTCAATACTGGGCAAAGGAGGGAGGGTCTCTGGGCGAGAATTGAAAAAAGGTACAATGAACAAAGGGGAGAATTTCCTTGTAGACTTAACAGAGCACTTAGCAGCAGATGGGACAAGATAAGGGCTGATGTCAGTAAATTCTCTGGATACTACGCCAGAGTCCTAAGAGAGAAACAAAGTGGTCTAAGTGACGAGGATAAGGTACGACTATTCAAACGATGATTTTATGTATTACATGTGTCTGTGCTGCAACTAATTATATATGAAATTCCAATTTTGCAGACATCGAAGGCAGCAACTTTGTTCGCTCATGAGGAGAGCAAACCATTTCATTATATGCACTGCTGGCATCAATTGAAGGGGGAACCGAAATGGGAGAGCATATGTCAAGGACACTCGTTTAGAGGATTACATGCAAGATCAATACCATCTTCGGGGTGTCCATCAGTGGAAGCACCGGAGAGTGACAGTGGATCCGCTGGGCTGACAGGAAAAAGGCCCCGTGGCCGTGATTACAGTAAAGCTGAGAGAAAGAAAGCTGGTTCTTCTTCGTCCCCTGAGTACTTAAGCCGATTACAAGAAATTACTGAGAAACAAATACAGAGGTCCATAGAAAAGGGGGAAAAAAAGAAAAGAGCACTGAAGAAGACAGGGAAATACAGAAGAAGAGATTGGAATTGGAAGCCCAAAAGTTAAGCATTAGACAAAGGGAACTGAAACTTGAAGAACTCAAATCGGCAGAACAACGTTTGCAGATGCTTTTGTCCACAAACGAAGAAGATGTAGATCCTGAAGTTTGGATTGTCATGAAGGAACAGAAAAAAAATTGCAGCAGTTCATATTTACTTTTGAGCAATCCTGAACGGTTCTGTTCGATGTGCGCTTGTGTTGTTGAGACTTGTTGAGACAATTTTATCTTACTTCGTTTAAGAAATTGTATTATCGAGAACAGTATTTGTTTGGTCGAACCAGTGTATCTTAAGTTGTTTGCTGTTGTATTAGACAATAATGAACTCGGATGTCATAAATGTTTGAACAAGATTATTGCCTATCGAATGGTATGTTATATATTGTAGAAGAAAACATGAATTCTGATGTTGTGTTGTGTGTGCTAGACAAAATCGAAGTATGTCAACACAAATGTAGTCGGCTGTATGGAAAATTTCGGAAACTTAGCTTATTTAATTGGAATACTCAGTTAGACGAAAACACATTACAAGTACTGAATATAAGTGCGAACTAAGCAGCTACGACACATAATTATTACATACTTCCACGGTGATCCCATAAATGCTCGACAAGATCATTTTGAAGGGAGCACGATCTTTCTTGGCGACGTAGATCAAAGTGGTTAATAACCCATTCGGCACGGCCTTCCGCTATAATTTGAGATGCATCAATCCTTGAAGAGTTGTCTCCGAAATCAATGTTTGCAGCAAATGGCCCTTCGTCTTCGACGATCATGTTGTGCATGATGATGCAAGCCGTCATTATCTCTGTCAAACGATTACGATCCCAACCGTAAGCTGGTCCACGGAGCACCGCCCAGCGGGCTTGAAGAACTCCAAATGCACGCTCAATATCCTTTCGGCAACTTTCCTGCATCTGAGTGAAGTAGACTTTCTTTTCCTCGTATGGGTGTCGGATTGCTTTGACAAAAGTAGGCCAGTTGGGGTAAATACCATCAGCGAGGTAATAACCGAAGTTGTACGCATGACCATTAACTGTGTAATTGACAGGTGGCATTCGACCAGTAGTCATTGGGTCAAATACGGGGGACCGGTGGAGCACGTTAACGTCATTGTTTGTCCCAGGCATGCCAAAAAATGCATGCCAAATCCATAGATCATACGATGCAACTGCTTCAAGTATCATCGATGCCCTACCATTTCGACCACAAAATTGACCTCGCCATGCCGTTGGACAGTTCCTCCACTCCCAGTGCATGCAATCAATGGATCCCAACATGCCAGGAAAACCCCGCGACTCACTATTATGCATGATGCGAGTAATGTCATCTTGAGTTGGAGTGCGTAAATACCAGGCACTAAAACAGGCAATGATTGCGCGACAAAAATGATGAAGGCATTCCCTAGCCGTTGATTCCCCAATTTCAATATACTCGTCTACCGCATCAGAAGGTAAGCCATAAGCAAGTATCCGCATTGCCGCACAAACTTTTTGTAATGGTCCTAGTCCGGGCATACCAGTTGCGTCAACTCTTTGTGTAAAGTAAATATCGTGTTGTTGAAGACCATGCAGAATGCGGAGAAACAAAGGCCTACTCATGCGAAACCTATATAAATGGTATTGCATAATTGTCATAATTTGAACAAATCATAACATAAGACAAATGTATGAAGTGCGCACCTTCTACGAAACACATGCGGTGGATACACTGGGTTAGCGGCGAAGTAGTGATGTTGGATGAGGTTTTCTCCAGCGAAATGATCTCTGTGAATGACACGGCGGGGTAAACCCGACCGTCGGCGGTGATGGTGTTGAGCCGCAATGTTGAGGGTTAGTAGGTTCACAAGCAAAAGAGTTTCGTCCTCACTATCACTCGAATCACTCGAACCAAACTCATCTTCCGTATGACTCTGAGACATACCGAACTATGGATAACTTGATTGACTCAGTAGTATGGGCGAACAATATGGGAGAGGTTGATTGAATATATATAGGGGGAGCAAAGGGGGGGGGAAGATCGCTTCCATTAAAAGCCATCCGTGGCTTCGTATGAAAGCCAACGGTGTCTTGCATCGTAAGATAGTCGTGGCTTACACCGTACGACTGGATGGTTTGTCGTCCAAAGTAAGTGTGCTTTAGAAAAGTTCGTGCACATATCAATGGAACATTTCCACATACGGCTAAGGTTAATTAATTTTACCATGGTACCAATGTAATCTTAATAAATGAAATGATGTAAGAAGGATTACAATTAAATAATATAATATTTGATTTTGTACATAGTATGTCTAAATTAAGAGGAATAATTGAAAAAAAATTTGTTCAACAAGTATCATCTGGTAATCAATACGTGTTCAAACAAAACAATAAAAATAAAAAAAAACAAGTTGGTTATGTTAGTTATAGGGAAATGTATATTTAATGAGTAGAGTGATATGTAGGGTAAAATTTAGGGGGAACGGTTGCGGGACGAGTAAATATAGGGGAGGGAATCTTGCTGACGTGGCTGCATAGTAAGATTTAGGGGGAAAAATTTAGAGGGAACGGCTGCGGACAGCCTCAGCCTCTGGAACTTCATCAGCTTTCCCGCGCTCAGTCAATTCCTCTTCCACGTCTCTGCGCTCTAGCATCTTCAGTCTCCTGACACAAAGTAGCATCGTTGGGGGTACGGGATGGACCGGGTGACGCTGCTCGCCTCGCTCGCTCTGTGAAGGCGTCTGTGCATTCCAAAATTCTCAGTTTGTGTTGCGAAAATTCCTAATTGAGACTAGTTTTTCAAGCTAAAATTCTGAAAGCAAGATAAAATTAAACTTCACAAAAATCTGCATGCCAAACTCAAGGTGCGGGGTGGGCTCATATTGGATTTTGTAATCTTCAAGTGTCCGTCCATCCTCAAGATGCTTGCCTGCAAAGACTATCCTCTGATGGCCAGGAACCTGGTTCCTGAACCTTTTCGTTGATCTAGTCGATTTATTGTCGCTGAGAACTCCATTTGGACTATGATGCTTCTGCCAGTTTGGGTCTTTCACATAGATGTCCATCTGAAGGTAGCAACAAAACATGATAGGATAGAGGCAGAATGGTACCATTCAATTCGCAGCAACGGTTTTAGAAACAAAATGAGTACATACAGACAGGAGGTGGTCGTCAAGGAATTGTCTCCTTTGAAATAACCCGCCTGTCTCGGCGTGGCGCCCAAACGCAACGGTCCTGCCAACGAGCACCTGCTCTGCTCTCGCCGGCTCTCTAACCCTTCCGAATCCCCTCCTCGCAACAGCCCGGCAATCACCTGCCCCACGACCACCACCATAAATCACCAGACGATGGAGCTATTCCCCGACGGGGCCTTCGTGCGGCTGCAGAGCCGCGCGAGAAGAACGTACGTCCACGCCGACGGGGACTGGGCGGGGGTCTCCCTACGCCCGAACGGACCCGTCCCACCCCTGAACGCGGTGTGGCGGGTGGAGCATTTGGTCTGGTCGGACCAGGGGGACACATTCGTCCTCCTCCAGAACGCCGCCTACGGCCGCTACCTCTCCTTCTCGATCCAGGAGGCGCCGCCCGGCCACCGTGGCCGCTGCACCACCCAGCTCGACCGCAACGAGCCCCACGCGCTGAGCCCCTCCTCCCCGTGGATGTGGAGGGTCCAGAGGTTGGACCCGCCCGACCATGGCTACGTCCGCCTGCGCTACTTCGGCTGCGACCTCCGCGCCAACGGTAGGCACCGCACCTGGAACACCTGCGTCACCGTCGACGTCAACCGAGGCCGCAGGGTCTCCACCATGATGCAGTGGACGGCCCACGTCGTCGCAGCGAGCTCGGTACCGCCGCCCCTTCCAGCCTCACCTCAGCCTCAGGTGCGTGGTGGCTGCGCGCCGTTCTTTCTCCTTCCTTGCATTGCATTGGATGGGAACTCTCCTCGGCGGCCAGCTTTACTTGGAACACCAATCATAGATGCGTCGGTTTTCATTCTCTCTGTCTGAATTTGTCCTTTCCTGAGTCTGAATTTTTTTTTCATTTCTTCCGATACAAGACTACTGGACCTGTTAATTCTTGCTGACAGGTTTTAATTCTGTAGCCCACGAAATGTTTTTCGTGGTTTCTCGTGTTACGTACGTTCCTGTGCCTCTGCATCTGCTTCGCTTCAGGGTTTAGGGTTTAATCGGATTGAAGGCTACTAGAGTGTGTTTGGTGATGTTTTTGAAATCTTTTCTTGATGTGGCTTTGTGTGCTAAGCCGGAAGTACTGATCTTAGTTATTATTAATCCAGAAACTGCTGTAGATTGTGGTTCACTTTGCTTTACGAATTTATTTGTCATTCGTTAAAACTGCGTTGAATCATCGTACGCAGTTCTTTGTTACGATATGTACTGCTATTTGGTCTTCCACATTTCGTGCCAGATTGATCTCGATTGTTTTTTTCCCTGATTTCTTGTCGCAACGAAACAAATTGGTCTCTGAACATTCCGTTGTCAGTTCAATGTGTATTCAGACATGTTCATTCAGTTACCGCGGTTGTCTAGCCGCTCCAATACTTTTCTTTCCCTAAACAAAGTGTTCCAACAGATAGGAGTCTGCTGTGGCCTGTTGTTCTGGCGGCGCACCGGGGTGCATCAGCACCCGCCGCGGACGATCCGGCACGTGCGGGCGAGCGACGAAGGGGACTTCGACCAGAATCCTCACAACTGGCCCTCGTTCGTTTCCTACGACCACTCCGTGATGAACCTGAGGATCCAGCTGGGGCAGCTCCAGGACGACTGGGACGGGGAGATGTTCGGCTTCACGCTGTGCATGCGGCCCGGCTCGCATGGCCGGCTAACGCCACTGGTCACCGACCTGCCTCGCAGCCTAGATCCCATGGACATCGTCGTCTTCAGGACCGGATCACCAGGTGACTACTCAGCGTGCACTTGTTACAGTTTCAGCATTTGACATGTTTAATAAAGTTTTCAGGCCCAAGTTTAGTTCTGTATGGAGTTCTGAATTTGTTGTGCAAAGAGATCAGTAATAGAATATATGCATTAGGCCTTGTTCGTTTGTGCCGGATTGGTGGGTCAGAACGATTCTTAACCGGATTGCTTCTCTAATTTATATAAACTTTGATTAGCCGGAACGATTCCAGGTGCAATCCGACACAAATGAACAAGACCTTACAGATTTTCAGTAGAGCGTAGTGTCATACTGACAACAGGAAATGTAATAATAGCCCTGATGTTTAGAGAAATTATATAGTTCAATGTTGAATAGTTGTTGTCTGTAGTATCCTCTTCTTGGATTTTTTTGGGGGGGGGGGGGGGGGGGGGGGGGCTGTGATGGCAGGAACATTCGAATGGGAATAAGCCTCACTCTCAGCTCTGCAGTGTTAGAGCATCTCCAACAATACCTTAAACTAGTGCCTCAAATTAAAATATAGGGCTCTACACAGGAAAAACTACTCCAACAGTGCCTCATTTCATAAAATTTTGTCAAAAAACTATAGGACACCCTCTCAAGTGACTCAAATATACTACACCGTAGTGGGCTGCCTTATAATCTAGATTTAGGGCTTTACTGTTGGAGCGGGGTGTTTTGTTGGTGCCCTAAATTCTATAAAATATACTCATTTTCAAATTATAGGGCATTTTTATAGGTCACGTTGTTGGAGATGCTCTTAACCAGATTCTTCAGTTGGTGCAAACTGTCCGGTTGCATTTCTTACAATGGTGTGGTCAGTTCAGAAATTCACTTGTTCCCATTGTTACGTAAATCACGTACCAGGAGATTGAGGAATTGTTGATGATATCCCCTGATGACTCTCTCATATATATATATATATATATATATATATATATATATATATATATATATATATATATATATATATATATATATATATATATATATATATATATAATATATATATATGGGCTAATACGGACCTTAACACACACCCCTCAAAGTCAAGGCGGATCAGAGACATTGAGTTTGAGTAAATGTAGTCGACGATGCTCCCGAGTTTGAGCTTTAGTGAAGAAATCTGCCAATTGCAAATCTGAAGGTACATATTGTAGATTAATTGTCTTCTAACGACAATGTGATCGAGTAAAGAAGGCATCTACGCCAATGTGATTTTGAAGGTCATGTTTCACTAGATCATTAGCAATATGTATAGCACTAGTATTATCACATAGAAGAGGTGTAGGACCATCACACACAGTACCAAAATCAGCCAGTAACCAACGAAGCCAGACAATTTCTGCAGTAGTGGTGGCAAGTGCACGAAGTTATGCTTCATTACTAGAGCGAGAAACAACAACTTGTTTCTTAGATTTCCATGCAATAAGAGAGGAACCAAGAAAAATGCAATAGCCCATGACAGCAACGATCATTCACATCACTGGTCCATGTTGCATCAGAATAAGCATAAAGCTGAAGCGGACTGCTTTGAGCATAAAAAGACACCTAGTGGATGTTCCTCGTAAGTAGCGTAGGACACGAAGCAAATGTCCATAATGCACCGAAGTTGGAGTACTCATAAACTGACTCAAGATATGTACTGCATGAGCTATGTCAGGTCTTTTCACAGTAAGATAGACCAGACTTCCCACAATATGGCGATACCGAGAAGGATCAGCAAGAGGTGTGCCCTCAGATGAGCGGAGCTGTAAGTGAAGATCCATAGGGGTGGTAGCTGTCCGAGTATCAATAATACCAAATCGTGCAAGAAGATCTTGAATATATTTGTGTTGTGAAAGGTAGTAACCTTTGGTGGAGTGCACTACTTCAATGCCAAGGAAATAGCTTAGGGAACCAAAATCAGTCATCATGAACAATTTTCCAAGTTGCTTTTTCACAGAGGAAATGTGTTCCTCATTGTCACGAGTAATCAACATATCATCGACATAGAGTAGAAGTAAAGTACGTCCTTGTGGATTGATGAACAAAAAGAGCAGGATCATGATTACTAGGTGAGAAACCAGCAGCCATAATAGCAGAGGCAAAACGCTCAAAGCAAGCACGGGGAGCTTGATTAAGACCATATAAGGCACGCCGAAGGCGACAAACAGAACCAGAGGAGGGAACCTCAACACCTGGAGGTGGCTTCATATAAACTTCTTCATTTAAATTACCATGGAGAAAGGCATCCTTAACATCCATCTGGTGAATTTTCCAAGAACGTGTAGCGGCTACGACAATCATAGTACGAACTGTAGTCATTTGGGCAACAGGAGCAAAAGTCTCGTCAAAATCTCGACCCTGACTTTGCTGAAAACCTCTAGCAACAAGACAAGCCTTGTATCGCTCAACAGAACCATCTGATTTGGTCTTGACTTTGAAGACCCATTTGCATGTTATAGGTACAGCATGTGACGGTAAGGAACAATATCCCAAGTACCGGTGCGGTCAAGTGCAGCAAACTCCTCAATCATAGCAAGTTGCCATTCATGAATACTAGCAGCTTCCTGATAAGTAGTTGGTTCAACAATTACGGCAACAGAACGTGGATAATGATAACGATCTAGAGGTGCTATTGTAGTACGATCACGTAAATTATATCCCTGGGCAACCAGCAACTCATCAGAATTGTTAGTATCATAAAAAACAGGAGTATCAAGACTGGCCAGAGGCGACGAGACAGGTGGAGGGTTAGTGGGACAACGAGTATAGACACGAGTAATAGGTAGTCGATCTGACGAAGCTGGAGGTGAAGATGTCTCTGGTGGAGATATAGACAAAAGGGGATCAGACAAGTGTGGGGATAAAACAGTGTCATTATTAGAAGGAAAGGACAATAAAGATGTGGTCTGTAAAGGAGAATACGAAGAGGAAGTAGAGGAATTGTAAAAGAAAGGACGGTTTTCAACAAATACCACATCACGTGAAATACGCATGTGGCGAGCTGAAGAATCATAGCATCTATAGCCCTTATGCTCAGAACTATATCCTACAAAGACACACTCGACAGATTGAGCAGTTAATTTGGTGCGCTCGCGGGGTGCTAGCAGAACATAACAGGTGCAGCCAAAAAATCGAAGATGGTCATAGCTAGGAGGAATACCAAAAATACCTCACCCGAGCATTTGTTGGCTAATTTAGTTGATGGTTGTCTGTTGATTAGATAAATAGGAGTAGACACAGCTTCACCCTAGAAGTGAGATAGAACAAAAGAAGCAATAATAAGGGTGCGAGTTGTGTCTATAATATGGTGATGCTTCCGTTCAGCCACACCATTCTGAACATGAGCTCCAGGACATGAGAGTTGGGCAAGAGTACCCTCGGATGTCAAAAACCGACAAAACCTATCAGGCAAGTATTCACCACCAGAGTCAGAGCGAAAAATTTTAAATGGCAAGAGAATTGAGTATGTATCATCCGTGTGAAAGACTGATAAATAGAATATAGCTCAGAACGATGTTTCATGAAAAAAAACAAGTATATTCGAATGATCGTCTATAAAAATGACATAGTACTTATGACCTCCTTTTGTGGGAAAAGGAGCAGGACCCAATACATCAGAATGAATAAGTTGAAAAGGGCGAGTTGAGTAAGAAGCACTAGATAAATATGGAAGTTGTATTTGTTTACCAAGCTTACAACCCTTACAATGAAAATTTGACTCAATGTTGGTATGACCTAAACATCCTTTATGAACTAGAGTAGATAACCTAGACCCACATAAGTGGCCAAGACGATGATGCCATTGAGCAAAAGATGAAGTGGACACATCGGATGAAACACTGGCAGTGTAGACAGGAGGTAGACGTAAAGAGTCCAGAGTATAGAGTCAGGAAGATCTCTATGGCGATGGCCAGTCCCAATCACAGTCCCGCTTCGACGATCCTGAACAAAACAAGATGAGCTGTCAAAACCAACAAAACAGTTGCGGTCTGTAATCTGAGCAATAGAAAGTAAATTCATGGAGAGCTTAGGTACAAAAG
The DNA here is from genome assembly GCF_902167145.1 of Zea mays. NCBI lineage: Eukaryota > Viridiplantae > Streptophyta > Magnoliopsida > Poales > Poaceae > Zea > Zea mays. The sequence continues at coordinate 33,664,167 of NC_050099.1, read as the reverse complement.
AAATATCAGGTATAGAAAACTGGGAGGTACAGAGGGAGCCCTTGTGAGTTACAGAGCAGGAAGTACCATCAACCATTTGAACAGAAGACCCATTAGTGACTGTTGCACATGTATCCAACTGAGATTGATCTAAAGTTACATGAAATGAGGCACCAGAATCAACAACCCAACCCATGTGGACGGAGAAGCACTGCCAGAGATAGCAGCAACTCACACTGAACCCTTGGATGGCCCATGCCCTTGATTAGTACGGTGAGAACGAAACTCCGCTAACTTCTCTGGATACTTAAGAAAACATTGATCAGACCGATGTGTAGTCTTGTTGCAATGCTTGCAAGGCTCAAAGTAGCCACCTTTTCCACCATACTTGTGAGAAGTTGCTAACACTTTATAGGACACATGAGTATGAGGTACAAACATAGATGAGAGGCGAGTCTCCTCAGCAAGCAAATCAGATAAAGCCTCTGTCATGGTCAGACTTGCAGATCTATGAAGCAATCTGGTACGAATAGCCTCAAAATCTGTCTTGAGACCCATAAAAAATCTGTATGTGAAGAATTTTTCAATGAACTTATGTGCAGTGCAATCATCAGCAGTGCATGAAGGAACCATAGACATTAAAGGATCCATCAGGCGATCAAAAGCTGAATAATAATTATCAATGGACAGATCATGTTGCTCTATTAAATGTATTTCTACATAAGAGTATGAAGAAGAGCACCACTATCTTGAACATAACGCTTCTGTAAATAAAACCACATAGCTTTTGCAGTCTTGAATGAAGAAAGACTCATAATCATGGATGGCTTGACACTGTTAACAATATCAGCCATCACATTTCCATCATTAATTGTCTAAGTCTTGATTTCAGAAGCATTAATGTTATTTGCAGTAGGCACAGGTAGATCATCAATCAAATGAAAAGCAAGACCATGACCTCGCAAAGCAGTTTCTACACAGAAGGACCGTTCATGGTAATTTTGACCATTCAAAGTGATGTTGATAATAATTGTATTAGTGTGTGATATGTTATACTAGCACTGAAGGTTGTTTCAATCAAACTTGTAGGGAAGGAAAAACCCAGCAGTATCCAAACTGACCAGAGGACCAGCTTGATGCAGACAGGAGCCATCGGCGGAGCAGAGGGCTGGATCTTGACCGAGGATGAAGAAAGCCTCGTCTGGACGATGTGACAGAGCAGAGCTTGCGGGCCTGAGCGTGAGATCGCTGAGCAGAGGCCGGGGCGCGAGATCCAGGCGGAGCAGAGCCTGCGTGTTGACGCGCTGAACCTTGTGGTGGCGTTTGGCGCCGCCCTTGTCCGGACGCCGGTGAGAGAAGACAACCGGGCGGAGCAGAGACAGCCGGGGCGGGACGGTCCGAGCGGGGAGGAAAGAAAAAAAAATCTGGCCGCCGGTGGAGACGCGCGCCACCAGAGATCGCGGAGTAGAGGCCGGTGGCAGACGTGGAAGGCCGCGACGACGGCTGAGTGAAGAGGCAAGACCGCGACGGCGGCCAAAAGTGGAGGCGCGACGACACCCGACGAGGAGACGCGACGGCGACCGACGAACCGCGACAGCGGCCCAAAGGTGGAGTCGCGACGGCGCCGACGAGGAGTCAGGATCGGCGGCTAATAAGCCGGATCTAATTAGCTCTTTTATACCATGTTACGTAAATCACGTACCGGGAGATTGAGACATTGGCCCTGGATCCTTCAAGCCTGGCTAGAGCTAGAGCTAGTTTCTAGCTCTAACTCTATCCCAAACTAGCTCTAGCCCTCTACGTAGAGATGGCCAAACGGGCCGCCCGGCCCGGTCCGGTCCGGGCCTGGTGAAGCCCAGCCAAAAATCGGGCCGGGCCTGCTGTGCCAGCGGGCTTAATTTTCTGTCCAAGCCCGGCCCGCAGCGGGCCTAAACGGGCCGGGCCGGCCCGTTTAGCACGAAAAAAGCGGGCCGAAAATCGGGCTAAACGGGCCGGTAAGCACGTTTTAGTGTAAAAAAAACCGGGCTTAACGTGCTTAGAGGTAAACGGGCCGTGCCGGGCTAGCCCGCCGTGCCTAGTTTCCTGTCCAAGCCCGCCCGCTTATTCTACCGTGCCGGGTTCGGACCGGGCCCAAAAAGCGGGCTTCGTGCCGGGCTCACGGGCCTCGTGCTTTTTGGACATCTATACCTCTACGTGTTTGGATCGAAGGGCTAGTTTACAATAAATGCTATTTTATAATCATTTGTCTCATTTAAATCTTTCCTTATCCGGATTTTGTGTGGCAAACTCTTGTGTGGCTTCTCCCACACACAAATAACACAAATAAACTCTTGTGTGGCACGCGGTGGGCGATACGAAGGAAGCACAGAGCCGCTGGCACGGCCATCGAACAGACCATCAGAGTCGGACAGGATGTTGCCGTATAGCTGAAGCCCCGGGAAACCATCAGTCTCCGGCGCCTGCGAGTTGAGGTCGAAGGCATCGCCGTCCATGGCAACGGTGAGGCTGCATATGCAGTAACAAAATGAGCCAATCACAGTAGATAAATTAGTAAATTATAATAGTCGAAAATGCATTCAATAAGAAATTAGCCAAAACAAATCCGTTGTTTTCCTGTTCTTTCCAATGTGGCCAGCCGTGCCCCTCCACTACCTTTCCATGGATCAAGAAAAGAGGGAGGAGGAGGCTGAGGGAACGGAGGGAGGCGACGGCTGACCTGCTCGAGGACGGCGGCGTTTCTTCGGTTCGAGGACGGCGGCGCCGGTCCTTCTCTGCGTATCGAAGAAAAGAAATGGACCCAGGAACGTGCGGATCCCGTGCGGAAGGATAAGAGAGAAAAAAGGATTTTGGTGGTTCTTCCAACAAACTAGCCCCAATAATCACCCCTTGGTGGGGAGAGTTTTTTGGGATGGGCTAGTTGCAAAAAACTGGCTCTAGCCCTCCTGTTTGGCTACTTTTGGGCTAGTTTGGCGCAAACTAGCCCAAACTAGCTCTAACCCTTGGATCCAAACAGGGCCATTGTTGATGATATCCCCTGAGGACTCTCATATATATAGATAGGTATATGGGCTAATATGAGCCTTAACACCCATAATTTGATCTCTCAGTTCAGATAATTCAATTGTTCTGCTTGTTAGCCAATAATGTTTATCTTGGAGCTGACTGCCTACTCTTATCCATTTTTCTCCACTATTGATTAGCTCTAACTTCTGCAATACCCAGGATATTATGCCTAGTTATCTCATTGACTTTCTTGTTCTCTTGGGAATTCAGCTGCTGCTGCATTGGTGTATGCATTCTGTAGAGGAGTACGATAGCGGAACTTCTGACAACGTCGAAATTCATCGGTTCAGGAACCAAAAACATTCTGCCCCTGATATTGTGACATGAGAACTGGCTCATGGTTTTTTAAAGTTCAATAGCTTTCCTGTAATTGTTGTTAGATCTGATGCGCTCTACTGATTCAGTTTCAGAACATGAAACTGCTGAAAGCGTCATGTGGAAGTAATGGTGAATGGTTCTGCGAAGTAACATCTATTCTGTTCGTTGCGGCTTTAACCTAGCTGTTCAGACTGCTGCAATTGTAATTAATAGAGACAAAATATTGTAGAAAAAGTAAACCAGCGAGTTGTATTTGCCATCGTCATCTCCGTTGGGTGATGAAATGATGGCAAGAATAGATCTGGCTGATTTTGCCTGTACTTTGATCCTGACACGTCAGAAATGTTAATTGCGTCTACCTTTTAGTCATGGACTGAAAATCTTGGTTGCAACAATTTGTGTGCTGATAAAGCTAACAGGACATCCCTCCCTTCGTTGCTTGATATTTTCACCAAACGAGTGAAAGTTTAGGTTGTACAACGGGCAGCCCAGTGTGCATCTTCGAAATAATCCTTCCTGCCAATATGTTTTTGAACCTCCTTGTTTCGAGTATTTTTTTTTTGGAGGGGGTGTCTGTTGCCAAATTTCTGTCAGAATTGAGGCCTCTTCACTCCGATTTTCTAGAAGTTGGAAAATGACGATTTTTTTCAAAAACCTTGTAAGTGCCCGTGCTTCATAGTGAGATCTTAATTTCTAGCTAACTATTAGGTACACTATCAACTACCAATTAGTCTATTAACATGTTCAACCTAGCTAAACTCATTTAATAGTTAGCAAACTAATTCTACTACCAATTTTTTATCTAGCTAGCTATTAGCTTTAGTATATTCAAATATGTCCTGAGAGAATACTCAAATGACACATGCACCCATAAACCTAATTAAGGAGTTTCTCATTAAGGGCCTGTTTGTTTACCCCCATGGATTATATAATCTGGATTATTTTTGGAGGATTATATAATCTGGATTATATAATCTGATTAGTCCTGTTTGTTTACCCAGATTATTTGAGTTGTTAATAGGATTCTTTTGTATGAGGAAGACAAGAATGCCCTCTATATTTGTACTAGGTTGAAACTCATATATATATATATAAAATAATTCAATTGACATTGGCAAATATTGTATTAGCAATATTATCACGGAAGGCATTCATGTCACCTTCTTCATCCCCAAATTGACTAGTACTAGGCGCAAAAACGATTCGGTGGATTATAATGGCAATGGTGGGTAATTTCTAGGAAACTTGAAAGGGTAGTGGGGAAGTGAGAAAAAATAATCTGAAATAAGCACCTCCTCACTTGCTTATGGATTATCATAATCCAAGGGGTTAGATTATATAATCTAGATAAATAAGCCGGACTGTTTGTTTGCCTCTTAGGATTATTTAATCCAGATTATATAATCTGGGGGTAAACAAACAGGCCCTAAATTATGGTTTCCTTTTTCATAAACTTTGTGAAATCTGAGTATACGCACCACATAAAATGCATTTATGTATCAGTATAAAGTTAAAAGGACATAATGCACCAATTCCACGATGGAGGGAATAGAACGTAATGTCCATGTTCATCATCCCAGGATTGTTAATGTTTTTTCTCGTCCAATAATCAGATCACACACAACTGCACATGTTGAGTTCTAGGGCCAGGTTGATGGCATGACTGACTGAAAAGGCCAACCTTTTTTCTAGAGCCGCCCCATCCATCCCCAGCAGGCAGCAGCAATTCGAAGCCGACGAGAAGGATCCAAAAACAGTGGTGACAGGGACATGGGCATGACACGGCATTTCCATTTCGTTTCCAGCTGCTCTGCATGCCTCCAAAGATAGGCAGAAGTTTGTCCACTGTCTTGACAGTGTTGTTGTTGTACGTAGCGGCAAGATGCTTTAGCGGAGCCCACGGGTACTGATTCGAAATCCCTAGACAACGGTACTGTTTGGTTCAACTTTTTTCTGACCAGCTTTTCTAAAAATTTAGTTGTGTGGAGAATCTGGCTGTAAGGAGAATCTAAGTATCATTACGATTACGTATGGAGGAAGATAAAGTTGTTCATAGGGCTCAGGATCTAGAAAGTGACGGATTCCTACTATTACAACGACTCAACCGATTATGTGTTTATGTTGATTTTGGATGGTTTTTGCTCCAACGAATTTTATAGAAGCTGGCTGAAAAACTGAGCGTTTAGCAGTCCACAGCAGATTTTGGTGGCTAGAAGCTGCCAGAAGCCGAAACAAACAGACCCAACGAGCTGCCCTAGGCGGTGGCTCGCCTTGCGTCAGCAGCTACCCTACCCTATTCCTATCCGTGGTCATGTATGTACTCGTGTCCAATAGCTCTGGTGTTTATACCGAGCCTCTCCTTCAGAACATTGCAAAATTTTCTGCTCTGTACGTTTCTGTGAAAATGAAGTAACCGCGCTATGAAGATCCCGTAAAATTACTACGTTCCAAAAGATCTCAATGTGTGTGTGTGTGTTATTTATTTCTTGAATAGCAATTGGATGGGTGGGTATAAACTGATGGAATGATGCGACGTAGAGCTGCAGGAAAGGTTATTCAAAGTACTCATATTTACTCCGTCCGACTATAAAAGATATATGTAGTTTTAGAATGTTGCTAGATCCATATATATCTGAAGTTTAATTAAATTTACAACTAAAAAATACATACCGTATTCTCTCCATCTTAAACTATACAATTTTCTAACTCTTTTTAAGGCCAAAGCAAATAAGTATTGTTAGATTTTTTATAATAAAACAATAACATCGGTGATATCAAATAAGTATTATTAGATTTTTTATTAATTATATTAGTATAGTTGTTAGCGTCTAGAAAATGTCATACTTCTAGCTGTTGCCAAGACACAATCAAAGATCCTAACAGAGAAGCTAACTCCAAAGCCTACCATAAAAGAGTTACTACTCTCGGAGCCCGTGGCCTGCAAACCTCCTTAGAGCTGATTTGGTGATCCGGGATCCCGGGAGGATCGGAGGGGATTGAGGGGGAAATTAGTTCATTTCCCCCTCAATCCCCTCCGATCCTCACAGGATCCCCTTGTCACCAAATTAACCCTTAGGCTCGTGTCAAGGTGGGCTCCGGCTCTGAGTTGGTTTGTACGGGATATCCTCTAAACCGAGTCATTAGGACCATATCATGTGATATGCAAACTTAAACCTCTGGGTCCCGTGAGGTATAAGCCCTCGGGCTCCTCATGCCCTGGGGCACATGACGATGTAACCTCCGACATTTAGTGGTGTAAGCATCTAGGACCCCTCGTGTCCCATGGTACCTAACAGTGTAATTATCCTGAACCTTCGCACACTAGGGAACCTGATGGTATAAGCCCTTAGAGCATCTCCAACAATGCCTCAAACTAGTGCCCCAAATTGAAATATGGGGCTCTACACAGGAAAAACTACTCCAACAGTGTCCTATTTCATAATTTTTTGTCAAAAAACTATAGGGCACCCTTTCAAGTGACTCAAATATACTACACCATAGTGGACTGCCCTATAATCTAGATTTGGGGTTTTACTGTTGGAGCGAGATGTTTTGTTGGTGCCCTAAATTCTATAAAATATACTTATTTTCAAATTATAGGGTATTTTTATAGGTCACGTTGTTGGAGATGCTCTTAGAACACCTCACACCCGAGTCAGAGACGATGTACACCTCCGGAGCCCCTCATGCCCCGATGCACTTAATATTGTAAACCCTTAGGAGGCCTCATGTTGACGGTATAAGCCTCAAGGTCTGTCATGCCTTGGGGAACCTGACGATGCAAGATATTAAGGATCCTCACGCCTAACGATGCAAGATATTAAGCACATTACATTGTAAGTCCCTCGTTCCCTAGGATGCAAGATATTAAGCGAGATATTAAACACATTACATTGTAAGTCCCTCGTTCCCTAGGATAGTACAAAGGATGTTATCGGTACCCTAAAACAGAGGTACCCCTTACTACAGTATGAAGGCACGGTGTCCATACGGCTATGTAACACCCTGAATTTAGGGTATAAAATTTCTTTTCTAATATCCACCAAATTCAGATGTTACCCTCTTCTTTCTTTGCCTTTCTTTATCTTTTCAAAGCAGTGAAGGAATATTTTGCTTTTATGTAAGTACTAGGTGGGTGCCCGTGCGTTGCAACAGGGACATATAATAATACCACGGTAACTTATATATAAAATGTGTGTTATATTGTTATGAGAAAATGTTTTATAATCCATTTGTGATCCTTTTGTTATTTTAATCTAGTTGTTTCACCACTACATTGCAACCATCAGTATCATGCAGATTTCGATATATGTCACGATTTCCATGGTCTCATCACTGGAGAGCACGTCCCACGTCTGCCAGAAGAAGTCCCCTCGTACATCGTCAGTCATCAGGCACGCACCACCATACGCGCTGCTCAAACAAAAAAACAAGTGTGTGTTTGCGAAGATAATTAAAGGCAGGCCAACACAAAAGCTATCCCGACGGTGGCGAGAATGACGAACTGATCATTGATGTCGGTCCTCCTCTGCGTCACCTCCGGCGCCGAGATGACGCCACAGTCCATGATATAGTAGTCGTCAAATGCGCGCGACATAGCGGGTACCGATGACTCTTGGCTGGGCTATCAGACAAAGTGCACCTCGGGCTCATCAACAAGGTAGTACATCTGGCCGTTGCACCACCGGATCGCTACTTATCTACATACATTATGTTCGAGGACACTCACACGACGTCAGCAACGACCGTCGTCCCAGCGCACAAGAATTCATGGTCAGTCAGTAGCGACTTACATGGCAGGTTGGACTTTAGATGGACGATGAGTTGTACGACGTGATGGCGCTGTCGTTGGATGCGGAGCCCAGAACAACCCGAGAGTCGCCGACGTTGGCAACGACCATGAGGTCCCCTGCTTGACGATGGACAACGCGGTGCAGCCGCTCTAGATCGCGTCCAAGCGGCGGCTGCATCGAAGCTTGTCATACACAACGGCTCATGCAGCCACATAGGACTGCTTCCAGAGGTCGAACTGGTAGTCATCAAGCTTCTTCTCGTTATCGATGGGCGACGCCAGCGCGAGCGCCTCCTGCTAGTGGTGTTTGTTCGGGGTTTCCAAGCAAGAAACATGGATTCATCCTTAGCGATGGTTTATGAAAATGACTCACAAGTCAGATCCATGGAAAAATATTACGGAGAATAAATGCCACACATACAAAAAAGGAATTTAAGTTGAAAACATTATTCAAACAAAAGAAATTGCATGTAAGGCTCTTCTTTAAATACTACTCCCTCCATCCAAAAATATAATTCAAGAATCTCGGTGATACTTATCTACTGTTACGCATTGTGCAAGGGTAACAAGTGGACTTGGGGAGAGATGTAGTAGATGTTTTTCCTGTCATATATGTAGACATAAACACACATGTGGTGTAGCGTTAGCTACTGCTCGAATTTACCTAAGAGGTTGTGGGTTCGAATCCCCTTAGAGTCATTTGTGTTTACTCGTGAGCTGTACCTTGAAAACTAATATTGCATTATATAGTGAATTAATAGTCTATAAATGTGAAATAAATAATTATAACACGACATTACAAGTAATCTAAATTATAATTGTTATATATTCATCATTAAAGACTAAAAAACGAGTCAGATATCTATAAATTATCCAATATTCATCATTATTGTGTAGGTTGATTAATTTTGTGCAGCTCGCAAGCCATAGCGACTCGACTCGTTTGTTCAACGAGCTCGAAAACCCGGCTCGGCTCGCTCGAGGCTCGCAAGCCTAGCCCCTCCGAGCTCGAGTCGGCTCGCGAGCGTCGAGATTTTTTTTCCAGCCCTACGTGGGATGACAGAACATGGAAATAGATTGTGCAGAGAGGAGGAAATGGAAAAGGCAGAACAGGGAGCGGGAATGCCAGAACACGGAATAGTAGAGATGTGACGTATATGTCTATACTTTGTTATGGAAATTGAAAAGAAAATTGTCAAAATCATGCAACAGTTTGTTGTACGTATGTGCCCATAATTTAGATGCAAAATCAAATCAATTAATAGGTTAACTTGTGTTATCGACAGTGGAGAATCAAAAGACAAATTAACAGCAGATCTTTCGGCTTCTAATAGCAACATCGTAAGGAATAAGGCAACCAAATCTCTTGAACTCATTTTCAAGATCAGCCTCAGTAACAGATAATGGCACATTGCCAACATAAACAAATTTTCTCTCTAGTATATGAACATCAGTAAACAAATCATTAGAGACAAATCATTAGACCTCGATTTCTGGGTTCCCGTTGATGAAGCCATAACTGAATGATGGGTTTGGTTTGACTCTGTTGTAGGGTGAGAAGGCTAATCTGACTACATTTTGGATGCAGGAAATAGGTAGCCACATGAGGCCTGTGGCCATATAGTGGGATGCTAATCTCTATTTCAAAAAAGGTATTTGAATCCGACACTGACACCTGAAATTGTAGCTCAACATCCCAAGCGCTCTAGGCATTTTAGAGATTCCCTTGAAATACAGAATAAAAAATTATTTTGAACATCATAACTCCTTTGACTCCGAAGAGTTGGGACTTCACCTTAGCAAGCTTGCTAACCTCCTCAAGGTGGTCCACACAGTACAGGAGTCTGCATGTGCTATTTATGCTTTGAACCTTAATGGTAAAAACAAATAGATGATAGTCAACAAAGTTAAGGGATCTAAATGATTTATCAAATATTATATAAACTGAACAAAGGGGACACACCCAAACTCTCTCTTCAAGCTATTCACTGTAGCAACTGTTGCTTTCTCGCCTCCATATTGTTCGGTGAAGTCTTCATTAACTCTGTCACGAAAGCTATGTGATTTGTCTCCCAGGTGATTCAACAACACCTACACAATAGACTGTAGAAAACCTAGCAATATTTATCATTTAGATGTTCTAGAGCATTGGTTGATTGATGAAGTCAGCATCAAAGCATAAGGTCACAATGTTTCATGTTAAACTAAGAAATTTCACAAGAGATAGATAAGTAAAAACAAGCAGTCATATTTTCTTCGGGTTAACCAAAGATGACTTCAAGAAAATAAGTAACAAATGTTCTGAATTTTGACAACCAAATTGAGAATGCCAGATATGTGCAAAAACATTGTTCACTCAAGTATTCTAAAGAGCTACCTCACATGCTTTTCATTCTGCAATGTCTTCACAAGGCTAGCCTGACGAGAAATCAGAGCAACAATTTCATTATGAGGGAGCCCAACATTAGAAAAATGGAGTAGATAAAATAGCTTACATTTGCAATCAGAATCAAAGTTAACAAGTTGTACAACTAATCAGGGTTATCAGTGCATAATGATTAGTTGTGCATAACGCTTAGCTACAATTACTCTAGATGATCGCTCCATGGCGACTAAGGTCAATTAGATGATTTGAAAACATTACTGGAAGGAGTAAAAGATTTAGTTCTCTGAAGAAGATCTCTAACCCAATGTGGAATACGAGAGATAAAAGGATCAAACCTTGCAAGTTTGACAACAGGTCCAGGCTGTAATGATTTAGGCTCATAGGCACACACAAAGAACAAATAGTTTCTTTAAGCAATAACAAGATAGTGCTTGCAGCTAATCCAATGTAAACTGAAACATAGGTGCATTCCCAAGAGGTCAGGGAAGGCCAGACGATTTGTAACAACCAAAGGCAGAGGGATAAACAGTGCAATACTAAAACATTTTGTCTTTCCTCCTATGATGATACAAAGAAGAATAATCTACAGTCAAAGACCAAAGTGGGATTTAAGCAACAAGGTTACAATATCTAATGAATGTCAATCAACGGGAGTACTTTGAAATACCAAGAGACATGTGATAAGAAAACACTTACAACTATATTATTTGGTTCCTTTGAAGAGCTTCCCAACTGTGTGATCTCGCATTCTAGGATTTTAATGGCTACAAAAACCGATAAACCCATAGGCCATAAATAGGGAATCAATAGCACTCACGTTATTTTATTTCTGTAGACTCAGATGGAAAGGAAAGCAGCATGCAGTTTCTAACTATGTTCTCACTGGTGCATAGAAAAAGTAGAGTTCTTTGATAAACATCAGTGAAGCATTAACTTTTTATAAGTTCATAAAATATGGTCTACATATGTAAGTATGAACCAGCAAAGAGAAGACCATGCACACCTTGTATCTATCCTAACAACACTTTATAGGTTCATATATGACCATATAGGTAAGTACAAAAACCTGATATCCCTGTTACTCATAGCAGAAACCACAGAGTATCATATGTAGCTCAGGACACCCAAACAAAGATATGTGTAGCATGTTGCCTTAAAAAGGTCTAAACAATAGACACGTTAATTTTGCCTACAGACTACAGTATTGCGCGTTGCCTTTGATAGGGTCTAAACAACAAACAAGATAGTTAGTGAACAACATTACATAAAACAGGTTCTCACAAAACACAGATCTCGAGTTTGATAACAAGCTAGCAATATTTATCATTTAGATGTTCTAGAGCATTAGTTGATTGATAAAGTCAGCATCAAAGCACAAGGTCATAATGTTTCATGTTGAACTAAGAACTTTCAACTTCCATGAAGCTTCTGTGCAGCCTCAACATTCTTGTCTCAGCACGCGAGCATATTACAAGAGACAAGATAATGTTGCCACAGCTAGGCAAACTCCCTTGCGGCCAACGGACCGCAGGGGCGAGGCGGGCGTTTAACATGGAACAGTGAAACTTTCTAATAATAACAATAGAATTGCCAAAAGGCCACCAGTGTAGGAATCACTTGACAGATGAAGCCAACTACATGATGTTCCGAGGAAATGATGAAGCTGGTGTACAGCTTTTAAAGTGCTCAAACCCTAGGGCTTACAATCAAGCATCCATTGTTATTCATTTCATTTTATCTGAGAACTACAAAGCCATTGGTTGTTCCCGTCTATCATCACAGGCCATAGGTATTTCTAGAAAAAGTATGTAAAACAAAGTGGTCAACTCTAGTCATGACTCATGATATTAAGGTCAGCTGCAAGGTTATCGAGCGAGCTAGAAAATGGCCACTGAAATCACCATAACGAAAACATATCGTTACCACATAACCTTGAACTACAAGCAACCTTGCATACCGTACTGTCCAAACTATCAAACTTGGGACCTACCGTAGTAACTCAAAAAGCAGGTGAAGAATATGAGTTGAAGGATTATAGCACATTCTGAGCCAGAACCACTTAAGAGTATTTTTAGGACTCATAAATGCTACACCCCATAATTGCTCCCAAGTCAAAGATGTTCAGCCCTTGGTTTACAAATTTAAAGCTCTACAATAGGACGACCTACAGAAGAAAGCAGAAGCAGAAAAGATTCATAAAGGAGTGATGCATTTACCATTTCAGAAAAGCTAAGTCTGTTAAGTCAACCGCCTGACAAACAAAGCCAGTAGAACTAAAAAGCCAGAGGTTTTACTCAATCTCTGCAGACTACACTTTGATGACGGCTTTAATGTCTGTGCTCCCAGCTCTATCAGTGTGGCGGTACTATCCGACTAAATCAATTTATTCAGAAGGCATCACAACATGATAAATTGAGAAACAAAATAACATCAATGCAACAAATGAAATGAATAAATTAATGAGCTTCTACCAGAAAGATGGCCACTGATTTCCACCCAACTAAAAGTGAAGAAAAACTAAATAACAATGCAGGTGCTCACTTTCTCTTTAACAGCATCCTCCCTTCCAAGCGCCTGTTGCCTCCTTCGTGTAGCTGTTGGATTCGCCTCAGCCTCACCAATATGCTGCTTCCACTCAAACTGTGATGTGACAATGAGCACGAGCAGGAGGAAGATAAGAACTATTGGCCTAAAATTCATCACGCCGATCAGCAATTACAGAACCTATAAAATATGCCATAGAGCAAGATAATTAGAGAAATTCCGCCCGCCACTGGCGAGGAGACAGCGAAGGCGACGGCAGCCGTCTCCGGGTGTTGAGGAAGCAGTGGATCTGAGCCACGGAGGCCGCCTGCGAGGAGACGGGCAAGTGCGGCTGCGGCAGGAGGCGACGCGTGGGCGAGGGGCCCTTGGCCGCCATGCCAAGCAACCCCATCCCCTGGATCTGGGGAAGACGGCGTCCTAACTGGACGGCGTGTCCGCAATCCAACCTCCACCGCGACGAATCCACCCAGCGGCGAGTCTAGGCAGCGTGACTCCAGGTCTCCACGTGGTTCTCCCCTGCCCGAAGCAGAGCTCCAACCCGCTTGTCGCTGTTGCAAGGACCCGGACGAGTCAGCCGGACCTCCGTCGTCGTTGTCGCCTTCGGTGGATTCTTCTTCCAGAGGCCAGCAAGAACGGGTCGGTGTGGGTCCGCTGCGGGAATGGTCGATTGAGGGGGGGCGCCATATCAAGGGAAGAGAGAAGAACCCGACGTCGTAGCGGCGACCGAAGGGGAACCGATCGGGGGAGGAGGAGGGGGAGGGGGAGGGATCGCTATCGTAGGTGAGGGGGAGGGTAAGGGGCACCGCAAGCTCGCCGCATCTGCGGAATATCGGGCTCTTCTTCTTGTGCTTCGTGGAGTCCTCCGTGTCAACGTAGTGGCTCTCGTCGATGTGGTCGAACTCGTCGTCCAAGTCCTCCGTCGCCGCGTCCGCCACGGACTTGAGGTCGGCGATGTTGCTCAGCGACGCGAACGCCCGATCCCTGGGGAGTGGGTCTGAGGGCGAGTGGGTCTGAGGGCGTGCGAGATGCGCGGCGGCGGATTTCGCGGCGGGCGGCGGATTTCGCGGCGGGCGTGGGGTTGCGCGGGGGCTGGCAGGCGTGCGGCAGCGTGGGTGGGGGGGTGTTGGGTAGCGGCGGGGGCGGTCTACACTTGGGTCTTAATAGTTGTAGAGATTAGATGTATTAATGAAACTCTAAAAGGTTTTTTTGATTGTTGTATCACATGTTGGAGCATTAATTTTGTTTATTGTTGATTGAGTTAAAAGAGTGTTACTATTTAATTTATTCTCTTTTTGTGAAGCCCAACTTAATTAATAATAGAAATTTACCTAAAAATATTTATTGAATATTTTATTTGGAAATATTATTATTTCAAATTATTATAAATTTTCATATTTAGAAAGACATATATTTATTCATATATTTCGAATAACTTATGTGAAAAAGGAATTTCGAAATAAATAAATAAAAGAAGAAAAAAGAAATAAAAAAAATCAACCGTCCGAGGGCAAGTCCACCCCACGTGCACCAACTCTCTCCCCATCCTTTTCCTTTTCTTTGTGCCTATGACGTTGAGCCCCACTAGCTTATTTCCTCTCATACATTTCCTCTCCCAGTAATTTTTCTCTGGTTGGTTAAATTTAGCAGGCGTCGCAGGCCAAAACCGCCGCTCGTCTCTGCTCGCCCGCGGCCAGCATGGCGGCTCTTGGCCAGCAGCGCGACGAGCCCGCCCAGACCGCCATCGAAGCCCTGGCGCGGTCCTGCCTTTCGGCGCTGCCCGCCCTGCCTAGCCTCCGCCCGTGCCACAACTCTACGGCAGCCGACGAATCAGAGCCACCTCGTTCCTGCCGGGCTCGTCCTGCCGGAGCGCCGCCATCCCCGTCGGGCTTGCCGTCGGCGCCGTTCACTTTCCCGAGACGCCCGTCGTTCGTGCTCGTCTCGCTGTTCACCGGTGCTGTCGTCGTTCGTGCCCGCCTCGACGTCCGTCGTCGGTTTCGGGTGAACCTCCTTTCCTCCCCCCCTCTCTCTCCGGCGTTTTCCCCTGTACGCGCCCAACCAAACCCCGGTTGAGACCCCTCCTGTGGCCTCTCTGCTCGAAGCGAGCAGTGCCCATCGCGGCCAGCAGCGCGCACGGCCTAGCGTGGCGTGCGGCCGGCCCGGCATGCCCGCGACGCGTGGCCGGTGCAGCTCGCCCGTGCGTGCCCTGGCGTGGCTGCTCGTGCCCCGGCGTGGCATGTAGCGCCGTTTCGTGGCCGCGCGACACGTTCACCAACCCACACGTACACGAAAACCCCATACCCACAATCTCGCAGCAGGCACCCGCATTTGTGTACGCATAGCGCGTCGTCGGGGTCCCGACGACGTCCGTCTACCCGTAGACGACGCCCGTCTACCCCCTGAACCTGTTCGTCCACCCCACGTGTTAGTAGCATTATTTTGTTACGATATAGGCTTTCGTTAATTATTTAGTTTATTTGCTTAATTGATGATTATTAAAATGGAAATCTAGTTACGCCTAATTTATAGTTTTAATTTGCGCTTTGAAAATACTTATTAACATGATTAATGCCATATTTTGTGAATTATTACTTGTTTAGTATAAACATGATATTTGTTAGTGATCCTCGCGTGTTGCGCACGCTGTTTGTGTATTGTCGCGCGCGTTATTTCGTGTGTCAATCGTGCCCTGTTTATGCGCCATTGTTCGTTCGTGCGTGCTGTTTCGCGTGTCGTGTGCGCTATCCGCGCGCGATATTAAGTTATTCGCTTATAATCACTCATGTCAGTTAATTAGTTATTTATTTAATTATCCTTGATTAAAATAGTGAGTTAGTCAAAACTAAGTAGTTTTAATTTATATTTCATAAATAGCGATTAATAAAGTTACGTCGAATTAAATATTCTAATTAATACTTGCTTAGTGTAAACACGCTAACCCCTCAACCGTAGCTTTGACTATCGCAGTTCTTTTCCTCGCGTAACCATAGAAGCGCTCTCTATTTTATATTGCTCGCTTTTATAATATTTTATATTGTGTGGTGTAATGTTCTTATGCAAGTATATGTTTGCTTGTGCTTGTTTGTATTCGTTGCGCGTCGCGAATAGACTGCGATCCATTTCCGAGCTTCGAGGAATTGACGATCAAGCCTTGGTGACCAAGTGATCAAGTTCTTCGAGTTCTACGAGGTTGAAGACCATGAGCATCTGTTTGGTGAAGGCAAGTGTCCTCTGACCTATTATGTCTCATTTACTTTATAATTCACTGCCCCGCATACTATGAACAACCTAAGGATTGACTAGCTTTCTATTTACCTGGTCCTTGATTACCTTTTGGGCTACTATGGTTAGATTCATGCTATTGCTTTACTTTAATCAATGAACATGATGTGAACACTTATGATACGATGTTGTCATTATGATTATGATGTTGGACGGGTGATACTTTAGGGGGCTCGAGCGGTTTCTTGAGTGCCTCTCCGTAAGGACCTGTTCGTTGGATGACCGCCCGGGAAAACAGTGCAACCATGAGGGTGGAATGGGACGCCCTTAGCTGAATAATTAGAGAAACTGGGGTGTAGTTCGCTTCGCCGTCGTGCCGTTAATGGGGCTCGGTGTATGCGGCTCGCTCTGCCAAGGTTGGTTCGCCCCTTGGGGAGGAGTGCGGTGCATTTAGGAAACCTAACGGGCGGCTACAGCCTCGGGGAATCTTTGTAAAGGCTACGTAGTGATGCCCTGCCAGGCCACCTAGGTAGTGGTCAATGGAGAGTAGCTCTCTCTGGACAGAAAGGGAATCACGACTTGTGGGTAAAGTGCGCAACCTCTGCATAGTGTTATGAAACTGATATATCAGTCGTGCTCGCAATTATGAGCGACCAAGGGAGCTCCATTGATTAGAGATACTTGATCAGAGATGGTTGGTTTACAGATGGTGACAAGGATGATGGTTTTGACTATGGTAATGGTAAGTGATATTCTTTCTGTTTGGAAAGGGTACTCTGGGTTAATAACTTGGTAAATGCTAAAACCTGGCTTTCTACTAGTAATAATAATCTGACCAACTAAAAGCAACTGCTTGACTCAACTCCACATAAAGCTAGTCCACCTCAGCCAAACAGGACATTTGCTGAGTACGTTGATGTGTACTCACCCTTGCTTTCACAAAACACCAGGTTGCCTTTGGTGCAATCTATGCTCAAGTAAAGAAGAAGGCGTCGAGGCGGATCTCCAGGAGTTCCAGGACTTCGACGAGTTCGAGGATTAGGCTAGCGACCTCCCCCAGTCAGCTGCCTGTGTGAGAGCACCTAGAGGGGGGGTGAATAGGTGATCCTGTGAAACTTAAACTTATAGCCACAAAAACTTGTTAAGTGTTAGCACAATAATCGCCAAGTGGCTAGAGAGGAGTCTCAACAAAACACAATACCACAAGAGATCAAACACAGAGATGACACAGTGGTTTATCCCGTGGTTCGGCCAAGACCAACACTTGCCTACTCCACGTTGTGGCGTCCTAACGGACGAGGGTTGCAATCAACCCCTCTCAAGCGGTCCAAAGACCAACTTGAATACCACGGTGTTTTGCTTTGCCTTTCAATATCCCGTTTGCGAGGAATCTCCACAACTTGGAGCCTCTCGCCCTTACACAAGATGTTCACGAAGAATCACAGAGCAAGGGAGGAATTAGCAACTCACACACGACACAAAGATCACAGCGAATACGCACACGCAAAACCCAGACTTGAGCTCAAGAGACTAGCACACTAGAACGGAGCTCAAATCACTAGAATGTCGAACAAGTGCGCAAGAATGAAGTGTGAGTGATCAATGATGCTCAAAGGATGCTCGGTGTCCTCCTACATGCGCCTAGGGGTCTCTTTTATAGCCCCAATGCAGCTAGGAGCCGTTGAGCACAAATCTGGAAAGCCATTCTTGCCTTCTGTCATCGGGGGCACCGGACAGTCCGGTGCACACCGGACACTGTCCGGTGCCCGATTTCCTTCCTTAAATAGCGAAGCCGACCGTTGGCAGACTTGGAGCCGTTGGCGCACCGGACATGTCTGGTGCCATCTTCTAGCCGTTGGCTCGGCCACGTGTCCCGCGCAGATTGCGCGGCCGACCGTTGGCCCGGCCGACCGTTGGCTCACCGGACAGTCCGGTGCACACCGGACAGTCCGGTGAATTTTAGCCGTACGTCGCCGGTGAATTCCCGAGAGCGGCCAGTTCGCTCGAGCTAGCCTGGCACACCGGACACTGTCCGGTGCACCACCGGACAGTCTGGTGCTCCCAGACTCAGCAGATTCTTGGCTGCTCGAGCCAAGACATTTCCAATTAGAATTTTACCTGTTTCCAGCACTTAGACACAATACATTAGTCCATAAAACAATGTACTAAGTCTGAGAAACATACCTTTATCCTTGATTTGTACTTTGTCCACCTTTTTACACTTAAGCACTTGTGTTGGGCACTTAAACCACCAAAATACTTAGAAATGGCCCAAGGGCACATTTCCCTTTCAATCTCCCCCTTTTTGGTGATTTATGCCAACACAATATAAAGCAAGTAGAACAAGTACAAAATCAAATCAAATTAGAACTCAAAATTGTTTTGTTTCACTTTGACATATATGGATCACTCTATGCCACCACTTGGTTTGTTTTTGCAAATCCAACTCAAATTTCTATCTCTAAGTCAAATACACATGTTAAGACATAAAGAGAGTCATTCCAAGAGAAATTAATTCAAGATTTCAAAAACTCCCCTTTTTCCCATAATCAATACTTCTCCCCACAAGAAACCAACTTTTGACACGAGAGACAACAAAAGAGTTTTGACAAACCAAAAGCTCTATTCTACTGTTTTCAAAATCTCTCAAGTGGTAGCTGATCCATTTATCGCTTTGGCCTTTATTTTCTCCCCCTTTGGCATCAAGCACCAAAACGGGATCAATCTTGGCCCATTAACCCCATTGCCTCACCAAAATCTTCAACTAAGAGCAAATAGGCAATAAGAGTATAAAGATGAACTTGGAAGAGTTACTCTTTTCTTTGGAGTGCAGTGGAAGTCTTGCCTTCTCCAAGTCCACCTTTTTCCCTTTTAATTATCCTTGGAGACTAAAACAACCAAACTCAAGTACATGGTTAGTCTCAAAGGGTCAAGTTGTAGCACAGCTCCCCCTAAATATGTGCATCACTTGCAAACAGGACTTGTGAGGTCCAGGGAGTGTTTGTACAACTTGAGCACCACAATAAGCAACAAAATGCAGAATCATGATCAAAAGCATAAACACATGTATGCTACATTTCAATCCAAGTTCCGCGAATCTAAGATATTGAGCTCACTACGCAGCCTGCAAAAGGTCTTCTCATCTAGAGGCTTGGTAAAGATATCGGCTAGCTGGTTCTCGGTGCTAACATGAAACACTTCGATATCCCCCTTTTGCTGGTGGTCTCTCAAAAAGTGATGCCGGATGTCAATGTGCTTTGTGCGGCTGTGTTCAACAGGATTTTCCGCCATGCGGATAGCACTCTCATTGTCACATAGGAGTGGGACTTTGCTCAGATTGTAGCCAAAGTCCCGAAGGGTTTGCCTCATCCAAAGTAGCTGCGCTCAACACTGTCCTGCGGCAACATACTCGGCCTCAGCGGTGGATAGGGCAACGGAGGTTTGTTTCTTAGAGTTCCACGACACCAGGGACCTTCCTAAGAATTGGCACGTCCCTGATGTACTCTTCCTATCGACCTTACATCCAGCATAGTCGGAATCTGAGTATCCAACCAAGTCAAAGGTAGACCCCTTTGGATACCAGAGCCCGAAGCAGGGCGTAGCAACCAAATATCTAAGAATTCGCTTCACCGCCACTAAGTGACACTCCTTAGGATCGGATTGAAATCTAGCACACATGCATACGCTAAGCATAATATCCGGTCTACTAGCACATAAATAAAGTAAAGACCCTATCATTGACCGGTATGCTTTTTAATCAACGGACTTACCTCCTTTGTTGAGGTCGGTGTGTCCGTCGGTCCCCATCGGAGTCTTTGCGGGCTTGGCGTCCTTCATCCCAAACCGCTTTAGCAGATCTTGTGTGTACTTCGTTTGGGAGATGAAGGTGCCGTCTTTGAGTTGCTTCACTTGGAACCCAAGGAAGTAGTTCAACTCGCCCATCATCGACATCTCGAATTTCTGCGTCATCACCCTGCTAAACTCTTCACAAGACTTTTGGTTAGTAGAACCAAATATTATGTCATCGACATAAATTTGGCACACAAACAAATCACCATCACATGTCTTAGTAAAAAGAGTTGGATCGGCTTTCCCAACCTTGAAAGCATTAACAATTAGAAAGTCTCTAAGGCATTCATACCATGCTCTTGGGGCTTGCTTAAGTCCATAGAGCGCCTTAGAGAGCTTACACACGTGGTCGGGGTACCGTTCATCCTCGAAGCCAGGGGGTTGCTCCACGTACACCTCCTCCTTGATTGGCCCGTTGAGGAAAGCGCTCTTCACATCCATTTGGAACAACCTGAAAGAATGGTGAGCGGCATATGCTAGCAAGATACGAATTGATTCTAGCCTAGCCACAGGAGCAAACGTCTCCTCAAAGTCCAAACCTGCGACTTGGGCATAACCTTTTGCCACAAGTCGAGCCTTGTTCCTCGTCACCACCCCGTGCTCGTCCTGTTTGTTGCGGAATACCCACTTGGTTCCCACAACGTTTTGCTTGGGACGAGGCACCAGTGTCCAAACTTCATTGCGCTTGAAGTTGTTGAGTTCCTCCTGCATGGCTAACACCCAGTCCGGATCTAGCAAGGCCTCTTCTACCCTGAAAGGCTCAATAGAAGAGACAAAGGAGTAATGCTCACAAAAATTAACTAATCGAGATCGAGTAGTTACTCCCTTGCTAATATCACCCAGAATTTGGTCGACGGGATGATCCCTTTGAATCATCGCTCGAACTTGGGTTGGTGGTGCCGGTTGCGCTTCTTCCTCCATCACATGATCGTCTTGTGCTCCCCCTTGATCACACGCCTCTCGTTGATGAACCTGTTCATCGTCTTGAGTTGGGGGATGCATCAAAGTTGAGGAAGAAGGTTGATCTTGCTCCTTTTGTTCCTGTGGTCGTATATCACCAATCACCATGGTTCGTATAGCGGCCGTCGGAACATCTTCTTCATCTACATCATCAAGATCAACAGCTTGCTCTCTTGGAGATCCATTAGTCTCATCAAATACAACGTCGCTAGAGACTTCAACCAATCCCGATGATTTGTTGAAGACTCTATACGCCTTTGTATTTGAGTCATAACCTAACAAAAACCCTTCCACGGCTTTGGGAGCAAACTTAGAATTTCTACCCTTCTTCACTAGAATGTAGCATTTGCTCCCAAATACACGAAAGTAAGATACATTGGGTTTGTTACCGGTTAGAAGCTCATACGACGTCTTCTTGAGGAGGTGGTGAAGGTAGACCCTGTTGATGGCGTGGCAAGCCATGTTGACGGCTTCCGACCAAAAACGCTCGGGGGTCTTGAATTCTCCAAGCATCGTCCTCGCCATATCGATTAGCGTCCTGTTCTTCCTCTCTACCACACCATTTTGCTGTGGTGTGTAGGGAGCGGAGAACTCGTGCTTGATCCCTTCCTCCTCAAGGAACTCCTCCACTTGAAGGTTCTTGAACTCAGACCCGTTGTCGCTCCTTATCTTCTTCACCTTGAGCTCAAACTCATTTTGAGCTCTCCTAAGGAAGCGCTTGAGGGTCCCTTGGGTTTCAGACTTATCCTGCAAAAAGAACACCCAAGTGAAGCGGGAATAGTCATCAACAATAACTAAACCATACTTACTTCCTCCTATGCTTAGATAGGCGACAGGTCCGAAGAGGTCCATATGTAGCAGCTCCAGGGGTCTTGATGTGGTCATCACATTCTTGCTGTGATGCGCTCCTCCCACCTGTTTACCTGCCTGACAAGCTGCACAAGGTCTGTCTTTTTCGAATTGTACGTTAGTCAAACCTATCACATGTTCTCCCTTTAGAAGCTTGTGAAGATTCTTCATCCCCACATGTGCTAAGCGGTGATGCCACAGCCAGCCCATGCTAGTCTTAGCAATTAAGCATGCATCTAGACCGGCCTCTTCTTTTGCAAAATCAACTAAGTAAAGCTTGCCGTCTAATACACCCTTAAAGGCTAGTGAACCATCACTTCTTCTAAAGACAGACACATCTACATTTGTAAAAAGACAATTATATCCCATATTGCATAGTTGACTAACAGATAGCAAATTGTAACCAAGAGACTCAACTAAAAACACATTGGAGATAGAGTGCTCATTAGAAATTGCAATTTTACCTAACCCTTTTACCTTGCCTTGATTCCCATCACCGAATATAATTGAATCTTGGGAATCCCTATTCTTGACGTAGGAGGTGAACATCTTCTTCTCCCCCGTCATATGGTTTGTGCATCCACTGTCGATAATCCAGCTTGAACCCCCGGATGCATAAACCTGCAAGGCAAATTTAGGCTTGGGTCTTAGGTACCCAACTCATGTTGGGTCCTACAAGGTTAGTGCAAATATCCTTAGGGACCCAAATGCAAGTTTTGTCTCCCTTGCATTTTGCCCCTAACTTCCTAGCAACTATTTTCCTATCCTTTCTACAAATAGCAAAGGAAGCATTTAAAGCATGATAAATTGTAGAGGGTTCATTCATTACTTTCCTAGGAACATTAACAACATTTCTCTTAGGCATATTATGAACAACATTTCTCCTACCAACATTTCTATTATGCACATAAGAAGAACTAGAAGCAAACATGTCATGAGAATCAAAAGCGTCATATGCGTTACATCTCCTATAAGCATTTCTAGATTGTCTTCTATCATGGTACATAAAGGCATGGTTCTTTTGCACACTACTAGCCATAGGGGCCTTCCCTTTCTCCTTGGCGGAGATGGGAGCCTTATGGCTTGTCAAGTTCTTGGCTTCCTTCTTGTAGCCAAGTCCATCCTTAATTGAGGGGTGTCTACCAATTGTGTAGGCATCCCTTGCAAATTTTAGCTTATCAAAATTACTTTTGCTAGTCTTAAGTTGAGCATTAAGACTAGCCAATTCATCATTAAGTTTGGAAATTGAAACTAGGTGTTCACTACAAGCATCAATGTCAAAATCTTTACACCTATTACAAGTTTCAACAATTTCTACACAAGAATTAGATTTACTAGCTACTTCTAGTCTAGCATTTAAATCATCATTAAGACTCTTTAACTTAGCAATAGTTTCATGACAAGAAGATAGTTCACTAGAGAGCATTTCATTTCTCTTAATTTCTAGAGCAAGAGATTTCTGAGCTT
This sequence comes from Zea mays, assembly GCF_902167145.1. Taxonomy (NCBI): domain Eukaryota; kingdom Viridiplantae; phylum Streptophyta; class Magnoliopsida; order Poales; family Poaceae; genus Zea; species Zea mays. The sequence continues at coordinate 33,640,741 of NC_050099.1, read as the reverse complement.
CTACAAATTTATCATGTTCTTCATACAACAAATCCTCTTGCTTTTCTAAAAGTATATTCCTATCATTCAAGGCATCAATCAATTCATTAATTTTGTCTACCTTGGTTCTATCTAATCCCTTGAATAAGCATGAGTAATCTATCTCATCATCATCACTAGACTCATCCTCACTTGAAGAAGCATAAGTACTAGTATTATGAGTGCTTACTTTCTTCTCCCTTGCCATGAGGCAAGTGTGTCGCTCGTTGAGGAAGAGGGATGACTTGTTGAAGGCGGTGGCGGCGAGTGCTTCATTGTCGGAGTCGGACGAAGAGCAGTCCGAATCCCACTCCTTGCCAAGATGAGCCTCGCCCTTTGCCTTCTTATAGTTCTTCTTTTTCTCCCTCTTGTTCCCTTGATCCTGATCACTATCATTGTCGGGACAGTTAGCAATAAAATGACCAAGCTTACCGCATTTGAAGCATGAGCGCTTCCCCTTGGCTTTGGTCTTGCTTGGTTGTCCCTTGCGACCTTTAAGCACCGTCTTGAATCTTTTGATGATGAGAGCCATCTCTTCATCATTAAGTCCGGCCGCCTCAATCTGTGCCACCTTGCTAGGTAGCGCCTCCTTGCTTCGTGTTGCCTTGAGAGCAAGGGGTTGCGGCTCGTTGATCGGACCATTCAAGGCGTCGTCCACGTACCTCGCCTCCTTGATCATCATTCGCCCGCTAACGAATTTCCCAAGAACTTCTTCGGGCGACATCTTGGTGTACCTGGGATTTTCACGTATATTGTTTACCAAATGAGGATCAAGAATGGTAAATGACCTTAGCATTAGGTGGACGACGTCGTGGTCCGTCCATCGCGTGCTCCCGTAGCTCCTTATTTTGTTGATGAGGGTCTTGAGCCGATTGTATGTTTGTGTCGGCTCCTCGCCCCTTATCATCGCGAACCGTCCAAGCTCGCCCTCCACCAACTCCATTTTGGTGAGCAAGGTGACATCATTCCCCTCATGAGAGATCTTGAGGGTGTCCCAGATCTGCTTGGCATTGTCCAAGCCGCTCACCTTATGGTACTCGTCCCTGCACAAAGAGGCTAGCAACACAGTAGTAGCTTGTGCATTTTTATGAATCTGTTCATTAATAAACATGGGACTATCCGTACTATCAAAGTGCATTCCACTTTCTACAATCTCCCATATGCTAGGATGGAGAGAGAACAAGTGACTACGCATTTTGTGACTCCAAAATCCGTAGTCCTCTCCATCAAAATGAGGAGGTTTACCAAGTGGAATAGATAATAAATGAGCATTAGTACTTTGAGGAATACGAGAGTAATCAAAAGAAAAGTTCGAATTGACCGGTTTCTTTCTCTCGTATTCGTTGTGGTCGTCGTCCTTTTGGGAGGAAGTAGACTCATCGCTGTCGTAGTAGACGATCTCCTTGATGCGTCTTGTCTTCTTCTTCTTCCCATCTTTGCGTCTGTGGCCCGAGCCCGAGTCGTTGGACTTGTCATCCCTTGGCTCGTTGACGAAGGACTCCTTCTCCTTGTCGTTGATCACGATTCCCTTCCCTTTAGGATCCATCTCTTCGGGCGGTTAGTCCCTTTGTGAAGAGAACGGCTCCGATACCAATTGAGAGCACCTAGAGGGGGGGTGAATAGGTGATCCTGTGAAACTTAAACTTATAGCCACAAAAACTTGTTAAGTGTTAGCACAATAATCGCCAAGTGGCTAGAGAGGAGTCTCAACAAAACACAATACCACAAGAGATCAAACACAGAGATGACACAGTGGTTTATCCCGTGGTTCGGCCAAGACCAACACTTGCCTACTCCACGTTGTGGCGTCCCAACGGACGAGGGTTGCAATCAACCCCTCTCAAGCGGTCCAAAGACCAACTTGAATACCACGGTGTTTTGCTTTGCCTTTCAATATCCCGTTTGCGAGGAATCTCCACAACTTGGAGCCTCTCGCTGTGGGGGATAGATATCCCCTGGGTCCACTAAAGAAGTAATAGGCCTCACGAAAGGCCCGAGGGCCCAACAATTCGTAAGGTCATTCTTTCGTGGGCCTAGGGAAAGACCACCAACAAAGAAGAGAAGACGTGAGACCCGGACGGCCCACAACGTCGAACGAATGAATCACAACAAAGACCCGACTTTCCCGCGCTGAAGCCCCATGCAGCGCAGCCATGCGAGGATAAGTCGGCAAGGGTTACGTAGGGATAAACTCAAAGAGGTTCACTATCTTTTAGCTACTTGTTGTTATCATATCACATGTACTGCTCCATGGTCGAATATATAAGGCCTAGGGGGCACCCCTTCAGCACGATCGACTCTGTTCTACTTAGCCACCCACAAAAACTCTCTGCGCCCTCTACCCAGAGAATCCTCTTGTAACCACACTCATATACTCACCAGGACGTAGGGTATTACGCACTTCTAAGCGGCCCGAACCTGTAAATCTTGTCCATTGTCCCTCGTGCGATCGACACGAACCATTTTGCTACAGTTGTCGACACCGTCCTACTCCTAAAAACACCTTGAGGGGCAACCCCGGGTGTGCGGTCGGACCCAAAACACCGACAGCTGGCGCGCCAGGTAGGGGGTGTGTCGACGATCCAAGCTAGCTCAATGGCCGTCACCTTCCACAGCAAGATCACCATGCGTCCCGGATCCATATTCTGCTTCGGGACAATCTCATCCGTGGCGGACGAAGAAGGAATCCTACACCGCCTCGCGGATCTGCCGGAACAGAAGTCTCCTCCAACAAACTCCGAAAATGTTGGAAAGACGCTACCTCCGGCTCTTTGGAACAAGATCGTCTCCGGGGAGGCTGGAGCTAGAAGCTCGCTGACCCGGAAGACTCCGCTGTCTACTTCCCCGACGAAAGAATGGACACAGATCATGAGAAGGAAGGAGATCAGGGAGAGGCCGGTCGTTCTTCCCGTTCCTCCGACCTCAAAGGAGAACGGAAAGAAAGTCACCGCGGCAGCAATACCGTTCTACCCCGACGTCCTCTTCATCGGGAGGGCAGAGTCGCCCGCCGTCTCCGATGATGAACCGACCGCGCCCGGAGAAGAACCGCCTCAGCGAGAATCCCGCCGACGAAGGAACCGACGCAGAAACGTTCGACGACATCACGCAGCTGGAGAACGGGATCCGGAGCAGCCTGTCTCGCGAGACGAGGTCTCAGAGATAGGAGAAACTCCGGAAGAACGCGTCTTCAGGGAACGAAGGAACTCCCGACGACGTGATCGCCGTCGGACTCAGGAGCAAGCCGAACAAGATGCAAGGCAACGACGCGAGAATCCGCTCTTCGGGCGTAACTTGAACCCTGACTTCGCCCGAGCTATGAACACGCCGACCGAGGTCGGAGGCGTTCTAGCCCGGATAGCTGACGGACTTCCTCGGACCCCCGACGCCGAGGGATACCGACGCCTGTTCACTCAGGCAGCCAACCATCTTCTACCGCTCGCTCACCCGCCGAACGATCTGCGACACGCCATCAACAGTCGCCGAGACGCGCGGAGCTCTATCAATGCTTCGCGCGAACGGCGGCACGAGAACGAAATTCGCCGTCGGGAGGAGTATGACCGAGATCATGGCTTCCCGACTCAAAGCCAGGCTACCCGAACTGAGTCGGCAACAGCTTCAACTGGTGGAACCACCCGGGGACGGTCGAGGAACCACCACCGCCACTCCCCTCCCCGGGACAGACGACATCCTCGACGACAGGAGGACACGTGCGGAGTATCTGCCCTTACTCCGCGCCTTAGGGCCATCCAATGGCCTCCCAACTTCAAGGTATCCAATGTCGACAAATATGAACCTAAGCAGGATCCAGGGGGCTGGTTGGCCGTCTACACCACCGCTGCTCGGGCTGCCGGGGCATCCGAGGACGTCATGACTGCGTATTTGCCCATCGTCCTCGGGCAAGACGCGCTACAGTGGCTACGACATCTACCCCGACACTGCATCGACGACTGGCTAGACTTCAGTCGACGTTTCACCGCCAACTTCCAGTCTCTCTCCGACAAACCAGCGCAACCATGGGACCTCAAATCTATCAAGCGCCGGGGGGATGAGACTCTCCGGTCATACCTTAAAAGGTTCCAGACCATGAGAAACCGCATCCCCGAGGTCACGGAGGCGGCCGTGATCGAGGACTTCTACAGAGGATCTAACGACTCGGCTTTCGTCCGAGCCATACTGCAAAAGGCGCCGACTACCTCCGAGGAGCTGTTCCGGGAAGCCGACCTCTACATCACCGCTGACGAGCGGGCCCAGGACCTCATCGGAGGAGCAAAGCCCGCACCGGCGGCGCCACGACGCGACGCGAACCAGCCGCCCGACAAGCGCTGGGAGAAGAGGCCTCGCGAAGAAGTACACGCTGCCGGACCACCCGCCTCTCGCGCCCGAGGAGGACCTCGTGGAGGCGAACGCACGCTGGACGACATCCTCGACGCCCAGTGCCCGTACCACAAGGATATGCGCCACACTCTCCGCAACTGCCGGGATTTCAAGCACTCCGTCGGGCATGGCCGACCTTTCCAACCTCTACCACCTCCTCCGCCGAGGGGAGGACCAGATGAACCACGACAGCCCCATCAGCCGGAGGAGGGGGGAGGAGGAGCATTCCCGCGCGTTGACAGGGAGGTCAACGTCATCTTCGGTGGACATGGGTCGCAGGAGAACAAGAGACAACAAAAGCTCAACGATCGCCAGATACTGGTGGCGACCACCGGCCCTCCTGCTCCGTACCGGTGGTCGGAGCACCCAATCACGTTCACTCAGGAGGATCAATGGCTCAACTTCGACCACCCGGGCAAATATCCGCTCCTCGTCGATCCGGTGATCCGAGACAGCCGGGTGAAGAAGGTGCTAGTGGACGGGGGGAGCAGCATCAACGTCACCTTCCCCCGTACGCTCCAAGGCTTGGGAGTTCACCTCAAAGAGCTCCACGAGTCAGACACTCCTTTCTTCGGCATCGTGCCGACGGAAGGGGAGTACCCGCTGGGCCACATCTACATGCCGGTCACCTTCGGGACTCCGGATAACTACAGAACCGAGTTCCTGAGGTTCGAGGTGGCGAACTTCGACTGCGAGTACAACGCCATCATCGGGAGGCCGGGGCTGGCCAAATTCATGGCCATCCCACACTATACGTACATGATACTGAAGATGCCAGGGCCGCAAGGAATCATAACTGTACGCGCCGACTTCCAAGGCGCCGCAGAATGCTTCCGAGTGGCCATCCAAGCAGCCCTCACCACCAAGCCATCAGCGGTTCCTTCTACACCGGCGAACTCTAAGCCTGAAGAAGACCTCGCCGTGCCGGCAAACGAAGCTCAGGCCGCGACCTCTATGCGGCCGACTGAGGACACCAAGCGGATCAACCTGGGGTTCGCTGATGAGCGCAAGACGGCCATCATCAGCTCCAGTTTGAGTGACAAATAGGAAAGCGCGCTCGTCCAGTTCCTGCAAGATAACCGAGACGTATTCGCATGGCAACCTGCGGATATGCCGGGAGTCCCAAGAGAACTGGCCGAGCACAAATTGAAGGTCTATCCCCAGGCGAGGCCGATCCGGCAAAAGCTGCGTCGTTTCACGCCCGACAAGAGAGAGGCCATTCGTGCCGAGTTAGCCCGCTTGGTCGCGGCCGGATTTATTAGAGAAGTATTACACCCCGAGTGGTTAGCCAACCCTGTTCTTGTACTCAAAAAGAATAAAGTGGATTGGCGCATGTGCGTCGACTATACTGATCTCAACAAACACTGTCCGAAGGATCCCTTCGGACTCCCGAGGATAGATCAGGTGGTGGATTCCACCGCTGGATGTTCGATGCTGTCTTTCTTAGATTGCTATTCCGGGTATCATCAGATTAGTTTGGCAAAAGAAGACGAGGAAAAAAACGGCGTTTATCACCCCGTTTGGTGCTTTCTGTTATACCTCCATGCCGTTCGGCCTCAAAAACGCTGGAGCGACTTATCAGAGAGCTATTCAAACATGCTTAGCCGATCACTGGGGCAAGCGTGTGGAGGCTTACGTAGACGACGTGGTGATTAAAACGGAGAATCCGGAAAATTTCATTGAAGATTTACAGCTGGTTTTCAATAGCCTGAGAAGATATAGATGGAAGCTCAATCCTGAGAAATGCGTCTTCGGGGTACCAGCAGGAAAGTTACTCGGATTTATTGTCAGCCACCGGGGAATTGAAGCTAATCCAGATAAGATTGAAGCTATCATGAAGATGGAAGCTCCTCGATCGCAAAAGAAGATTCAGCGACTCACTGGATGTATGGCAGCCCTGAGCAGATTCATATCCAGGCTGGGAGAAAAAGGTCTACCATTTTATAAATTACTGAAGAAGGTGGATAAGTTTCAATGGACTTCAGAGGCACAGGAAGCTCTAGACGCACTGAAGAAATTCCTGACAACACCGCCAGTATTGAAACCGCCCCGGCGAGCTACGCCGACTCAGCCAGCTGAAGATTTGCTGCTATATATCTCTTGCACGACTCACGTGGTAAGCACTGCGTTGGTAGTCGAGCGAGTGGAAGAAGGGCATGCCTACCCGGTACAACATCCCGTCTATTTCATCAGTGAGGTTCTAGGCCCATCGAAGAAAAAGTATCCTCAAGTTCAGAAGCTATTATATGCAGTACTTCTAACTGCCCGCAAGCTGCGCCACTACTTTGACGACCACAAAGTCATAGTAGTTACTGGTTTTCCAATAGGGGACATTCTTCACAACAAGGAAGCCATTGGCCGAATAGCCAAGTGGGCTTGCGAGTTGGGGTCTCATGATATCGAGTTCCGACCTCGCACTGCCATCAAAACTCAAGCACTGGTCGATTTCGTATCAGAGTGGACAGAACAGCAAGTGCCGGATAATCCAGAAACCGCAGAAGTATGGCGAATGTATTTTGATGGCTCGCTAAAGCTGCAGGGAGCAGGAGCAGGAATTCTTTTCACTGCACCTGGAGGCGAGCACCTCAAGTATGCTCTCCAGTTGCTATTCCCGGCCTCTAACAATGCTGCCGAGTATGAAGCTTTGATACACGGATTAAACATCGCCATATCACTGGGTGTCAAGAGACTGATGGTGTACGGAGATTCTCTGGTAGTCATCAGTCAAATAAACAAGGAATGGGACTGCTCAAGTGATTCAATGGGAAGATACTGCGCCGCCATCCGAAAGCTAGAAGATAAATTCGAAGGTCTGGAGTTTCATCATATAGAAAGAGATCGGAACACGGCGGCTGATGTACTGTCCAAGCTCGGATCCGGTCGGACTCAAGTCCCGCCCGGGATCTTCGTGCAAGAAATCCTTCAGCCGAGCATCTCGACGGATCAAATAGAAGAGTGCAACATCATAGACCAACCCGAGTCAGACTCTGATGACTGGAGGCAACCGATTATTAAGTATATAAAGAATGAAGAAGAACCAGATGACAAGAACTCGGCAGAGCGCGTTGCCAGACAATCAGCTCACTATACACTCATTGGGGAGATATTATACAGGAGGGGCGCGTCAGGCGTCCTCATGAAGTGCGTTCTCCCGTCCACCGGGAAGCAACTTCTGGAGGAAGTCCATGCTGGGCAGTGCGGAGTACATGCAGCATCCAGAACGTTAGTCGGGAAGGTTTTCAGGTCAGGATTCTATTGGCCGACGGCGAAGAATGATGCAGCCGAGCTAGTTCAGAGATGCGAAGCTTGCCAATACCTGTCAAAACAACAGCACATGCCAGCACAGCAGCTACAAACCATACCAGTAACTTGGCCTTTCGCATGCTGGGGATTGGATATGATTGGACCTTTCAAGAAAGCTCAAGGAGGATACACCCATGTATTGGTGGCAATTGACAAGTTCACTAAATGGATAGAGTTTCAACCCATTGCCTCCTTAACCTCTGCTAAAGCCGTGGAATTCATACAAAGCATAATATTCAGATTTGGAATACCGAACAGTATCATCACTGACTTGGGATCCAACTTCACCAGTTCAGAATTCTTTGACTTCTGCGAGCAAAAAAGCATTCAGATCAAGTATGCATCTGTAGCCCATCCGAGAGCCAACGGACAGGTTGAGCGAGCCAACGGAATGATATTGGAGGCACTTAGAAAAAGGGTCTTTGATAAAAATGAAAAATTCGCAGGAAAATGGATAAGAGAATTGCCTTATGTTGTTTGGAGCTTGAGAACTCAACCTAGCCGGGCCCTGCATGGAAACACTCCTTTCTTCATGGTCTATGGGTCGGAGGCAGTGCTACCTGCTGATCTCAAGTTTGGGGCGCCAAGATTGATCTTCGAAAGCATAGCAGAAGCCGAAGCTACTAGGCTGGAGGATATTGACGTACTTGAGGAAGAACGACTGAATGCAGTGATTCAATCAGCACGATACCAGCAGACTCTAAGGCGCTACCACGACAAAGCTGTGCGGCAACGTTTCTTTTCGATGGGAGACCTCGTCCTCCGCCGAATTCTAACGGGGGAGGGACGGCACAAGTTATCACCCTTATGGGAAGGACCTTTCATAGTAGCAGAAGTCACTCGTCCCGGATCATATCGCCTCACCCAAATGGATGGTACAGAAGTCGGGAACTCCTGGAACATAGAACACCTCCGAAAGTTCTACCCCTAGCTGTATTTCAAAACAGCCGAAGTGACCATGTATTCTGTATAATGGAAATACGCCATCAATAAAGAGAGATTTCAAAGATACTTGGCTCATTTATGATTGACTTGCATTCTTACTTAACTCGGGGTGACCACTATGCCCTACAAACGGAGCAATCGACTTAAGTCGGCAACGACTTAAGGCGGTGCAACATGCTCACGCTTACTTAACTCGGGGTGACCACTATGCCCTACAAACGGAGCAATCGACTTAAGTCGGCAACGACTTAAGGCGGTGCAACATGCTCACGCTTACTTAACTCGGGGTGACCACTATGCCCTACAAACGGAGCAATCGACTTAAGCTCACGAAGATGTTCACGAAGAATCACAGAGCAAGGGAGGAATTAGCAACTCACACACGACACAAAGATCACAGCGAATACGCACACGCAAAACCCAGACTTGAGCTCAAGAGACTAGCACACTAGAACGGAGCTCAAATCACTAGAATGTCGAACAAGTGCGCAAGAATGAAGTGTGAGTGATCAATGATGCTCAAAGGATGCTCGGTGTCCTCCTACATGCGCCTAGGGGTCTCTTTTATAGCCCCAATGCAGCTAGGAGCCGTTGAGCACAAATCTGGAAAGCCATTCTTGCCTTCTGTCATCGGGGGCACCGGACAGTCCGGTGCACACCGGACACTGTCCGGTGCCCGATTTCCTTCCTTAAATAGTGAAGCCGACCGTTGGCAGACTTGGAGCCGTTGGCGCACCGGACATGTCCGGTGCACACCGGACATGTCCGATGCACACCGGACAATCCGGTGCACACCGGACAGTCCGGTGCCATCTTCTAGCCGTTGGCTCGGCCACGTGTCCCGCGCAGATTGCGCGGCCGACCGTTGGCTCACCGGACAGTCCGGTGCACACCGGACAGTCCGGTGAATTTTAGCCGTACGTCGCCGGTGAATTCCCGAGAGCGGCCAGTTCGCTCGAGCTAGCCTGGCGCACCGGACACTGTCCGGTGCACCACCGGACAGTCCGGTGCTCCCAGACTCAGCAGATTCTTGGCTGCTCGAGCCAAGACATTTCCAATTGGATTTTACCTGTTTCCAGCACTTAGACACAATACATTAGTCCATAAAACAATGTACTAAGTCTGAGAAACATACCTTTATCCTTGATTTGTACTTTGTCCACCTTTTTACACTTAAGCACTTGTGTTGGGCACTTAAACCACCAAAATACTTAGAAATGGCCCAAGGGCACATTTCCCTTTCACTGTGGTGGGTTTGTTTATGTTGGCTACGTTTCGATTCTGTGTACTTTGATTTATATTATGTAAATGACTCTAGTCTTAATATTAATTATTTTTTATTGTTATTCGAAGCATTGTGCTATGATGAGTCATTTATGTAATCGCTGTGTACGTGAATTTCTGATCCTGGCACGTACATGGTTCGCATTCGGTTTACCTTCAAAACCGGGTGTGACATAAGTGGTATCAAAGCCGTGCTGACTGTAGGACCGCTAGCCTAGAGTAGCATTGGCCGTTTTAAGGACTTATTGATCATTACTTCACCTCATCCTTGATGCTGTTTCAAAATATTAGTCACCTCGACTAATTCTATGTTGTGCTCCTATATGCCCCTTGCCAAAAGTTTTTTTATTCTAGTATGGTCTATACTTTTCTCAATCTACTAGATCTGATCTCACTCTTGTGCTTGCGATATCTTTGTAGATTCCCCCTGACCATAACCCTCTTGTCTTTTGGGGTTCTTTCCTCTTTCGTCATTAAATTGCTACCATCTGGCAAACTCTTGTCCTCTGTATTGACATACTTGTATCTCTGAATTCTTCAATACCCTTGTTTCAAATACTTGCCTCTAAATTTCTACTGCCTACTTAAACATTTCAGTTTATATGTCCATGACCTTCCTGTCTTTTGAGACCCTTTCCTCTTCTGTTGTTAAGTCGCTATCTTTCGGCAATTTCTTGTCTCTTGGTATTGGTATGCTCATCTCCTTGAAATCTCTCATACTCTCATTTTTTTATGCTTACCTTTATATCCCAAGGTCTGTTTAAGATATTTCATTTTACATGCCCTTGACCACCCTTGTTTCTCGATGATCCATGAGCATTTGTTTTATTTCGCACATCCTTGGTGATCTCGTTAATTCCTTGTAATTTCCTTTGGTAATGAATTTTTTTTACTTCAACTATTCTGTCGGAACCTTACCTATCTTACGTTTAATTGTTTCCTCTACTTCGCCATTTCGCGAGTCTCACCTTAATTCCATCCTTCGTTATGCTTTTTATTGATATCATCTTTACCCTTGTCATCTCTACATCTCATCTTGTTGTTTATTTTATACATGCCCTATAAAATCTTCTCTCTTCCATCTCAATTTGAGAGTTGTATTTTACCCATTTTCCCTTGGATGTGTCCTATTCTTTGCCGCTTGAACTTTCAACGCTATCATTTAATGTGTTTTGTTCACAATCGCCTTTAAACTTGTTATCCTACCTTGATGTTATCGTATGTCTACCACTTAAAACCTCCCTTATCCCCTCTCAATTCGAGAGTGGTGTTTTACTTACCCCGCGATTGGCCATAACCTCATCTTTGCCACGTGCAAATCTTGTCTTAACTCCATTGGTTCATCTATACTTTTACCTCTTCCCTTACACCCTTTTCTGTTATCGCCTTCAACCCTCGTAATACCTACATTATGCCATGACGCTTACTTAGAATCTAGTCTCTGGAGCCTTCTCCTTTCCATCCTAGCTCAAGAGCGGTGCTTTACTATCTCGCCCTTGATTGTTTTCCCTAGTGTCGCCTTGCAAGCTTAGTCCTAATTCCATCCTTTGATGTGTTTTTCGTTGCTATTCCCATTACCTTTGACATCCATCGATCTTACCTTGGTACTCATCTTTACACCTACTCTTTAAGATATTCTCTCTTCCACCCCAATTTGAGAGTGGCAATTTACCTATCTAGCCCTTGGTTGTACCCTCTTTGTCGTTTCCAAGTCTTGTCTCACCTTAACTCCATCCTTTGCTGATTTTTTTTGATATCATCCCTACCTTTGCAATCTGCACACCTCGACTTGATCCTTATCTTAGGTCTGCATTTTGGAAATCTCCTCTCTCCTATCTCAATTTAAGAGCAGTGTTTTACTTATCTCACCCTTGGCTACACTTTCCTCTTTATCGCATGCAAGCCTTGTCTTAACTCCATTCTTCGTGGTGCATGTACCCTTGGTTCTTCTATGCCTTATCTTTTCTCTTACACCCTTGACCTTATCGCCTCTGACCCTTGTGGTATTTATGTCTTTACCTAGATGCTCCCTTTGAACTTACCCTTTAGAGCCTTCTCTTTTCCGACCCAGTTTGAGAGTGGTGTGTTACTGAAAGTCGCCAAGAGGGGGGGTGAATAGGGCGAATCTGAAATTTATAAACTTAAGCACAACTACAAGCCGGGTTAGCGTTAGAAATGTAAACAAGTCCGAGAGACAGGGCGCAAAACAAATCGTGAGCAAATAAAGAGCGAGACACGATGATTTGTTTTACCGAGGTTCGGTTCTTGCAAACCTACTCCTCGTTGAGGTGGTCACGAAGACCGGGTCTCTTTTAACCCTTTCCCTCTCTCAAACGGTCACCTAGACCGAGTGAGCTTCTCTTCTCAATCAAACGGAACACGAAGTTCCCGCAAGGACCACCACACAATTGGTGTCTCTTGCCTTGGTTACAATTGAGTTTGATCACAAGAAGAATGAGAAAGAAAAGAAGCGATCCAAGCGCAAGAGCTCAAATGAACACAAATGTCGCTCTCTCTAGTCACTATTTGATTTGGAGTGATTTCGGACTTGGGAGAGGATTTGATCTCTTTGGAGTGTCTAGAATTGAATGATATAGCTCTTGTAATGTGTTGAAGGTTGGAAACTTGGATGCCATTGAATGTGGGGTGGTTGGGGTATTTATAGCCCCAACCACCAAAAATGGCCGTTGGAAGACTGCTGTCGCATGGCGCACCGGACAGTCCGATGCGCCACCGGACACTGTCCGGTGCGCCAGCCACGTCAGCCGGCCGTTGGGGTTCGACCGTTGGAGCTCTGACTTGTGGGGCCTCTAGGTTGTTCGGTGGTGCACCGGACAGGTCCTGTAGACTGTCCGGTGCGCCAACTGTGCGTGCTCTGACTCTGGCGTGCACTGTAGCGCATTGAATGCGGTTGCAGTCGACCGTTGCGCGCGAAGTAGCCGTTGCTCCGCTGGCACACCGGACAGTCCGGTGAATTATAGCGGAGCGCCCACTGATTTTCCCGAAGGTAGCGAGTTCAGCGTTGAGTGCCTTGGTGCACCGGACACTGTCCAGTGGCACACCGGACAGTCCGGTGCGCCAGACCAGGGTGCCTTTGGGTTGACTTTTGCTCTCTTTGTTTGAACCCTTTCTTGGCCTTTTTATTGACTTATTGTGAACCTTTGGCACCTGTAAAACTTATAGACTAGAGCAAACTAGTTAGTCCAATTATTTGTGTTGGGCAATTTAACCACCAAAATCAATTAGGAAATAGGTGTATGCCTAATTCCCTTTCAATCTCCCCCTTTTTGGTGATTGATGCCAACACAAACCAAAGCAAATATAGAAGTACATAATTTGAACTAGTTTGCAGAATGTAAGTGCAAAGGTTGCTTAGAATTGAGCCAATATATTTTCATAAGAAATGCATGGATTGTTTCTTTATATTTTTAACATTTTGGACCACGCTTGCACCACACGTTTTGTTTTTGCAGATCTTTTGTAAATTCATTTCAAAGTCCTTTTGCAAATAGTCAAAGGTAAATGAATAAGATTTTGAGAAGCATTTTCAAGATATGAAATTTTCTCCCCCTGCTTCAAATGCTTTTCCTTTGACTTAAACAAAACTCCCCCTCAATAAAATTCTCCTCTTAGTGTTCAAGAAGGTTTTAAGATACTAATTTTGAAAATACTACTTTCCCCCCTTTTGAAAATAATAAGATATCAATTTGAAAAATTCATCATTTCAAGACCTTTAAAATTTTGAAAATTAGTGGTGGTGCGGTCCTTTTGCTTTCGGCTAATACTTTCTCCCCCTTTGGCATGAATCGCCAAAAACGGATACTTGAGTGAAATATAAGCCCTTTTATAACTACTTTCTCCTCCTTTGGCAAACAATATATGAGTGAAGATTATACCAAAGTTGGAGAGTTGCTCGGAGCGACGACGAAGAATAAGTAATTTGATGGAGTGGAGTGGAAGCCTTTGTCTTCGCCGAAGATTCCAATTCCCTTTCAATACACCTATGACTTGGTTTAAAATATACTTGAAAACACATTAGTCATAGCACATGAAAGAGATATGATCAAAGGTATAATAATGAGCTATATGTGCAAAACATCAAAAGAAATTCCTAGAATCAGGCGGGGGTCCGGAGCTGACACGTGTCCAGACCATACCGCGTACGCTTCCGCTCCCCGCTCAGGCGGAGACCCAATGCTGCCGCGTGATCGACTGCCCGTGATGTAAGCCAACGGGCGAAGCCTGACGTAAGGCTTCTGGGCCGCGCGTCCTCTGCATTTATTGCAGATAAGGCGTGCCGCCTGTCCATTCCACTGACAGGCGATGTGTCGCCTCGACATTTAATGAGCCCTATCCATTCCGCTGGCAGGCGATGTGCTGCCTCAGCATTTAATGTGCCATGTCCACTCCGCTGACGGGCGGCCACTAGGCCATCTTGCAGGCGGCGTGCCTGTCCATTCCGTTGGCAGGCAGTACGCCCGTGCTGCGGCATACACTGTGCTCATCATGGCTTGCGCGTTACCAAGGAAGAAGCCGCGAGATATTAATACTGTATGGACTACGGACATTATGGCGCTCGGAGGTCTTCTGGGCGACACTAGCATTAGATACTTCTATATGTATTCCCTCCGTTTTGCCCATGGGCCCACATGTCAGGGCCCAACACCCTTGTTTGTGCCCCCCTTGAGCTATAAAAGGGGGGACACACGTCGTTACAAGACAGACCCAACTTAGGCTCACACACTCACTCAAACTCACAAGGTCATACAAGCTGTCAAGCTCAATACATCACACAGTGGAGTAGGGTATTACGCTCCAGCGGCCCAAACCACTCTAAACCCTTGTGTGTTCTTGTGTTCTTCTCGTTTCCACCTAACAGGCAAAACGCTTAGGCCCCTCCTTAACTTACGATTTAGGGCGGGTGCATTCCGCCACCTGGCCGGAGAATTCCTCTCCGACATTTGGCGCGCTAGGTAGGGGGCTAGGCTTTAGGTTTTTGCTTGTTCTTCTGCTCGACGCCATGGTCCACATCGTCGAGCACCAAGATTTCGTGTCTGAGGACTTCATGCTGGAGGAGGAGGGTGCCTCTTCCACACCACGGGCCACCAACATCCCTGCGCCCGGTGCAGCTGCTGTTGTGCCCTCTGCGTGACAGCATACTCCCGCGCAAACATCCAGGGCATCTAGGGCTATGCCTGGGGCGCTGTCTGTGGCTAGGGAATTGTTGCGCCACCCTTTTAGCTCCACGGCCTCGCTAGGGGCCATGAAGCAGTGGCGCGACGACGTCGACCGCCTGCTAGGCATGGCGCACTCTGGCTCAACCAGGCCCAGGCCTCGGTCGTCCCGGCGTCAGCATGAGGCGTCGGCATCAGTACGCTCCCCCTCGGTGAGGGCCGCACCGACCGAGGATCTGCGGGTGGAGCTCAACCGCCGGCGAGCAGGCGAGGACGCTCTAGTCTCTCTGGAGAGATCTAATGACCTGCGGGCAGAACTCAGCCGCAGGCGTGCGGGCGAGGATGCCCACGTCTCTCTGGAAAGGGCGCGAGAGCGCTGGCAGAACATCGAGGGTCGCAACCTCGACTATGACTTTGCTGCAGTAGCGCCGCAAACTCCAACGGGCACCCGGATCTAGGCGGGTGTCCCGTTGGCCGGCGTGGGCTGCGCCGCACTAGCGAATCATCTCCGCGCGGTGACTTGGCCATCTAAGTTCCGGCCACACTTGCCGGAGAAATACGACGGTACGTCAAACCCATCGGAATTCCTGCAGGTGTACGTCACCGCCATTACGGCAGCCGGTGGAGACACCGCCGTAATGGCAACATACTTCCATGTAGCCTTGTCTAGGCTAGCCCGTACCTGGCTCATGAACCTTACCCCAGGATCAATCTGCTCCTGGGAAGAGCTCTGCGCGTGGTTCGCAACGAACTTCGCCAGTGCTTATCAGCGGCATGGCGTGGAGGCTCACCTCCATGTAGTGAGGCAGGAGCCCGGGGAAACTCTCCGGACCTTCATCTCCCGCTCCACCAAGGTACGAGGAACTATACCCTGTATCTCCGATGCTTCCAACATCACCGCTTTCCACCAAGGGGTGCGTGATGAAAAGATGTTGGAAAAGTTGGCCACGCATGACGTGGAAACTGTCACCACGCTCTTCGCTTTGGCCGACAAGTGCGCTAGGGCCGCCGAGGGCCGTGCATGGCACTCGGCGCCACAGATCGGGGTTACCTAGACGGGTGGCTCGGGTGCCGTCGCTAAGGATGGCAAAAAGAAGAAAAAAAGAAGAACCGCGGCTCCGAGAGGCTGCCGTCTGCTGCTCCGGTCGTCGCAGCTGCGACTAGGGGCGGAAACGAGCGCAACAAGCGCCCACGACCGCAGAGGGGTAACAGTGGCTCATGCCTTGTACACCCCAACAGTCGCCACAGCGCCACGGAATGTCGTGAGATCATCGAGCTCGCGAAGCGCGTCAGCGAGCGGCGCGAGCAGACCTCCAAGGATGGCTCCCCTCCTCGTCGTCGGTCTGGCAAGGAAAGGGTCGACAGCGGCGAGGTGGCCGCGGGAGAACCGGACCTCGGGTATCAGTCACCCGAGGGGGTCCTGAAGGATGTTTTCACCGAAGACTGACTCCGGCGATGACAACTAGTCAGCCCACCGGGGAGACCCCGTGCTTCCTGGTCTACGGGGCTGAAGCCTGCCTTCCCTCGGAAACCCTTATGGGCTCCCCACGGGTCCAGCACTTTGATGAATCTATGCAGAAACAGCTGCGGCGTGTGGATGTGGACTTGATCAACAAGCGCAGGTGGCAAGCAACGATCCGAAATGCACGGTACAACCAGGCGCTCAGGCGCCACCACCAGCTGTTTGTGCATAGTAGGGAGCTCAGGGTCAGGGACCTAGTCCTACGGCGAGTACTGAACCGAGAAGGGCTCCACAAACTCTCCCCCAATTGGGAAGGACCCTTCAAGGTGACGGAAGCATGCCAACCCGGGGGTGTCCGCCTCGCCACAACTGAAGGAGTGCCTCTTCCCAACCCCTGGAACATAGAGTGTTCCTATAAGTCCTACCCATAGAAGCAAGTCCGAGGATTTTGATTTCTTCTTGTAACTAGGTTGTGCATATGTGTACGTCAGCCCGGTGAGGTCCTCCCTCATAAGCCTGGCCTGTTGGTCTGCACTCATGCATATCAAGTTATAAGGAAAGAATTCACCCCCTCAGATGTGCTCCTGTGATGGTTTTATTCTGCTACAAATTCCAGATATTATTATTTTTTATCTAACCCACCCATACGGTCTCCCACCCTTGCTGGTATGATGACATTCGAATTGAGTAGCCAGGCCTGCAGTTTCGGACCCCTCTACGAAAGCAGGGGGGTTCGGCAAGCTGGGGGCCAGTTCTAGAGAATGGGTACTCGTCTCCTGGGGTGGTCCGGAGTTGTGTAGCCGCTTAGCTTGGTTCCGTACCCTAAGCCTGCACGCCCCACCACTCTGCGACCAGTATCCTAGTATTTGGAACTATAGCCCTGTGGGTCCGGGAACCTGGGGACGGTTCTAGAGAATGGACGCACGTCCCCTGGGGTGGTCCGGAGCCATGTAGCCGCTTAGCCTGGTCCCGTACCGTAAGCCTACATGCTCCACCACTCTGCAATGGATGTCCTAGTATCTGGAACTATGATCCAGGGGGTCCGAGCACACGGCTTGGCTTCCCAGGCTCAATCCTGCAGGTCCTGTTGCACGAATCAAAGGATGGCTGATACCAGACGATGGGTCCTAATGGGTGTGCTACTAACACTTCCTTGCTGAAGCTGTGAACAGGTCCAGGTCCCAGTCGAGGCACCTCCTAGGGGGGCGGGACACCAACTCTTTCTTAGGTATGCTGGTATCCAGCCTCGACACGTCGAGCCTACATCCCAGGGGGGCCAAGCACCAGGAGAAGAGTTGGTAAAGCCACACACAAGCAAGAACAAATACTGTACAAATAAGAGCTATTTAATTGATAGTTCCCAAAAGTATCTTACAAAAACAAAAGTTTTACATCCGCCTTCAAGCAGGGCCCTAGCCTCATTTCTACAGGTATGAGCTACTCAACATCAGTAGGGTCATGCTGGAAGCGCGCGACCGCTGTCTCCACGACATCTTGTATGACCTCCCGGGCGGCGTCTTCAGTATCGGCAACTGGACCATCGGTCACCATTGGAGGCGACGTTGAGGCCATTAAAGCCAAAGAAATGGAGACGTGAAAGATGGAGCCGCAGCTCAGCTTGCTTCCCACCTCATGGAGTTGGAGCTAGACCAGTTCATGGAAGTGTACCATGGGGTGCTGGTGAAGCTCACGCGAAAGATGGAGCCACAACTCAGCTCGCTTTCCACCCCCGGAAGGTCGCTGCACAACACCCTTTCGTCCGAATGCTGGCGAAAGAAGCGTCGCCCCCACGGACATCTCGCAAAGGTAGGCGAAGATGGCCGCCTGAAGGATGAAGCAGGGCGTGAAGTGCTGAGGTTGGAGGCCGAGCTCCTCCAGTAGCAGCACGAAGAAGGACGAGATCGGCAGCACCAACCCACAGGGGAGAGGCGCCGACACGAATCCTTCCGGCGAACGCTGGCGCACCCCATCCTAGCAGGTTGTGCACCAAGTTAAGTGCCACCTCAGACTAGAAGCACTCGGGAGGGTCTAGCAAGGCCATGGCAGCTACGGCGGCAGAAGAGCGCGGAGAGCTCGGTGGCGAAAGGGTGCAGCAAGTGAAAAGAATGACTGCCGCACTCGGGGGAATCCCTTTTTAAGGAGGACTCTCCCGTTCACGCCCCAAGACGCTGCAGAAAATCTCGCCCGACGCGCACCAAGGCGAACCAGCCTCTGACACGGGGGCTCGGACCCACGAGTCATACTCCTTGGGCGTCGGTCTCCGGGTGCGAAGAAGGCGAACCGCCGTGTGAAGAGTGGGCAGCCACCTACGGTAGTGCGCCTCTTCATCTCCGCCGAAAGCAGCGGCCCAGCCTCTGACACGGGGGCCCGAGCCCACGAGTCGTACTCCTTGGGCGTCGGTCTCCGGGTGCGAAGAAGGCGAACCGCCGCATGAGGAGCGGGTCGCCGCCCACGGTAGTGCGCCTCTTCACCTCCACCGAAACCAACGGCTCAGTCTCTGACGCGGGGGCTCGGGCCCACGAGTCATCCTCCTTGGGCGCCGGTTCCTGGGTGCAGAGAAGTCGAACCACCGCTCCCGCCAGTACCACACCTCCTCGGGGCCAACATTACCCACTTGTCCGACTGTTGCTAAGCAGTTTTGGGATACCAAACTGTCAGGGACCATAATTAGGGGTACCCTCAAGGCTCCTAATTCTCAGCTGGTAACCCCCATCAGCATAAAGCTGCAAAGGCCTGATGGGTGCGATTAAGTCAGGGATCAGTCCATTCGAGGGACTTGATCATGCCTCGCCCGAGCCTAGCCTCGGACAAGGGCAGCCGGCCCCAGAGGATCTCCGACTCGCCCGAGGCCCCCCTCCAGCGGCGAACATATTTCCAGCTCGCCCGAGGCCCTGTCTTCGCCAAGAAGCAACCCTGACCAAATCGCCGCACCGACCGACCAAATCGCAGGAGCATTTAATGCAAAGGTGGCCTGACACCTTTATCCTGACGCGCGCCCTTCAGCCGACAGAGCCGAAGTGACCGCCGTCACTTCGCCACTCCACTGACCGGCCTGACAAAAAGACAGCGCCGCCTGCACCGCTCCGACTGCGGTGCCACTTGACAGAGTGAGGCTGACAGGCAGTCAGGCCCGGCCGCAGGCACCATAGGAAGCTCCGCTCCGCCCGACCCAGGGCTCGGACTCGGGCTAAGCCCTGGAAGACGGCGAACTCCGCTCCGCCTGACCCAGGGCTCGGACTCGGGCTAAGCCCCGGAAGACGGCGAACTCCGCTCCGCCCGACCCAGGGCTCGGACTCGGGCTAAGTCCCGGAAGATGACGAACTCCGCTCCGCCCAACCCAGGGCTCGGACTCGGGCTATGTCCCAGAAGACGACGAACTCCGCTCCGCCCGACCCAGGGCTCGGACTCGGGCTAAGTCCCGGAAGACGACGAACTCCGCTCCGCCCGACCCAGGGCTCGGACTCGGGCTAAGCCCCAGAAGACGGCGAACTCCGCTCCGCCCGACCCAGGGCTCGGACTCGGGCTAAGTCCCAGAAGACGACGAACTCCGCTTCGCCCGACCCAGGGCTCGGACTCGGGCTAAGTCCCGGAAGACGACGAACTCCGCTCCGCCCGACCCCAGGGCTCGGACTCCACCCTGGCCTCAGCCGACGGTCTCCGCCTCGCCCGAACCAGGGGCTCGGACTCGACCTCAGCCACGGAAGACAGACTCGACCTCGGCTTCGGAGGAGCTTCCACATCGCCCAACCTAGGGCACAGACCAGCCACGTCAACAGGAGGCGCCATCATCATCCTACCCCGAGCTGACTCGGGCCACGGGGAACAAGACCAGCGTCCCATCTGGCTCGCTCCGCCAGATAGGCAATGATGGCGCCCCACATACTCTGTGACGACGGCGGCTCTCAGCCCCCTTACGGAAGCAAGAGGACGTCAGCAAGGACTCAACAGCTCCGACAGCTGTCCCTCCACCAGGCTCCAGCACTCCTCCGACGGCCACGACATCACACCAGCTGGGTGCCAAAATCTCTCCGGCTGCCACAATGGCATGTACTTAGGGCGCTAGCTCTCCTCCGCTAGACGCGTAGCACTCTGCTACACCCCCCATTGTACACCTAGATCCTCTCCTTACGCCTATAAAAGGAAGGACCAGGGCCCTCTTAGAGAGGGTTGGCCGCGCGGGGACGAGGACGAGACAGGCGCTCGCTTGAAGCCGCTCGCTCCCTCTCCCACGTGGACGCTTGTAACCCCCTACTGCAAGCGCACCCGACCTGGGCGCGGGACGAACACGAAGGCCGCGGGATTTCCGCCTCTCTCACGCCCATCTCCGGCCACCTCACTTCCCCCCTTCGCGCTCGGCCTCGCGTCGACCCATCTGGGCTGGGGCACGCGGCGACATTCACTCGTCGGCTTAGGGACCCCCCGGTCTCGAAACGCCGACAGTTGGCGCGCCAGGTAGGGGCCTGCTGCGTGTTGATGAACAGCTTCCCGTCAAGCTCGAGATGGGCAGTCTCAGGCAACCTCTCCAACCCAGGACGGTGCTCCGTTTTGGGAGTCTTGAGTTCATGTCCCTCGACGGCAGCTACGACATGATACTCATTCCACCGCCGGGCGACAGCGACAATGGCGGCCGACAGCCCGCCCGCCGGCGGCGGAATCGACGACGTCTTCCCCGCGTGGTGGAAGAACAACCTTTGAGCTCACCCCGCCCTCTTCCCCGCCGACGGAGGGGGAGGCGGGGCAACCAAGGCCAAGCAGGAGGCAGCGCCTCATCGGCTGTCGAGCGAGTCGATAGCGCCAGCACCCCAACGGGGGGCGCACCGGGCATCGACCTCGCGCTTGAGACGAAGACGAGCGCCGTCTCCCCGCAACGCGTCGATTCCGGGCAAACAGACGACACCAGCGCGCTCGCGAAAGGCTTGCTGGACGTCACCCTCGTACCTGAGACGACGATGCAGTCAGTCCCCGACGTGACTTCATCACCGCCCGTCGACCAAGAGGTACCGACCGATTCCCATCCCACGTCTTTCGGATTCAGCCTCGACCCGCCTAGCGGCTTTGCTTTGGCGGGCGCGCTCGTAGAGGCGAGTCCAAACCCTCCGGGGTTCCATATGCGGTCACCTTGGGACCGACTGACAGACGTCTTGACCTACGGGCCCTCTGGGTTCGAGGAAGACAACGAGCCCAGCTTCTGTTGGGATTTCTCTGGACTTGGCAACCCCAGTGCCATGCGGGACTTCATGACCGCATGCGACTACTGCCTTTCCGACTGTTCCGACGGTAGCCATAGCCTCGGCGACGAGGACTGCGGCCCAAGCCGTGAATGTTTCCACGTCGATCTAGGGGGTCCCTCCGAAGGCAACCATCTCGGCATGCCGGAGGACGGTGATCTCCCTAGGCCGGTGCCTCGCGTTGACATCCCACGGGAGCTAGCTGTGGTCCCCGTTCAGGCGGGGGGCCATGACCCACAGCTCGAGCAAATCCGCGGGGTGCAGGCCAGGCTCGACGAGGGAGCAGGAGCGCTTGAGCCGATCCGCCGGGATGTCGGGTAGGCATGGGCGGGCCAACCTCCGGCCGGAGAAATACGTCATCTACCCCAGGGCTTCCAGCACCGCATCGCCGACGATGTCAGGGTCAGGCCGCCACCCGCATCCAGTGGGGTCGGCTAGAACCTGGCTGCAGCAGCAATGCTCCTCCGCGATGCCGGAGCCATCAACCACCAAGGGGCGGCGAATCCAGGGAGAGCTCAAGAATATCCTGGAAGGCGCCGCGGTCCGGCGGGCCGAGAGCTCCGCCTCCCGAAGGCAGGGGTACCCCTCGGAACATCATGCCGCGACTTCCCGATTCATGCGGGAAGCCTCGGTCTACACCGGGCGCACGCACAACACAGCGCCTGCGGCCCCGGGTCGCCTCGGCAACGAGCACCATCACCGCGACCGTCGAGCCCACCTCGACGAGAGGGTGCGCCGAGGCTACCACCCCAGGCGTGGGGGACGCTACGACAGCGGGGAGGATCGGAGTCCCTCGCCCGAACCACCCGGTCCGCAGGCCTTCAGCCGGGCCATACGACGGGCGTCGTTCCCGACCCGGTTCCGACCCCCGACTACTATCACGAAGTACTCGGGGGAGACGAGACCAGAACTGTGGCTCGTGGACTACCGTCTAGCCTGCCAACTGGGTGGAACGGACGATGACAACCTCATCATCCGCAACCTCCCCTGTTCCTCTCCGATACCGCTCGCGCCTGGTTGGAGCACCTGCCTCCGGGGCAGATCTCCAACTGGGACGACCTGGTCCAAGCTGTCGCCGGAAATTTCCAGGGCACGTACGTGCGCCCTGCGAATTCCTGGGACCTTCGAAGCTGCCAACAGCAGCCGGGAGAGTCTCTCCGAGACTACATCCGGCGATTCTCAAAGCAGCGCACTGAGCTGCCCAACATCACCGACTCAGATGTCATCGGCGCGTTCCTCGCCGGCACCACTTGCCGCGACCTGGTGAGCAAGCTGGGTCGCAAGACCCCCACCAGGGTGAGCGAGCTGATGGACATCGCCACCAAGTTCGCCTCCGACCAGGAGGCGGTCGAGGCTATCTTCCGGAAGGACAAGCATCCCCAGGGCCGCCCTTCGGAAGATGCCCCCGAGGCGTCAACTCAGCGCGGCGCCAAGAAGAAGGGCAAGAAGAAGTCGCAAGCGAAACGCGACGCCGCCGACGCGGACCTTGTCGCCGCCGCCGAGTACAAGAACCCTCGGAAACCCCCCGGAGGTGCCAACCTCTTCGACAAGATGCTCAAGGAGCCGTGCCCCTACCACCAGAGGCCCGTCAAGCACACCCTTGAGGAGTGCGTCATGCTTCGGCGCCACTTCCATAGGGCCGGGCCACCCGCGGAGGGTGGCAGGGCCCACGACGACGACAAGAAGGAAGATCACCAGGCAGGAGAGTTCCCCGAGGTCCGCGACTGCTTCATGATCTACGGTGGGCAAGCGGCGAACGCCTCGGCTCGGCACCGCAAGCAAGAGCGTCGGGAGGTCTGTTCGGTGAAGGTGGCGGCACCAGTCTACCTAGACTGGTCCGACAAGCCCATCACCTTCGACCAAGCCGACCACCCCGACCACGTGCCGAGCCCGGGGAAATACCCACTCGTCGTCGACCCCGTCATCGGCGACGTCAGGCTCACCAAGGTCCTCATGGACGGAGGCAGCAGCCTCAACATCATCTACACCGAGACCCTCGGGCTCCTGCGTGTCGATCTGTCCTCGGTCCGGGCAGGCGCTGCGCCTTTCCATGGGATCATCCCCGGGAAGCGCGTCCAGCCCCTCGGACAACTCGACCTTCCCGTGTGCTTCGGAACACCCTCCAACTTCCGAAGGGAGACCCTGACGTTCGAGGTGGTCGGGTTCCGAGGAACCTACCATGCGGTACTGGGGAGGCCATGCTACGCGAAGTTCATGGCCGTCCCCAACTACACCTACCTGAAGCTCAAGATGCCGGGCCCCAACGGGGTCATCACCGTCGGCCCCACGTACACACACGCGTTCGAATGCGACGTGGAGTGCGTGGAGTACGCCGAGGCCCTCGCTGAGTCCGAGGCCCTCATCGCCGACCTGGAGAGCCTCTCTAAGGAGGTGCCAGACGTGAAGCGTCATGCCGGCAACTTTGAGCCAGCGGAAACGGTTAAGTCTGTCCCCCTCGACCTCAGCGGCGACGCCTCCAAGCAGATCCGGATCGGCTTCGAGCTCGGTCCCAAATAGGAAGCAGTGCTCGTCGACTTTCTCCACGCGAACGCCGACGTCTTCGCGTGGAGTCCCTCGGACATGCCCGGCATACCGAGGGATGTCGCCGAGCACTCACTGGACATCCGAGTCGGAGCCCGACCCGTCAAGCAGCCTCTGCGCCGATTCGACGAGGAGAAGCGCAGAGCCATAGGCGAGGAGATCCACAAGCTAATGGCGGCAGGGTTCATCAAAGAGGTATTCCATCCCGAATGGCTTGCCAACCCTATGCTTGTGAGAAAGAAAGGGGGGAAATGGCGGATGTGTGTAGACTACACTGGTCTCAACAAAGCATGTCCGAAGGTTCCCTACCCTCTGCCTCGCATCGATCAAATCGTGGATTCCACTGCTGGGTGTGAAACCCTGTCTTTCCTCGATGCCTACTCAGGGTATCACCAAATCAGGATGAAAGAGTCCGACCAGCTCGCGACTTCTTTCATCACACCCTTCGGCATGTACTGCTATGTCACCATGCCGTTCGGCTTGAGGAATGCGGGCGTGACGTACCAGCGGTGCATGAATCATGTGTTCGGCGAACACATTGGCCGGACGGTCGAGGCCTACGTCGATGACATCGTAGTCAAGACGAGGAAAGCCTCCGACCTCCTTTCCGACCTTGAAGTGACATTCCGATGCCTCAAGGCGAAAGGCATCAAGCTCAATCCCGAAAAGTGTGTCTTCGGGGTGCCCCGAGGCATGCTCTTGGGTTTCATCGTTTCCGAGCGGGGCATCAAAGCCAACCCAGAGAAGATCGCAGCCATCACCAGCATGGGGCCCATCAAGGACTTCAAAGGCGTACAGAGGGTCATGGGATGTCTCGCGGCTCTGAGCCGCTTCATCTCACGCCTCAGTGAAAGAGGTCTACCTCTGTACTGCCTCTTAAGGAAGGCTGAGTGCTTCACTTGGACCCCTGACGCCGAGGAAGCCCTCGGGAACCTGAAGGCGCTCCTCACGAAGGCGCCTATCTTGGTGCCCCCAGCTGCCGGAGAAGCCCTCTTGGTCTACGTCGCCGCGACCACTCAGGTGGTTAGCGCCGCGATTGTGGTCGAGAGGCAAGAAGAGGGGCATGCATTGCCCGTTCAGAGGCCAGTCTACTTCGTCAGCGAGGTACTGTTCGAAACCAAGATCCGCTACCCACAAGTTCAGAAGCTGCTGTACGCGGTGATCCTGACACGGCGGAAGTTGCGACACTACTTCGAGTCTCATCCGGTAACTGTGGTGTCATCCTTCCCCCTGGGGGAGATCATCCAGTGCCGGAAAGCCTCGGGTAGGATTGCAAAGTGGGCGGTGGAAATCATGGGTGAGACGATCTCGTTCGCCCCTCGGAAGGCCATCAAGTCCCAGGTCCTGGCAGACTTCGTGGCCGAATGGGTCGACACCCAGCTACCGACAGCTCCGATCCAACCGGAGCTCTGGACCATGTTCTTCGACGGGTCGCTGATGAAGACAGGAGCCGGCGCAGGCCTACTCTTCGTCTCGCCCCTTGGGAAGCACCTACGCTACGTGCTACGCCTCCATTTCCTGGCATCCAACAATGTGGCTGAGTATGAGGCTCTGGTCAACGGATTGCGGATCGCCATCGAGCTAGGGGTTCGACGCCTCGACGCTCACGGTGACTCGCAGCTCGTCATCGACCAGGTCATGAAGAACTCCCACTGCCGCGACCCGAAGATGGAGGCCTACTGCGATGAGGTTCGGCGCCTAGAAGACAAGTTCTATGGGCTCGAGCTCAACCACATCGCTCGGCGCTACAACAAGACTGCGGACGAGCTGGCTAAAATAGCCTCGGGGCGAACAACGGTTCCCCCGGACGTCTTCTCCCGAGATCTGCATCAGCCCTCCGTCAAGATCGACGGCACGCCCAAGCCTGAGGCACCCTCGGCCCAGCCCGAGGTACCCTCGGCACAGTCCGAGGCGCCCTCGGCTCGGCCCGAGGCACCCTCGGTCCAGCCCGAGGTACCCTCGGTCCAGCCCGAGGTACCCTCGGCACAGTCCGAGGCACCCTCGGCTCGGCCCGAGGCACCCTCGGTTCGGCCCAAGGTACCCTCGGCCCCCAAGGGCGAGACGCTGCACGTCGGGGGGGAGCGAAGTGGGGTCACGCCTGATCAAAACTGGCAGACCCCGTACCTGCAATATCTCCACCGAGGAGAGCTACCCTCCAACCGAGCCGAAGCTCGGCGGGTGGCGCGGCGCGCCAAGTCGTTCGTCTTGCTGGGAGATGAGAAGGAGCTCTACCACCGCAGCCCCTCAGGCATCCTCCAACGATTTATCTCCATTGCCGAAGGTCAGGAACTCCTGCGAGAGATACACTCGGGGGCTTGCAGCCATCACGCAGCGCCTCGAGCCCTTGTCGGGAATGCTTTCCGACAAGGTTTCTACTGGCCGACGGCGGTGGCCGACGCCACTAGAATTGTCCGCACCTGCGGAGGGTGTCAGTTCTACGCAAGGCAGACCCACCTGCCCGCTCAGGCTCTGCAGACGATACCCATCACCTGGCCCTTTGCTGTGTGGGGTCTAGACCTCGTCGGCCCCTTGCAGAAGGCACCCGGGGGCTACACACACCTGTTGGTCGCCATCGACAAATTCTCCAAGTGGATCGAGGTCCGACCCCTAAACAGCATCAGGTCCGAGCAGGCGGTGGCGTTCTTCACCAACATCATCCATCGCTTCGGGGTCCCGAACTCCATCATCACCGACAACGGCACCCAGTTCACCGGCAGAAAGTTCCTAGACTTTTGCGAGGATCACCACATCCGGGTGGACTTGGCCGCCGTGGCTCACCCCATGTCAAATGGGCAAGTAGAGCGTGCCAACGGCATGATTCTGCAAGGACTCAAGCCTCGGATCTACAACGACCTCAACAAGTTCGGCAAGCGATGGATGAAGGAACTCCCCTCGGTGGTCTGGAGCCTGAGGACAACGCCGAGCCGAGCCACGGGCTTCACGCCGTTCTTTCGGGTCTATGGGGCTGAGGCCATCTTGCCCACGGACTTAGAATACGGTTCCCCGAGGACGAGGGCCTACACCGACCAAAGCAACCAAGCTAGTCGAGAGGACTCGTTGGACCAGCTGGAGGAGGCTCGGGACAAGGCCTTACAACACTCGGCGTGGTACCAGCAGTCCCTGCGACGCTACCACGCCCGAGGGGCCCGGTCCCGAGACCTCCAGGTGGGTGACCTGGTGCTTCGGCTGCGACAAGACGCCCGAGGGAAGCACAAGCTCACGCCCCCCTGGGAGGGGCCGTTCGTCATCGCCAAAGTTCTGAAGCCCGGAACATACAAGCTAGCCAACAGTCAAGGCGAGGTCTACGGCAACGCCTGGAACATCCAACAGCTACGTCGCTTCTACCCTTAAGATGTTTTCAAGTTGTTCATATACCTTGCTCCCACGCAAAGTTTAGTCATCAAGGAAGGGTCGGCCTCGCCTCGGCAAAGCCCGACCCTCCCTCGGGGGCTAAAAGGGGGGAACCCCCTCTGCGTCGAATTTTTTCCTCGAAAAAAGATCCTTTCTGCCAGAATGTCTTTCGTGCTTTTTGACTACTTCGAAAGCGGATCCTGAAAACGACGGAGTACACGTAAGCAGCCAAGGCTGACCGAGTCGAGGGACTCCTACGCCTCCGGGATACGGATACCTCACTCATCACCTTCTGCGATAAGTAACTCACGTTCGGATAAGTGATTCCGCGGACCGAACAAGTCTTCACGTTCGGAAGCTCTTCTGCCAGAGCGATTCTTCGAGCCTTCTCAACTGCGTCGGTGACAGAACCCCATGGACGGGTAAGAGTGCGCGTAAGCGGCAAGGCCGACCGAGCCGAGGGACTCCTACGCCTCCGGGATACGGATACCTCACTCATCACCTTCCGTGAGAAGCAACTCTCGCTCGCACAAACAATTCTGTTACCGACAAAAAAGTCCAGATACTCGAAACAAGAGGAAAAGAGACGCGGCTTTACAACACGGCGAGGGTGTGTTTTGGCCTCGGCGGCCGCAGAAAACACACGCTACAAGATAATCCGATCGTGCAGGCTCAGATCCTGACGGCTAAAGGGAGCAGCAGCGCCCCCGGCGTCGACAACACCTTCGGCGAGGCCCGACCTAGCCTCGGACGGCGACGCGGTCCAAGGGTCTCTGCTCTGAAGGACAACGTCATCACCAAGCCCGGGCCATCGCCGCCAGGGTCTTCTCCGAGAATCCGGCCCGAGCAGGCGGCTCGGCCGGTCACCCCGAGGCCTCGGCCAGCTGTCCTCCAAGGACATCAGCCCGGCCCGAGGCCTCGGCAGGCCAATTCCGACGTCGGTCCCGCTAACGGACGACCCGGCCAGGCTTCGGCCGACCAGGTCTTCTTTTCGAGCCAACTCTGCCTCTGTTCGCGCTGACACCGCTACCCCTGGCCTCGGCTCATCGAAGAGCGGCCGAGGGGTTCCTTTAACTGAGCAAGAGAAGCCTCGGGCAACAAGGCTGACCGAGCTGAGGGACTCCTACGCCTCCGGGATACGGATACCTCACTCGTCACCTTTACACGAGGCGACTCATGCTTGGTGAAGCGGTTCAGACAACCAACAGGCGAGTCTTAGTGCTCGAAAATGAGGAAAAAACACGGCTCCATGCCGAAATTACATACATGTTCAGGCCTCGACAGCCACGATGAACAAAAACACTGGCATTCAAAGTGCCATTACAAAACGGAACTCCGGTTCCACCTCCACAGGTACGAACAACCCCACTCGACGGGGGGGGGCTGCGGAGCAACGGAAGACCGACGAACGGCGCACCGTCGCCCGCTCCGGCAGCGGCGACAACGACGCCTTCTGCTCCGGGGGGCCGAACAGCGGCAGCGATGACCTCAGGGCGGATGCCGCTGCCAGGAGGCCCCCGCCCGTGCCCAAACTCGTGAGGCAAGGACGGGCAGAAGGCCGTAGAGTTGGAGGTTGGTCCGTGGGCGGCCCTGGCTGTCTCGTCGGCGGAAGAACCTCTTCCAGCTGCCGTGGCGGAAGCCGGCACCGAGAGCGGCTCCGAAGCCACTCGGGTCCGAGAGCCAGGCACGCGGCAGCTGCCGGCGCCACAGACGACAACCGCCCTTCCCCCCGATCACTAAGGGAAGGAGCGGGCCACCGCCCACGCAGGGGCCGACCCCAACTCGGCACACTCCCCTCCCCAGCCCTGGTGATGAAAATCCTTGAGGCTGAGGGAGGGGCAGAGGCCGCAGCCCGGTTCACTTTCCCCCGCCATCGAACTGGAGGTCACCATCTTGGGTGACCGCCGGCGGAGGGGTGCAACCGGGCTGCATGATGAAAATCCTTGAAGCCGAACGATGGCTGAGAGGTACCAACTCCCGCGGAGTTGTGTTCCCCCAACGACAAGGCGGAAAGACGGCGGGTATCCCCCATTCGGGGGCTTGGAAGGTGGAAAGACACGATGCATAAGGAAGCGCGAAGACATGGTCGCCTTCTAAGGGGGTCACCCCCCTTTTAAAGGCGACTCTCCTTACTTGCGTCCCCAGCCGTCGCGGGCTGAGTCTTCTCCAACACGCTCCAAGGCCCTCCTCCTACGGCGCGGGGGCTGGGTCCCACACGTCATGCAAGCCGGCTCAAAGCAGAAGAAGCCAAACCGCCGTGCGCGATGCGTGCAACCGCCCAGCGGTTACAAGCGGCTCTCCACTTTTGCCAAGACGAGCGGGCGAAAGGGCGGGCAGCCATGCAGGCGGCATGCAACCGCGCCAAGTGGGCGCACTTCTCCGACTCCCAACACGCCCAGCATGGAGGCCCAGGCCCACGCGTCATGCAACCGGCGCGTCGAATGCTTCGTGCATGCAACTGCACCGCCACTTGTGCCACCACCGCGCCTCCTCGACTGCGGAACCAATACCGCGACTCGAGGCGACCCAGAACACGACCCAGCGGCGCCAGCCTGGCGCGACGGTCAATGCGGCCAAAAATGGGCCGGCAGTAATGGCGGTGGCAGGCGGGCAGGAGCAGCGGTCACGTCGTCAGCCAAGCCTACGTCCCATCCAAGAGCGACGAGAGAACCCTCTCTCACGGCGTGAAGACGACGCGCCCGTGTTCCGTTCCTCGAACGGCCCGCGCACGCGCAACAGCCGCCCCGCGAACCACTCGCCCCGTCGCATTAACTCCGCGACGGAACAGGCGGCGCCTCTGGCAGGAGAAGCGAGCGACGCTTCGCCTTCGCCATAACAACCGCGTCAAAAAAGGTACGTCGCGTCGTTCGATTTCGTATCCTTTTCCTTTTTTCCTCTTTCTCTCTCTTGCAACAGGGACCGGGAAAGAGGATACCCCGAAAAGGATCCTTCCCCGTGAAGGAACCAGGCTCCGAGCCTCCCTACTGATCAGAGGTTCGAAGGCTGGCCCCTCGGAAGGGTTCAACAGCCGCCTCAGAGCGCGTGGGCTCCACACCCACTACTGGTCAGAGGTTCGAAGGCCGGCCCCTCGGAAGGGTTCAATGGCCGCCTCAGGCTACTCGGGCTCCGCGCCCACTACTGATCAGGGGTTCGAAGGCTGGCCCTCGAAGGGTTCACAGCCGCCTCAGACATAGAGCGAGGGATGACCATGGGTACGTTCGATACATAACCAAGGCTCGGGCTGCGCTCCCGAGGTACCCTAGGACATTTCCGAGACCAGCGGGAACGATCTTGTAACGGAATCCCATCGGAGGGAGGCATCGAGCCCTCGGACCCCGTCGCCAGGGGACCGGGTCCGGCAGATCACCCGCAGGTACTTTTGGGCGTGCCTCTGGGCCTCTAGCCGACCCCTAACGAATGGGGCACGGACGTCCACTCGGATTACCCGCCTTCAGCTCACCGGAGACACCATGTTCGGCGCCCACCGAGGGCAACATGGCGCTTTCCCCCCCTCCTCCTTGCGGAAAGGCGACGCAGGGGCATATGTAAAAAAGTCGAGTCTGTCCCTGATCGCCCTCTCGCCCTGTGCGGAGGCTCGGGGGCTGCTCTCGCAAACCCGGCTCCGGCCGAACCGTTGACAGCGTCAACATACCAGCCCGAGAACTTGGGACCCGACCGTACACCCGGGCTACGGCCAGCTCGCATGAGGGAACGACCAGACCAGCCGAAGCATTACGCGAGGCATTAAGACCTCGGAGGAGTCAAACCACTCCTCCGAGGCCTCGGGGGCTACACCCGGCCGGTGCGCTCGCGCGCACCCACCGAAACAAAACGCAACCGAGAAAGGCTGGTCCCCTTGCAAAAAAGTGCGACGAAAGCCTCCAAGCGAGTGCTAACACTCCCTTCGAGGCTCGGGGGCTACTGTCGGGGACCATAATTAGGGGTACCCTCAAGGCTCCTAATTCTCAGCTGGTAACCCCCATCAGCATAAAGCTGCAAAGGCCTGATGGGTGCGATTAAGTCAGGGATCAGTCCATTCGAGGGACTCGATCACGCCTCGCCCGAGCCTAGCCTCGGACAAGGGCAGCCAACCCCGGAGGATCTCCGTCTCGCCCGAGGCCCCCCTCCAACGGCGAACATATTTCCGACTCGCCCGAGGCCCTGTCTTCGCCAAGAAGCAACCCTGACCAAATCACCGCACCGACCGACCAAATCGCAGAAGCATTTAATGCAAAGGTGGCCTGACACCTTTATCCTGACGCGCGCCCTTCAGCCGACAGAGCCGAAGTGACCGCCGTCACTTTGCCGCTCCACTGACCGGCCTGACAAAAAGACAGCGCCGCCTGCGCCGCTCCGACTGCGGTGCCACTTGACAGAGTGAGGCTGACAGGCAGTCAGGCCCGGCCGCAGGCACCATAGGAAGCTCCGCTCCACCTGACCCAGGGCTCGGACTCGGGCTAAGCCCCGGAAGACGGCGAACTCCGCTCCGCCCGACCCAGGGCTCAGACTCGGGCTAAGCCCCGGAAGACGGCGAACTCTGCTCCGCCCGACCCAGGGCTCGGACTCGGGCTAAGTCCCGGAAGACGACGAACTCCGCTCCGCCCGACCCAGGGCTCGGACTCGGGCTAAGTCCCAAAAGACGACGAACTCCGCTTCGCCCGACCCAGGGCTCGGACTCGTGCTAAGTCCCGGAAGACGACGAACTCCGCTCCGCCTGACCCAGGGCTCAGACTCGGGCTAAGCCCCGGAAGACGGCGAACTCCGCTCCGCCCGACCCAGGGCTCGGACTCGGGCTAAGTCCCAGAAGACGACGAACTCCGCTCCGCCCGACCCAGGGCTCGGACTCGGGCTAAGTCCCGGAAGACGACGAACTCCGCTCCGCCCGACCCCAGGGCTCGGACTCCACCCTGGCCTCAGCCGACGGTCTCCGCCTCGCCCGAACCAGGGGCTCGGACTCGACCTCAGCCACGGAAGACAGACTCGACCTCGGCTTCGGAGGAGCTTCCACATCGCCCAACCTAGGGCGCAGACCAGCCACGTCAACAGGAGGCGCCATCATCATCCTACCCCGAGCTGACTTGGGCCACGGGGAACAAGACCGGCGTCCCATCTGGCTCGCTCCGCTAGATAGGCAATGATGGCGCCCCGCATACTCTGTGACGACGGCGGCTCTCAGCCCCCTTACGGAAGCAAGAGGACGTCAGCAAGGACTCAACAGCTCCGACAGCTGTCCCTCCGCCAGGCTCCAGCACTCCTCCGACGGCCACGGCATCACACCAGCTGGGTGCCAAAATCTCTCCGACTGCCACAACGGCATGTACTTAGGGCGCTAGCTCTCCTCCGCTAAACGCGTAGCACTTTGCTACACCCCCCATTGTACACCTAGATCCTCTCCTGACGCCTATAAAAGGAAGGACCAGGGCCCTCTTAGAGAGGGTTGGCCGCGCGGGGATGAGGACGAGACAGGCGCTCGCTTGAAGCCGCTCGCTCCCTCTCCTGCGTGGACGCTTGTAACCCCCTACTGCAAGCGCACCCGACCTGGGCGCAGGACGAACACGAAGGCCGCGGGATTTCCGCCTCTCTCACGCCCATCTCCGGCCACCTCACTTCCCCCCTTCGCGCTCGGCCTCGCGTCGACCCATCTGGGCTGGGGCACGCTGCGACATTCACTCGTCGGCTTAGGGACCCCCTGGTCTCGAAATGCCGACACAAACGGACCTCCCCAGATGGTAATCTTAAAGTGGCCAATTTACCCTCTTTTGCAATCAGTTTCGCTACAGCACCTGCTGCTCTAGCTACCGCCGCAGAGGACAAAGAAGGTGAAATTTCAAAACCAATGCAACGGTATCGAGGCACCCCGCGCGTGGCCCGGTGAAACCATCAAGTGCGGAGGCCACAGGTCAGTCAGTCGCAGGGACAAACATGGCAATTGGCGTGACCGAAGGCGGACTGGCAGTGATTACGTCAGCAAGCACACAGAAGCGGCGCGCCAATCGCCAAATCAGGCTTTGGCCCCATCTACAGGCTCGTATCTTCCCCTGAGGTGGGCCCGGGGGCCACTGTCGGTACCCTAAAACAGGGGTACCCCTTACTACAGTGTGAAGGCACGGTGCGTGCCCATGCGGCTATCTCTAGTCGTGTGGTAAACAGCACCCGACC
This sequence comes from Zea mays, assembly GCF_902167145.1. Classification (NCBI taxonomy): domain Eukaryota; kingdom Viridiplantae; phylum Streptophyta; class Magnoliopsida; order Poales; family Poaceae; genus Zea; species Zea mays. The sequence continues at coordinate 33,606,902 of NC_050099.1, read as the reverse complement.
CCACCACGTGGACGGCTCCCGAGTCGCCACGTGGCCAGAGAAGACGATATACTCTAGGATATCAACAGTGGGTCCAGACCCCCATGGGAAAGTGTCGGACCCCTGTACATACGGACCGGACCTCCGGGTAAGGTCCAGGACTTCCACGGGCGTGCCCGGACCCCTAGGACGGGTCCCAGACCCCCTGTGCAGGGTCCGGGCCACTCACTGCAAGGTCCCGGGATTCTGGGACAAAGAATACCCAGGCCTTGATCAAGGTCAGGTGGGGGTCCGGAGCCGACACGTGTCCGGACCATACCGCGTACGCTTCCGCTCCCCGCTCAGGCGGAGACCCGATGCTGCCGCGTGGTCGACTGCCCGTGACGTAAGCCAACGGGCGAAGCCTGACATAAGGCTTCTAGGCCACGTGTCCTCTGCATTTATTGCGGATAAGGCACACCGCATGTCCATTCCACTGACAGGCAATGTGCCGCCTCGGCATTTAATGAGCCCTGTCCATTCCGCTGGCAGGCGATGTGCCGCCTCAGCATTTAATGTGCCCTATCCACTCCGCTGACGGGCGGCGACCAGGCCATCCTGCAGGCGGCGTGCCTGTCCATTCCGTTGGCAGGCAGTACGCCCGTGTTGCGGCATACACTGTACTCATCATGGCTCGCGCATTACCAAGGAAGCAGCCACTAGATATTAATATTGTATGGACTACGGACATTATGGCACTCAGAGGTCTTCTGGGCGACACTAGCATTGGATACTTCTATATGTATTCCCTCCGTTTTGCCCATGGGCCCACATGTCGGGGCCCAGCACCCTTGTACGTGCCCCAACTTAGGCTCACACACTCACTCACTCAAACTCACAAGGCAGACCCAACTTAGGCTCACACACTCACTCAAACTCACAAGGTCATACAAGCTCTCAAGCTCAATACATCACACAGTGGAGTAGGGTATTACGCTCCGGCGGCCCGAACCACTCTAAACCCTTGTGTGTTATTGTGTTCATCTCGTTTCCACCTAACAGGCAAAACGCTTAGGCCCCTCCTTAACTTAGGATTTAGGGCTGGTGCATTCTGCCACCCGGACGGAGAATTCCTCTCCGACAGATGTCATGCAAGACCAGCCACCAAACACACTATGCAAGGCCCTAAAGTTCTCGACCTCATACTATGACAGTCGAGGCCTATGCCCTTCAGGGCTTAGGGATCCCTTAGAAGAGTTAAGGACACAAGGTGGCTAAGTCTAATCTTGTCTTGAGCCAGAAGGATGTGGTGGGCCCACCAGGGTAGTAAGCCCTCAATACATGGGCCCCACATCTAAAGCCTAAAGATTATCCCAGAGCGATAGCTTAATCGATAAGTTTTGGGTACCATGCATTAAATATGCAATGGGCGATATTATGGGACTCATTTAGTGTGGTGGCACACAACTTAGACTATAAGGCACTTAAGATCACTACATGGTACATACATCGGTTATGTAATTATGTGAGTGCACGCAGGGTGTACCGGAAATTGTAATAAAGCACAAGGGACTATATCAGTAGTGAACTACCCTAGGCTAGTTGGCCTAAGCCATGGTATCCGCAGACTTAGGTTATCATGCCTATCCCTATAGCTAGTACGATAGTTACCTTAGGAAGCGGTAACTATAGCGGGGTTCACATTAAATGTAATACACAATATTACATGCACACCTTCACCTTTACATATGCATAGAGGGTAGGTGTACATAATGTCACTGCCACTGTATAAGCATATCCTTGCATTTATGTTTATATCCGGTCAGCAATAGATGGAAACTTTATATCCATAATGAGACAGTTCAGTGGTTCTACCTTGTCATAAAGGGTATGAGGAGCCATACGAGGTGTTATCAATATGCTATCCTCACTATAGGCAGACCCTCAGTTAGTCACCTCGACATGTACGATTGAATCACATGCATGTTGTATACTACACGATTACAAGGGCAAGACACGATAAGAGCAATTACAAGTAGGGTCCACAAACAACGTATACGTGTAAGACTATCTTTCAAGACACTCCTACGACTATACAAGGAATGGTAGAGCAACACTCAATTCACTAACCACAAAAATCTTGTTGAGACTCAAACAAACTCAGACCAAGGGAGTTCAATTTGGTCCCACTATGGTAATTATAATTAGTGTAATGATAGTCCAATTTCGCATTAGTGCCATGTAGTAAGATTAGGAGTCCATGGTACTGAAGTTTGTAATCTTGTGGATACATTGCATGCAGTAATTCATGATCAACAAGAGAACATATGATATTATGCACACTGCAATCTAAAACTCTATAAAAATTCATGTGTATTAAGATCATGATGTCATGACCATAGAGACATGGTGCCAAGATTCGTTCAATGTTCCTCTGGCTATTGTTTATCTAATACTTTTAGTAATATGATGTCTTTGCTATGATAATAGTATATCTATTTAGTATCATAAATCTTTATATTTTCTATAGTTTATATCAATTTTAAGATGTTTCAACTATCTAAAAAAGTTAGAATATCTTATAAATTGAGACGGCGGGGTACTAAATCAATATCATAAGATTAGTTACGAAATCTACATTTTATAGTATTTCTACCGGAAGTCATGGGTTGATGTTGTTTTATATCTTAATTAAACTTAAGATAATTTAATTTTGATTCGGTCTGACAAAATATACATTCATTAATAACCTATAAATATAGTTTTATTTATAATTTGTATGTATGTCCCATATATATTATCCTTCATTCCAAAGAACTTTCTTTTAAGACGTATGGAGTACTCTCTCCGTCCTAAGGTCCGAATTTTTTCTTTTTCAGCCCTACTTTTGAAAAAATATTTACGTTTGAACCCTCAGAAATTTTATTTGCAAGTTTGGACCCGATACTCGGCGGCATAGGCTGTGGCGCCGAGGTAACACAGCTCGGCACCACAGCCTATGGCGCCGAGGTATGACGTGGCAGCAACGGCTACCTGCGCCTAGGGCTGACCTGACATCGATGTGGCGGCGACGCGGCCTCCAGGGCCGTTTCTGACTTTTGAGGGGCCCGGGACAAGATTATAAACATAGGTCCCAACACCATAAAAACTATTTTTTTACTATTATATATACTCCCTCCGTTTTGTTTTAGTTGTCGCTGGATAGTACAAAATTGAACTATCCAGCGACAACTAAAAAGAAACGGAGGGAGTATCAACTAATTATACTTGATGTACCACGTAAAGACTTGAGCAGTAAAAAATATAAGTAAGATTATTACCTTAAATATATTTTAGAGATCAATTTAAAAATGTCTTCTAACATTTCTAGATGCAAAATCATCAATGATGGCTTCAATATTTACATCATCTAATAATTTCTTCTCAATACATAAAGTTGCTAGCCCGTCTAACCTTTCTTGAGACATTGCAAACCTTAAATAATTCTTCAATAACTTAAGCTTTGAGAAGCTCCTTTCAGCTGATGCCATAGTTATTGGTATAGTAAATAATATTCGATAAGCAACAAATATATTGTGATAGCAGTCCATTCTCCTAACAAACTCAAAAATATATTGGTATATTAAATAATATCCGTTTCTATCCTATATTCTTATTGGACTTTGGGTGCGGTGGGGCCCCTGGGAGATGGGGGCCCAGGTCGGCCGCCCCTCCCGCCCTACCTCAGGCACGGCCCTGGCGGCCTCGTAGCTCGGCGCCATAGATCTTGGCGCCGAGCTACGGAGGCCTATAAAACAGCCGCGCTGCTGGCCAAGAGCAGCACAATTCCTCTCATTTCAAAACTTCGTCAAATTTATTTGGATTCAAAGATTCAAGGTGGTTTACTTCGTAGACCAAGGTATGGTGCCCAACTGATTTGTTTTGTATGTTGGGTTGTTAGTTTCATAGTTGCTCATAGTTTCATAGTTTGATAGTTTGTGTAAACCTATTATATTATCATTTCGATTATTAGTTTCATAGTTGCTCATAATATATATAGTATCATTAATATGATGAGTATATTTTATTTGATAGTTTGTGTAAACCTGTTATAAAGCATATTAGGTACAAGTAATAATTATAATCGTTTATTAGATAAAAGACATGTACCGAGAGGCGTTGTGGCAGAAGAGAGGTCGTCCTCGAGAGTTATATCCGGACGTGTCTAGTAAGGATGTTCTTGTTCCTCCTGAACTCCCCGTGCCTAACTGTGACTGTGGCAGACTGGCTTGGGTATGTCAATCCCAACATCCAGACACGGTTGCTCGCTGTTACTACCTTTGTGACGGTTTTGACGTACGTAGCTTATGATTTGTCACTTAATTTTGTTCGCATTCATTATTTTGTAGATGTGTAATAGTGCTTCGTTCCATTGTTTTAGGGGCACCAGAGGTGTTTCTTTTTCCTGTGGATCGACGGTCCTGATAAATTTGACCCTCGATATCTTCTTTTCGTTAATTGGTTGAGTGGAAGGACTAGTCATGAGCGTTTTAAGCGTTGGGTACCTCCTCCCCCGAATCCTCCACCAATGACGGATGCGGAGAAGGAGGTAGCAACAGAAAGACGGATGGACTCACCGCCTCGATGCGATTGTGGAGACCGTGCTGTCATCGACGAAGACTATGAGAAGCAGTTCTGTTGTCCGAACATTGATTATGTGAGCCCATCGATACGCTAAATGTATGAACTAGTTATTTTTTACAATAAATTACTAATTTTTTCTCATGCAGCCATACGGGTAGCGTAAGTGTTGTTTTAGAGAGTGGTTGTATGGTCCTTTGTCCCATTGGCCAGAGCCAGAGGTAAAGGAAAAGAGATACAATCAGTGGGCGGAAGAAGAGTTGAAATTTGATCCAGTACTCTGCAAATGTGGTATTGAAGCTAAGTATGGATTAGTTCCTTCCGAGCTTGGTGTTGGATATTTTTGTGGACATATGGTCGATTACGATGAGGTTGGTATTTTTTTTGTTGCACCAGCTGTAATGTTATAGCGGTACTTACTATTTTTTTGTAGGAGACGAGGAAATGCAGTTGGGAGAGTTACGACGACAAAGGAGAGGTGATATGCACAATAGAGTCCAAGAGACTAATGAGACAAAAGATGCGTTGTGGATCTCAGCTCGTCGATTCGTACATTAACGATCGCATACGCGACATGCGTAGGGAAGCAAAATCTGCCTTTTATGATAGCCCGAAGTGTACAGAGTATAGGAGGTTGAAGGCGGCAGATGAGAAGAGAGCACAGGATGCAAGGGAATGGGAAGCGGCTCAAGCCGAGAAACAGATGTTGGATAATCTTCCTTTTATGATAGCCCGACTGGAGCATCACGATGAGTAACAGATAACGGCTGAACAACCACATCCAAACATGGTGGAACTATCGTCTTCACAATTCTTACATATCTAACCCAATCATCTTCTGAGGCAATGGAGATCAACCGTCGGACAACTGTTCCATATATAATATGGGACAACAAACCCTGAATTGATATTCTAGGGTCGTTTATGTCGCAACTAATCTCCTCACAAGCTCGAGCGAAAATCTTGTCAAAAGATGGTCTTTCATCGAACAACATGGTCACGATCTTCATACCATCAAAACTAACATTTCCATAAGCATCTATCTCCACGCTTCCTTCATGGTATAGTGTCACTAGGGTGTCCATCTATTGCAAAAATGGATTACTAACTCAATAATGGCTAGGTATTTAAGCCTAAAAACTTACTAAATAATAAATAAATAGTAACTACTTATTAACTAATAACTATATAGTAAATATTAAATGACCACATCAAACGAAATTACATAATCTATGAATAATGTACGAAAACAATGTATACCTGAGATCGCGTACGAGTCCAGCTAACGGTGGAGAAGGTCAAGTCGGAAGAACACCTATGTGCAAAAAAATACTATTATCAATAAAAAATTTGGCAGCACCTCCCCTGTAAAGTGATGTTTCGAAAACCTGCAAATAAACGACAACACGATGGTTGCCAACACAGAAAACCGCACGATATCTACATAATAAACAATATTCTGAACATGTAATATCAATGTGCTAAACAAAATGCTAACTATACAATCACTAACAATTTACTAAACACTAACAATATGCTAAACAAGAAAATAGCTAACTATTTACTAAACACTAACAAGAAAATAGCTAACTATTTACTAAACACTAAACAAGTGGATAGCTAACTAATTACTAAACACTAACAATAGCTAACAATATGCTAAACACTAACAATTTACTAACTAAGTAACTAACAACAATAAAAAAATTACCTGGCGGCGGGCGGAGGATGCTCTGGCGGCGTGCGCGCGGCGGGCGGCGCGCCCGGCGGCCGGGGCGGGCGGTGGGGCGTCTCGCGGCGGCGGCACGGCTAGCGGCGAGGGCGCGTGGAGGCTGGAAACGACGAACAGAGAAGAGACGTGGAGAAAAAACGTGCTTCGCGGTTAAGTCCTAGCTCGGCGCCAAGATCTGTGGCGCCGAGCTAGGTGCCACGCGAACATCCACGTCACCCCTGGCCGCCATGGCCACGTCATCGCTCGGCGCCATAGCCTATAGCGCCGAGATGTGTTAGCTCGGCGCCATGGGCTATAGCGCCGAGCTAAGGGTCTAAAATTGAGATTAAAATTTTTTTAGTCTAAACATGATTTTAATCCTGATAAAAGACTAAAATGCAAAAAAATCGGTGCTAAGGCACCGTTTCCTAGGACTGCCTTGAGGTATAGGTGTACATTTGGGCCGGGCCAGATGGGCCGGCCCGAAGCACGAAAAAAAGCACGGCACAGGCACGGCACGGCCCGAAATAATTTAGTGCCGGGCCGGCACGGCCCGTTATATCGGGCCGGGTTTGGGCCGAGGTCACGGCCCATGGGCGGGCACGGGCACGGCCCGTTTAAGGCAGGCACGAAATGGCCCATATAGAGGCACGAAAAGGCACATATATTTATTAAAACCACACTTCATTCCACACTTTCATATACTTGATAAAGAACACAAAGCTAGAGATAATGCTAGTTAGATGTTTTTTGTAGCTTTGAATTAGAGTGTGTGATGTAATTTTGCTTTTGTTATGAACATTAGACAATAAACTGAACTTACGAACTTTTGTATAGAGCTGGTTATACTTTTTTTCCTTCTAACAAAATGATTTATAAACGAGATAGTCATTACATAGCTGTGGTAACTTTAATTAATACAAATATTAATTTTGATTTTGTTCAAATTTATTTGTCTTATCTTTTATTTTTTTATTTTTTTTTTTGAATTTAGAGCTCTAATGTGAATTTTGGGCCAAAAACTGAATTTCGGGCCAAAAATTGAATTTCGGGCCCTAATGTGAATTTCGGGCCAAAAAATGAATTTCGGGCTTTTATAATTTCGGGCCACCCAAAATGAGCCCGGCACGTTTAATCAATTACGGGCCGGGCCGTGGGCCGAGGGCTAGGCACATGGGCCGGCCCGGCACGGCCCGAAATTCAAACGGGCCAGGCCGACCCAAAATTCAAACAATACGGACCTTTTGAGGCTTGGGCCGGGCCGGGCCGGGCGGTCCGAATGTACACCTATACCTTGAGGTTTCACCGAAGTGATATGTTACTGGAACTCCTAGTTATTAATTAATATTCCGGCTTAGGAGGAGAATAAAAAACGCACGCCACGTAAGTCACCCGCTCTCAACGCATTTCCGTCTTCTCCTCCGACGAGTTGCCCCAATCCGCCCAGACCTCCAACATCGCAACGGAGCCCACCCTGCCTGCCTCGCCGCGATCCCTCCGCGCTGCTCGAGGCTCCTGTCCTGAACCAATCGAGAACGCCGACTTCCGGGGACGGGATCATCTAAAGCCGCCTCCTTCCCGTTGAATCCGCCGAGATTCGGCGTGAGGCGAGGTTACCGACTTCCCTTGCGCGTAGGGCCGGCAGGAGCGCCCGCTGGCCATGGCGTGCCGGGGCTTCTTTGAGTGCGTCCTCAAGCTCCTCAACCTCGTCGTCATGGCGGTTGGGCTGGCCATGGTGGGCTACGGCGCCTTCCTGCTCGTGACCTGGCTTCAGGTCGCGCCGCTCCCGCCGCCTTCGTCGTCGCCGGACGCCGTGCCACCCAGCGGGGAGCTCGTGCGGCTCGGGAGGCCGCTGCTGCTTTTTGTTGATGCATCCCTGTCGGATGGGACCGCGGAGAGGCTCTCCAGTGCCTGGTGCGTGCGTGACGACTGGTCTCTTATCTTCTCCCTGTCTCTGTAAAACTAGGATCTTTCATGTGTGGATAGGGCATCTGCATATGTAGTAGACGCAGAGGACACTACCACTAGTGTGTCTTTAAACCATCAGTATATGCTTAAGAACACTCCGCATGTTATGTATAGACAAATGTGGGATCTTGCAACTAAATAATGACTCATTTGCATGTAGTCGCGTGCCAAGAATCTTACAAAATCGTACAGTATAAGGTGGCGTACTGTATATCCCAAGTACAGATCTTCCTTTCCTTGTCGGCATTTTCTGGTGGTATCCTTAGCTAGTTTACTATATTGGGAACTTCTGCAATCATGGATTTCCCCCCAATTCATACTCTTTTATAACTATCTGAAATTGATGTCTACAAAAGAACTATCTGAAATTGATGTCTACAAAAGAACTATCTGAAATTGATATACTGTATTCTTTCAACTTCTGGAATTGATATTTTTTTTCTACTTTATAGAATATATATATACATCTCAATCTTTAATTTTGATTCTCATAGGAACACCCCAACCTTAATAAGATTACTACAAAAAGGATCATGTATTTTCATACTATATGGTTCCTAGCATTACAATTGGAGCGCTGTATAATTGCAGTGATCATTTATGAAGTTGTGCCGTTGTTAGGATGTTTTGCTTTGTATATCATCTTTTTACATCTCTTTTTCATACTTTGTTTTAAATCTTCTGCAGGTTTATTTTTGCGTTTATTGGTGTCGGTGCTATACTCTTTGTCACATCGATCTTTGGTTGTGCTGGAGCTAGAAATGGATGCTGCTTATCTATTGTATCCTTTTTAATTCTGGATTCTTATTTATGAACCCAATATCATGTGATGTGGTCATATCCAATTTTGTTCCTGTTTACTGTCAAATATCAAGTAAGTTGTGCTGAGTGGAGCAAGGAATCAACCATAATAATCATCGATATGAATTCATATCCTCAAGGAACATCGAAATATGGGAAATGACACACAAGATGCAGCTAATGTTCAAAGGCTTGATTAATAATTAACTACACAAAGGTTTCATATGTACTTTGTAATGCTTTGCTGTTCCCTACTTTCTGATTTTGATATAAGTCTCCCATTAGACCATTAGCAACAACTTATTTTCTGTGGTTCATACCATGGTTTTCTTGACATCTGGAATAGTACTCATTCCTCATTATTTTGTTCATACTGGTCGAGCTTGCTGCAGGAGGCTTCATTTTCTTCAACCATAGCTGGAAAGAGGTGAGTACTCTGTAGATCCTGTCTCTAGTCCATTGTGCATGATTTCTTTTTTTATTGAGTTTAGTTTCGCATTGCAGGTTATTCCAGTTGACAAAACTGGAAACTTTGACATGATGTACAGTTTTTTGAAAGAGAATTGGAGAATTGCAAAGTGGGTTGCACTTGGAGCTGTTGTATTTGAGGTAAAAAATAAATAGCAAAGCCCTAGTATTGCTGGATGTAATTCAATACATGCATTCAGGAGATCAAGCAAATTTCTTTATGTATTAAGTTTGGTTTACGTACGAACATAGATGCCATGTAAATTTGTTACCACATTATAGTGGCAGCAATCCAAATATGGGAAACAATAATGTTAGCAGTAGGATAATTATGAAGTGAAACAGTCTGTGAGAAGAATGGTTGGGGATTTACAGCTCAGTACCTTATTATTTTAGAGATTTTTCGGGTAATCAATTTTAAGAAGTTTATCCAAGTATAGTCTGGTGGTATGTTTATTATGGCAGTTGACAGGATGGTCCCTGTAAATATTTCATATCCTCTTTACACTGCTTCTCTTAGTCTGTTCCTGCTTGCTTCACCTCAGTGTTTTTTTTTTGTTGCAGGTTACTAGGTTAGATTGTTGGTGAAAATAAAGTATCGCACACTTTCTAAACTTTGCATGTATTTTTGAGAATGTCCCTTTCGGGTTGTTTTGTGTTTTTTCATCCTAGGCTTGTACAATAGGAATGTTTTTACCACAGTATAGACAAGGGTAACTGTCATGCCTCAACTATATATTAGGTACTAGTAATGCTAGACAACTGGAATGACTTGATTTGAAGGAGTTGTGTGTTTCTGGTGAAACTGAAAGAAATTTTCATACATTTGAGCTTCTGTGGAAAAAACAATACAAAAATCTGACCTTAGCTTGCACACAGCGTTGTTTAAATTGTTTCTTGTGCTCCTGTGAAGCTATGTCTCATTATTTTTGCTTCATAGAACTGAAAATATCATCACAGCACGCAATGTTTTACCAGCTAGAAGTAACAGCACCAAACCGTTGCTATTTATGCAGGCATTGTTGTTCACTGTAGCTATCATAGTACAGTCAGGCAACCAAACCGACTATGACAGCGACGATGAGTACATCGGCGCAAGGTCCGGAATACGGCAGCCATTGGTGAACCAGCAAGCTGCTGCTGCTGCTGCTGATCCTAGGGTGCCCAATCTCGACTACCGCCCAATCCGGAACGACGCATGGAGCCAACGGATGAGAGAGAAGGTACGGCGCCCCTCTCGAGCACTTGTAATTTCATAGCGGTGGCTCGTTTCTTTCTCTTGCTCACACGAACATCTTCTGCTGTGGCAGTACGGGGTGGATAGCTTCGATCCGAACAGGTTTCAGCCGGCCACCATATCTCCTGGAGAACAAAGAAACCGATGCACGATTCTCTGAGGCAAGTTCTACATATATCCAACCGCGCAATTAACACCGAGTTGCAGAGAGTATGCGCCTGGATTATTCGGTGTTGCCTGGCTGTGTGGCATCCGGAGGGCTTCACATTCTCGTCTGTATTTTTTTTTTTGGTTTACATAGTCCAAACTCAGCACACCAGTGCTGTTTTTGTAATAAGTATTGAACCAAGTTCGTGTTCTAGATAACGTTCCAATGTGCATAAAAACTTTCCCTGTTACCAGACATGTCTGTTACGGAAAGCTTTTACATCGTCAGAGATGTCCATGCGGGCATATGAAGCTGTTGAGCTTTCCTGTCGTGCATTATTGTGACAGAGCGAGCATATTCGTATGGAAAAAAGGCATCTGTTCCTCAGCTCTGCTCCAAAAGGAGTGATGTGTTCCCCTGCCAAAGATCCACACAAGCTATCAGTCGTCTTACAGATCAAGATCTGGCTATGACATGTTAGGTCCTGATCAGCACTGCATATTGTGTCTGCTGTCTAAAAGCTGGAAAAGTGATGTCGATACTGTAAGACTATGAAAGTGCCTCGATGTATTGCATAGGAGGCTTAAAATATATCGAGACACATGAAACTCTAACCCTAATGGGCCAGTGGTGCTAGCCTACCTACACATAGGAACACACACTCTAACACTCGCGCAGTCGCAACGGGAGCTTAAAATATATCGAGACACATGATACTCTAACCCTAATGGGCCAGTGGTGCTAGCCTACCTACACATAGGAACACACACTCTAACACTCGCGCAGCCGCAACGGGAGCACTGCAAACGATGAGACTGGAGCAGGAGCCGACGGTTCAAATTCCCTCACAATCGCAGTGTCGTGATGGTGCGAGTGTTGCGTCTAGGACAAAGATTGGTGTGCACTCCGTGTAGATGATAGCCCCTGTATGCTGAGGTAGCCAAAGTCGAGGTGGAGTGTTGCAACGGCATATAGATGCGTAGTAGATGCCTCGTTTTTCGGGGGTGTTGACGTTCGAGCGACAGCGGTCGGTGAAACAACACTACAAAAGAGCACCAACAGGCCGATGACCTTCTTTCTTCTTCGTTCGTCCAATCGTTGAGGAGCCCCGCCATGGAGGCAGGTGGCAGCGCACGCGTCTGCGCCGGTCAGGGTGGTCGCGCTCGTGACAGAGTAGAAGAGGTAACAGCGGTGTCGGGGACCATAATTAGGGGTACCCTCAAGGCTCCTAATTCTCAGCTGGTAACCCCCATCAGCATAAAGCTGCAAAGGCCTGATGGGTGCGATTAAGTCAGGGATCGGTCCATACGAGGGACTCGATCACGCTTCGCCCGAGCCTAGCCTCGGACAAGGGCAGCCGACCCCGGAGGATCTCCGTCTCGCCCGAGGCCCCCCTCCAGCGGCGAACGTGTTCTCGGCTCGCCCGAGGCCCTGTCTTCGCCAAGAAGCAACCCTGACCAAATCGCCGCACCGACCGACCAAGTCGCAGGAGCGTTTAATGCAAAGGTGGCCTGACACCTTTATCCTGACGCGCGCCCCCCAGCCGACAGAGCCGAAGTGACCGCCGTCACTTCGCCGCTCCACTGACCGGCCCGACTGAGAGACAGCGCCGCCTGCGCTGCTCCGACTGCGGTGCCACTTGACAGAGTGAGGCTGACAGGCAGTCAGGCCCGGCCGCAGGCACCATAGGAAACTCCGCTCCGCCCGACCCAGGGCTCGGACTCGGGCTAAGCCCCGGAAGACGGCGAACTCCGCTCCGCCCGACCCAGGGCTCGGACTCGGACTAGGCCCCGGAAGACGGCGAACTCCGCTCCGCCCGACCCAGGGCTCGGACTCGGGCTCAGCCCCGGAAGGTGGCGAACTCCGCTCCGCCCGACCCCAGGGCTCGGACTACGCCCTGACCTCAGCCGATGGTCTCCGCCTCGCCCGACCCGTGGGCTCGGACTTGACCTCGGCCACGGAAGACAGACTCGACCTCGGCTTCGGAGGAGCTTCCACGTCGCCCAACCTAGGGCGCAGACCAGCCACGTCAACAGGAGGCACCATCATCACCCTACCCCGAGCTGACTTGGGCCACGGGACAAGACCGACGTCCCATCTGGCTCGCTCCGCCATATAGGCGATGATGGCGCCCCGCATACTCTGTGACGACGGCGGCTCTCAGCCCCCTTACGGAAGCAAGAGGACGTCAGCAAGGACTCAACCGCTCCGACAGCTGTCCCTCCGCCAGGCTCCATCGCTCCTCCGACGGCCACGACATCACACCAGCTGGGTGCCAAAATCTTTCTGGCTGCCACAACGGCATGTACTTATGGCGCTAGCTCTCCCCCGCTAGACACGTAGCACTCTGCTACACCCCCCATTGTACACCTGGATCCTCTCCTTACGCCTATAAAAGGAAGGACCAGGGCCCTCTTAGAGAGGGTTGGCCGCGCGGGGACGAGGACGAGACACGCGCTCGCTTGAAGCCGCTCGCTCCCTCTCCCGCGTGGACGCTTGTAACCCCCTACTGCAAGCGCACCCGACCTGGGCGCGGGACGAACACGAAGGCCGCGGGATTCTCACCTCTCTCACGCCGGTCTCCGGCCACCTCGCTTCCCCCCTTCGCGCTCGGCCTCGCGCTCGACCCATCTGGGCTGGGGCACGCGGCGACATTCACTCGTCGGCCTAGGGACCCCCCGGTCTCGAAACGCCTGAAAGGGAATTAGGCTTACACCTAGTTCCTAATTAATTTTGGTGGTTGAACTGCCCAACACAAATAATTGGACTAACTAGTTTGCCCAAGTGAATAGATTATACAGGTGTAAAAGGTTCACACTCAGCCAATAAAAAGACCAAGTTTTGGATTCAACAAAGGAGCAAAGGGGCAACCGAAGGCACCCCTGGTCTGGCGCACCGGACTGTCCGGTGTGCCACCGGACATGTCCGGTGCACCAGGGGGACTCAGCCTTAAACTCTCCACCTTCGGGAATTCCCAGAGGCGACTCGGCTATAATTCACCGGACTGTCCGGTGTACACCGGACAGTGTCCGGTGCACCAAGGGAGGTCGGCCTCAGGAACTCGCCAGCTTCGGGAAACGCCAACGGCTCGTCCGCTAAAATTCACCGGACTGTCCGGTGTGCACCGGACTGTCCGGTGCGCCTCCGGAGCAACGGTCTTCTCCGCGCCAACGGCTCTCTGCCGCGCATTTAATGCGCGCTCTGCACGCGCAGGAGTCAGAAACGCCCATGCTGGCACACCGGACAGCAAACAGTACCTGTCCGGTGTGCACCGGACACCCAGGCGGGCCCACAAGTCAGAAGCTCCAACGGTCAGAATCCAACGGCAGTGATGACGTGGCAGGGGGCACCGGACTGTCCGGTGTGCACCGGACTGTCCGGTGCGCCATCGAGCAGACAGCCTCCCAACGGCCACTTTTGGTAGTTGGGGCTATAAATACCCCAACCACCCCACCATTCATTGCATCCAAGTTTTCCACTTCTCAACCACTTACAAGAGCTAGGCATTCAATTCTAGACACATACAAAGAGATCAAATCCTCTCCAATTCCACACAAGGCTTTAGTGATTAGCGAGAGAGATTTGTCGTGTTCTTTTGAGCTCTTGCGCTTGGATTGCTTCTTTTCTTTCTCACTTGTTCTTGTGATCAAAACTCCATTGTAATCAAGGCAAGAGGCACCAATTGTGTGGTGGCCCTTGCGGGGAAGTTTTGTTCCCGGCTTTGATTTGAGAAGAGAAGCTCACTCGGTCCGAGGGACCGTTTGAGAGAGGGAAGGGTTGAAAGAGACCCGGCCTTTGTGGCCTCCTCAACGGGGAGTAGGTTTGCGAGAACCGAACCTCGGTAAAACAAATCCGTGTGTCTCACTTCATTATTCGCTTGCGATTTGTTTTGCGCCCTCTTTCGCGGACTCGTTTATATTTCTAACGCTAACCCGGCTTGTAGTTGTGTTTATATTTGTAAATTTCAGTTTCGCCCTATTCACCCCCCCTCTAGGCGACTATCAATTGGTATCAGAGCCCGGTGCTTCATTAGAGCCTAACCGCTCGAAGTGATGTCGGGAGATCACGCCAAGAAGGAGATGGAGACCGGCGAAAAGCCCACTACAAGCCATGGGAGCACTTCATCGGAAGAGTCCCGCACCAAGAGGAAGGAGAAGAAGAAGGACTCCTCCAAACGGAAGGAGAAAAAGTCTTCCTCCTCTCACCACAAAGAGAAGAAGGAAAAGTCTTCTTCTCACAAGCCGCATCGGAGAGGAGACAAGCACAAAAGGATGAGGAAGGTGGTCTACTACGAGACCGACACTTCATCAACATCGACCTCCGACTCCGATGCGCCCTCCGTCACTTCTAAGCGCCAAGAGCGCAAGAAGTATAGTAAGATCCCCCTACACTACCCTCGCATTTCCAAACATACACCTTTACTTTCCGTCCCATTAGGCAAACCACCAACTTTTGATGGTGAAGATTACGCTAGGTGGAGCGATTTAATGCGATTTCATCTAACCTCGCTCCACAAAAGTATATGGGATGTTGTTGAGTTTGGTGCACAGGTACCGTCAGTAGGGGATGAGAACTATGATGAGGATGAGGTGGCCCAAATCGAGCACTTCAACTCTCAAGCAACAACAATACTCCTAGCCTCTTTAAGTAGAGAGGAGTATAACAAAGTTCAAGGGTTGAAGAACGCAAAGGAGATTTGGGATTTACTCAAGACCGCGCATGAAGGTGATGAGCTCACCAAGATCACCAAGCGGGAAACGATTGAGGGGGAGCTCGGTCGGTTCCGGCTTCGCAAAGGGGAGGAGCCACAACACATGTACAATCGGCTCAAGACCTTGGTGAACCAAGCGCGCAACCTCGGGAGCGTAAAGTGGGATGACCACGAGGTGGTTAAGGTTATTCTAAGATCACTTATTTTCCTTAACCCTACTCAAGTTCAACTAATTCGTGGTAATCCTAGATATACTAAAATGACCCCCGAGGAAGTTATCGGGAATTTTGTAAGTTTTGAGTGCATGATCGAAGGCTCGAGGAAGATCAACGAGCTTGATGATGCCACCACATCCGAAGCTCAACCCGTTGCATTCAAGGCAACGGAGGAGAAGAAGGAGGAGTCTACACCAAGTCGACAACCCATAGACGCCTCCAAGCTCGACAATGAGGAAATGGCGCTCGTCATCAAGAGCTTCCGCCAAATCCTCAAGCAAAGGAGGGGGAAGGATTACAAGTCCCGCTCCAAGAAGGTTTGCTACAAGTGTGGTAAGCCCGGTCATTTTATTGCTAAATGTCCTATATCTAGTGACAGTGACCGAGGCGACGACAAGAAGGGGAGAAGAAAGGAGAAGAAGAGGTATTACAAGAAGAAGGGCGGCGATGCCCATGTTTGTCGCGAGTGGGACTCCGATGAGAGCTCAAGCGACTCCTCCGACGACGAGGACGCCGCCAACATCGCCGTCACCAAGGGGCTTCTCTTCCCCAACGTCGGCCACAAGTGCCTCATGGCAAAAGACTGCAAAAAGAAGGTTAAATCTAAATCCTCCACTAAATATGAATCCTCTAGTGATGACAATGCTAGTGATGAGGAAGATAATTTGCGTTCCCTTTTTGCCAACCTTAACATAGCTCAAAAGGAAAAATTGAATGAATTGGTTAGTGCTATTCATGAAAAGGATGACCTTTTGGATTCCCAAGAGGACCTCCTTATTAAAGAAAACAAGAAACATGTTAAGGTTAAAAATGCTTATGCTCTAGAAATAGAAAAATGTCAAAAACTATCTAGTGAGCTAAGCACTTGCTGTGAGATGATTGACAACCTTAGAAATGAAAATGCTAGTTTAAATGCTAAGGTTGATTCTCATGTTTGTAATGTTTCAATTCCCAATCCTAGAGATAATAATGATTTGCTTGCTAGGATTGAAGAATTAAACATTTCACTTGCTAGCCTTAGAGTAGAAAATGAGAATTTAATTGCTAAGGCTAAAGAACTAGATGTTTGCAATGCTACCATTTCCAATCTTAGAGATAAAAATGATATTCTTCATGCTAAGATTGTTGAACTTAATTCTTGCAAACCTTCTACATCTATTGTTGAGCATGTATCTATTTGTACTAGATGTAGAGATGTTGATGTTAATGCTATTCATGATCATATGGCTTTAATTAAACAACAAAATGATCGTATAGCAAAATTAGATGCTAAAATTGCTGAGCACAACTTAGAAAATGAGAAATTTAAATTTGCTCGTAGCATGCTTTATAATGGGAGACGCCCTGGCATTAAGGATGGCATTGGCTACCAAAGGGGAGACAATGTCAAACTTAGTGCCCCTCCTAAAAGATTGTCAAATTTTGTTAAGGGCAAGGCTCCCATGCCTCAGGATAACGAGGGTTACATTTTGTACCCTGCCGGTTATCCCGAGAGCAAAATTAGGAGAATTCACTCTAGGAAGTCTCACTCTGGCCCTAATCATGCTTTCATGTATAAGGGTGAGACATCTAGCTCTAGGCAACCAACCCGTGCTAAGTTGCCTAATAAGAAAACTCCTAATGCATCAAATGAACATAGTCTTTCATTTAAAACTTTTGATGCATCTTATGTGCTTACTAACAAATCCGGCAAGGTAGTTGCCAAGTTTGTTGGGGGCAAACACAAGGGCTCCAAGACCTGTGTTTGGGTACCCAAAGTTCTTGTTTCTAATGCCAAAGGACCCAAAACAGTTTGGGTACCTAAAGTCAAGAACTAAATTTGTTTTGTAGGTTTATGCATCCGGGGGCTCAAGTTGGATACTCGACAGCGGGTGCACAAACCATATGACCGGGGAGAAAAGGATGTTCTCCTCATATGAGAAAAACCAAGATCCCCAACGAGCTATCACATTCGGGGATGGAAATCAAGGTTTGGTCAAAGGACTTGGTAAAATTGCTATATCTCCTGACCATTCTATTTCCAATGTTTTTCTTGTCGATTCTTTAGATTACAATTTGCTTTCCGTATCCCAATTATGTCAAATGGGCTACAACTGTCTATTTACTGACGTAGGTGTTACTGTCTTTAGAAGAAATGATGATTCAATAGCATTCAAGGGAGTGTTAGAGGGTCAGCTATACTTGGTGGATTTTGATAGAGCTGAACTCGACACTTGCTTGATTGCTAAGACTAACATGGGTTGGCTCTGGCACCGCCGACTAGCCCATGTTGGGATGAAGAATCTTCATAAGCTTCTAAAGGGAGAACACATTTTAGGACTAACAAATGTTCATTTTGAGAAAGACAGGATTTGTAGCGCATGCCAGGTGGGAAAGCAGGTTGGAGCCCATCATCCACACAAGAACATCATGACGACCGTCAGGCCGCTTGAGCTACTCCACATGGATCTATTCGGCCCGATTGCTTACATAAGCATCGGCGGGAGTAAGTATTGTCTTGTAATAGTGGATGATTATTCTCGCTTCACTTGGGTATTCTTTTTACAGGAAAAATCTCAAACCCAAGAGACCTTAAAGGGATTCTTAAGACGGGCTCAAAATGAGTTCGGCTTAAGGATCAAGAAAATAAGAAGCGACAACGGGACGGAGTTCAAGAACTCTCAAATTGAAGGCTTTCTTGAGGAGGAGGGCATCAAGCATGAGTTCTCTTCTCCCTACACGCCACAACAAAATGGTGTAGTGGAGAGGAAGAATCGAACCCTATTGGACATGGCAAGAACCATGCTTGATGAGTACAAGACACCGGACCGGTTTTGGGCCGAAGCGGTCAACATCGCCTGCTACGCCATCAACCGGTTATATCTTCACCGAATCCTCAAGAAAACATCCTATGAACTCCTAACCGGTAAAAAGCCCAACATTTCATACTTTAGAGTTTTTGGTAGCAAATGCTTTATTCTTGTTAAAAGAGGTAGAAAATCTAAATTTGCTCCTAAAACTGTAGAAGGCTTTTTACTTGGTTATGACTCAAACACAAGGGCATATAGGGTCTTTAACAAGTCCACTGGACTAGTTGAAGTCTCATGTGACGTTGTGTTTGATGAAACTAACGGCTCTCAAGTAGAGCAAGTTGATCTTGATGAGATAGGTAATGAAGAGGCTCCATGCATTGCGCTAAGGAACATGTCCATTGGGGATGTGTCTCCTAAGGAATCCGAAGAGTCTCCAAGTGCACAAGATCAACCATCCTCCTCCATGCAAGCATCTCCACCAACTCAAAATGAGGATAAGGCTCAAGTTGATGAAGGGCAAAATCAAGAAGATGAGCCACCTCAAGATAATGGCAATGATCAAGGGGGAGATGCAAATGATCAAGAAAAGGAGGATGAGGAAGAACCAAGACCGCCACACCCAAGAGTCCACCAAGCAATCCAACGAGATCACCCCGTCAACACCATCCTCGGCGACATTCATAAGGGGGTAACCACTCGATCTCGCGTTGCACATTTTTGTGAACATTACTCTTTTGTTTCCTCTATTGAGCCACATAGGGTGGAGGAAGCACTTCAAGATTCGGATTGGGTGGTGGCGATGCAAGAGGAGCTCAACAATTTCACGAGGAATGAGGTATGGCATTTGGTTCCACGTCCTAACCAAAATGTTGTAGGAACCAAATGGGTCTTCCGCAACAAGCAAGATGAGCATGGTGTGGTGACAAGGAACAAAGCATGACTTGTGGCCAAGGGATATTCCCAAGTCGAAGGTTTGGATTTCGGTGAAACCTATGCACCCGTAGCTAGGCTTGAGTCAATTCGCATATCATTAGCCTATGCTACTTACCATGGCTTTAAGCTTTATCAAATGGACGTGAAAAGTGCCTTCCTCAATGGACCAATCAAGGAAGAAGTCTATGTTGAGCAACCTCCCGGCTTTGAAGACAGTGAGTATCCTAACCATGTTTATAGGCTCTCTAAGGCGCTTTATGGGCTCAAGCAAGCCTCAAGAGCATGGTATGAATGCCTAAGAGATTTCCTTATTGCAAATGGCTTCAAAGTCGGAAAAGCCGATCCTACTTTGTTCACTAAAACTCTTGACAATGATTTATTTGTATGCCAAATTTATGTTGATGATATCATATTTGGGTCTACTAACGAATCTACTTGTGAGGAATTTAGTAGGATCATGACACAGAAATTCGAGATGTCTATGATGGGGGAGTTGAAGTATTTTCTAGGATTCCAAGTCAAACAACTCCAAGAGGGCACCTTCCTTAGCCAAACAAAGTATACTCAAGATATTCTAAGCAAGTTTGGAATGAAGGATGCCAAGCCCATCAAGACACCCATGGGAACCAATGGGCATCTCGATCTCGACACGGGAGGTAGGTCTCTGGATCAAAAGGTATACCGGTCGATGATTGGTTCATTGCTTTATTTATGTGCATCTCGACCGGACATCATGCTTTCCGTTTGCATGTGTGCAAGATTCCAATCCGACCCTAAGGAATCCCACCTTACGGCCGTAAAACGAATCTTGAGATATTTGGCTTATACTCCTAAGTTTGGGCTTTGGTACCCTCGGGGATCCACATTTGATTTGATTGGTTATTCGGATGCCGATTGGGCGGGGTGCAAAATTAATAGAAAGAGCACATCGGGGACTTGCCAGTTCTTGGGAAGATCCTTGGTGTCTTGGGCTTCAAAGAAGCAAAATTCGGTCGCTCTTTCTACCGCCGAAGCCGAGTACATTGCCGCAGGTCATTGTTGCGCGCAATTGCTTTGGATGAGGCAAACCCTGCGGGACTATGGTTACAAATTAACCAAAGTCCCTTTGCTATGTGATAATGAGAGTGCAATCAAAATGGCCGACAATCCCGTCGAGCATAGCCGCACTAAGCACATAGTCATTCGGTATCATTTTCTTAGGGATCACCAACAAAAGGGGGATATCGAGATTTCTTACATTAACACTAAAGATCAATTAGCCGATATCTTTACCAAGCCTCTTGATGAACAAACTTTTACCAAACTTAGGCATGAGCTCAATATTCTTGATTCCCGCAACTTCTTTTGTTAGATTGCACACATAGCTCATTTATGTACCTTTGATCATATCTCTTCTGTATATGCTATGACTAATGTGTTTTCAAGAGTATTTCAAACCAAGTCATAGGTATATTGAAAGGGAATTGGAGTCTTCGGCGAAGACAAAGGCTTCCACTCCGTAACTCATACTTCGCCATCACTCCAAGCAACTCTCTATTCCTTGGGGAGAAATGAGCATCAAGAAAAGGGACCTTGTCTTTGGGGGAGAAAGTAAAAGCCCAAAGCAAAAGGACCGGACTTCGGCTTTGGTATAATCTTAACTCATTTACTTATGACCAAAGGGGAAGAAATTACTTCGAGGGCTCTAATGATTCCGTTTTTGGCGATTCATGCCAAAAAGGGGGAGAAATGAGCCCAAAGCAAAAGGACCGCACCACCACCAAATTCAAAAACTTAGTGCTTTCCAAAAGTATTTATCAATTGGTATCCTATTGTGTTCAAAAGGGGGAGAAAGTAGTATTTCAAAAATGGTATATCAAAACCCTCTTGAACACTAAGAGGTGGATCTCTTTTAGGGGGAGTTTTGTTAAGTCAAAAGAAAAGCATTTGAAACAGGGGGAGAAAATTTCAAATCTTGAAAATGCTTTACAAACTCTTATTCATTTACCTTTGACTATTTGCAAAAGATCTTTGAAATAGATTTACAAAAAGAATTTGCAAAAACAAAACATGTGGTGCAAACGTGGTCCAAAATGCTAAATAAAGAAAGAAACATTCCATGCATATCCTGTAAGTAGTTATATTAGCTCAATTCCAAGCAACCTTTACTCTTACATTATGCAAACTAGTTCAATTATGCACTTCTATATTTGCTTTGGTTTGTGTTGGCATCAATCACCAAAAAGGGGGAGATTGAAAGGGAATTAGGCTTACACCTAGTTCCTAATTAATTTTGGTGGTTGAACTGCCCAACACAAATAATTGGACTAACTAGTTTGCCCAAGTGAATAGATTATACAGGTGTAAAAGGTTCACACTCAGCCAATAAAAAGACCAAGTTTTGGATTCAACAAAGGAGCAAAGGGGCAACCGAAGGCACCCCTGGTCTGGCGCACCGGACTGTCCGGTGTGCCACCGGACATGTCCGGTGCACCAGGGGGACTCAGCCTTAAACTCTCCACCTTCGGGAATTCCCAGAGGCGACTCGGCTATAATTCACCGGACTGTCCGGTGTACACCGGACAGTGTCCGGTGCACCAAGGGAGGTCGGCCTCAGGAACTCGCCAGCTTCGGGAAACGCCAACGGCTCGTCCGCTAAAATTCACCGGACTGTCCGGTGTGCACCGGACTGTCCGGTGCGCCTCCGGAGCAACGGTCTTCTCCGCGCCAACGGCTCTCTGCCGCGCATTTAATGCGCGCTCTGCACGCGCAGGAGTCAGAAACGCCCATGCTGGCACACCGGACAGCAAACAGTACCTGTCCGGTGTGCACCGGACACCCAGGCGGGCCCACAAGTCAGAAGCTCCAACGGTCAGAATCCAACGGCAGTGATGACGTGGCAGGGGGCACCGGACTGTCCGGTGTGCACCGGACTGTCCGGTGCGCCATCGAGCAGACAGCCTCCCAACGGCCACTTTTGGTAGTTGGGGCTATAAATACCCCAACCACCCCACCATTCATTGCATCCAAGTTTTCCACTTCTCAACCACTTACAAGAGCTAGGCATTCAATTCTAGACACATACAAAGAGATCAAATCCTCTCCAATTCCACACAAGGCTTTAGTGATTAGCGAGAGAGATTTGTCGTGTTCTTTTGAGCTCTTGCGCTTGGATTGCTTCTTTTCTTTCTCACTTGTTCTTGTGATCAAAACTCCATTGTAATCAAGGCAAGAGGCACCAATTGTGTGGTGGCCCTTGCGGGGAAGTTTTGTTCCCGGCTTTGATTTGAGAAGAGAAGCTCACTCGGTCCGAGGGACCGTTTGAGAGAGGGAAGGGTTGAAAGAGACCCGGCCTTTGTGGCCTCCTCAACGGGGAGTAGGTTTGCGAGAACCGAACCTCGGTAAAACAAATCCGTGTGTCTCACTTCATTATTCGCTTGCGATTTGTTTTGCGCCCTCTTTCGCGGACTCGTTTATATTTCTAACGCTAACCCGGCTTGTAGTTGTGTTTATATTTGTAAATTTCAGTTTCGCCCTATTCACCCCCCCCCCCCTCTAGGCGACTATCAACGCCGACAAGCGGATCCGACCAGGAAGGCCACGACAGCGATGGATCCAACCATGAAGACGACAATTTAACCAAAGAGACAACAGATCTAGTAGGGAAGGCCGCAACAACGTGGATCCAACCGGAAAGGCCGCGACAGCGATGAAGGGGGGAGGACGACGAGACAGGTCCAGCCGGGTAGGGGCCTACACCGGACCTAACAGGGAAAGATTTGACGGCGACGAGGGAAGGTCGAAGGAGAGGCGCTGCTAGTCGAGATGATCGGCACTAGGACGAGCACGCTGGCAGAGGATGTCGTGATGTGCACAGCGGGAAAGGAGTCCGCCGTAGAGGCCAGGGCCGCCGCTGCAGGGGAGGCCGGGTGTCGCCACAGGTGAGCCCCAGGAGGGAAGGGTGAGCCCCCGGGGACGGCGGCACAGGAGCAGAGGGCGGTATAGATGAGCATGCAACCCATAGC
The DNA here is from genome assembly GCF_902167145.1 of Zea mays. Lineage (NCBI taxonomy): Eukaryota > Viridiplantae > Streptophyta > Magnoliopsida > Poales > Poaceae > Zea > Zea mays. Next base: position 33,583,336 of record NC_050099.1, on the reverse strand, counting down.
ATGGCAGCTCGGCATGCGACCCGTTTTTTTGGCCCGGTGAAAGTTCCCTTTGACCAGGGAACAGGATCTGGATGTCGCCTAGAGGGGGGGTGAATAGGCGAATAAAACTTATTACTTTAAAACTTAAATTCTTACTCTACTCGAAGAGTTAGTACACAGTGGAGTGAGAAGACTCTTCGAGTAGGTTGCAGCGGAATAGAAGATCCTGTCTCAAAATATCCTGCACTTCAAATAAAGCTTATACCACAGATAAGTATTGAAGTGCAGATATAAAGACGAGTAAGGCAGAGAGTCAGGATACAATACAGAACAGAGCACACAGACGCAAGGATTTATCCCGAGGTTCGGCCAAGCCTGAAATGCTTGCCTAGTCCTCGTTGGAGTTAGCCACACCTGGGCTTGGAGTCTATTTCAACTCCTTCCTCCGTTTGCTCAGATCTGTCAGTATGACAGATAGAGCCTTTCACTATTGAGTTGGGTTACAACAAAACCGTGGCTGCTTACAAACTTCTCGACAGCACCTCGGCAGAGTAACTATACGCTCAAGACCTTGCTCTAGCTCTTAGCAGCTCTTCTCCTCTCTCTAAAGGCTTATAGCTGTGCCTTCTACACAAACTATAGAGTAACACACAAGAGGGAGAGTGAGAATTGATTCGAGTGATGTCTACACTTGTTGGCTGCGCTTGTATATCTCTTGGAGGCGCCTAGGAGTCCCTTTTATAGACCCAAGGGGCCTAGGAGCCGTTGGACTTCATTTGGAAGGCAATATCAGCTTTCTGTCGGGTGGTGCACCGGACAGTCCGGTGCACCACCGGACACCGTCCGGTGCCCGATCTCCTTCCATAAATGGAGCAGTCGACCGTTGCAGTCCTGGAGCCGTTGGCGCACCGGACACTGTCCGGTGCACACCGGACAGTCCGGTGCCCCCATCTGACCGTTGGCTCGTCCACGCGTCACGCGCGGATTGCGCGGCCGACCGTTGGCCCAGCCGACCGTTGGCTCACCGGACAGTCCGGTGCACCACCGGACAGTCCGGTGAATTATAGTCGTACGTCGCCAGACTCCTCCCGAGAGCGGCCTGTTCACCAGGGTTCAACCTGGCGCACCGGACACTGTCCGGTGCACCACCGGACAGTCCGGTGTGCCAGACTGAGCTGAGTCTTGGCTGTACACAGCCAAGCCTTTCGCATTTCCTTTTCTTCTTCTTTCTGTTTCTAACACTTAGACAAGTATATTAGTCCACAAAAACCAATGTACTAAGTCTAGAAACATACCTTCTCTTAATCATTACATCTATAGTATTTGACATGCTTGAGCTTTGATGTTGGACTCATAAATCATCAAGTCAGCTTGACTTGATCTAGATTGACATTTCTTAGCTCCAACATCCTGCAAAGGTCACATAGAACATCTCCAAACATAGGAACAACCCAAACTAAAGATTAAGGTAAACTTAGCTCTTTTGGGCTGCTTCCAGTTCTGGTTTTGACACTTGTTCTCCTTCTAGTGACCTTGATCTCCTTCCTAGAGCTTGATCTTGAGCCTTATGACTTACACCACATAACTGTAGCTGTTACCTCATTGGTTGTAAGTCACGTCCTTATGTAGTGATCCTTGATGAGCCGTAGCTGTTCTCAACTCGATCACCCTTGACTTTGCAAGCCTTCTTCTTCACCCTTGGCTTTGGGTTCCTCAGCCACCTTGACCTTCTCCCGTGCACTTGGTACCTCGAAGCTCTTCTTGCCTCCGTCCTTGGCTTGATCAGTTGTCTCCGAGCTACGCACCTGAGTATCACTTTTGCAATGTCCATCTTACTTGTGATGTCCATTATGTATCCATAATCCAATTCTTGGACCATCACATTTGTTCACTTGTGTTGAACCCTGTTAGATTTACCTTAAGCACCTGTTCAACACTTAGTACACTTGTTAGTCCTTTAATTGAGTTGTCATCCAAACACCAAAACTCACAAGAGAGCTTTCACCCGGCCCAAGCACGGCCCGGCCCGGCTGGATGCGTGCCCGGGCCGGCCCGGACCAACCAACCAGGCCGTGCCTGGGCTGCCGGCTGCGCCCGCCGGGCGGCACGGCCTGGCCCGCCTGAAAACGGCATGCACAGACCGGCCCGGTAACGGGGAGCGGGGCATAAGCCCGTCCTCCCGCTGGCGGCTGGCCCCACCCCCACTCGGCCACTCTCCGTCTCTCCGCTGTCCGCTCACTTGGCTCTCTGTCTCTCTCCCTCTCGCGGTCTCGCCTCTCGCCCTCGGCCTCTCCGTCGCTGCTCGTTCCGCCTGCTGCTCACCGCCTCACCGTCGGCCGTCGCCGTAGTCTCTGCCGGATCCGTTCCGTGCGGCGCCTCTCTCCAGGCTCCGACTCTGCATCGGTGAAATCCCTAACCCTAATCACAAATCCCTAACCCTAATCTCTGCTCTCCGGACTCTGGCTCTCCCTCCCGTCGTCCCGCGTCATCGTCTCCGGCTCCGGGCTGTGGCTTGGCAGATAAGTCCCTCTCCGTCTCTCTCTCTCTCTCTCTCCAGTTGGCCATCCCAATCCCTAACCCTAACCCTAATCTCCTCTTCTCCAGCTCTCCCTCTCACGTCGTCCGTCGTCGTGCACTTTACCCTCGTCTCCGGCTCTAGGCTCCGGCTTAGTAGGTATGTCACTCACTCACTCTTCCTCAGTTCCTCACCACCAGTCGGCCATCCCAATCCCTAACCCTCGCTGCTTGCTTGTGACTTTGGTAGGTCGTGCTAGTGCCACGTGGTCGTGCTAGTGCCACCACTGCCGTCGAGGTACGGTGCCGAGATAGACGTCGGTTATGGATGATGACGACGACAACGGTCGGTACCCGAGAACCATCAACGAGGAGCTCGTTGAGTTAGGGCAGCTTCCCGATGACGTCGACGACATGGGAGATGTTGCTGCTGCCTTGTTCGGTGTCGATAGCACTCATAATCCCGGGCCGGTAAGTGATGCTGCTGGCTCTAATGAACTTGATTCATTGACTTCTTCTAGCACTGGTAAACGTCAATCTGATGTTTGGGATGACTTCACTGAAGTCACAGAAAACCGTAATGGTAAGAAGGTGCGCATTGCAGGTATTTGCAAATTTTGCAAAGCTAGGTTGAGTGCTAATTCTAATGCTGGCACTGGACATTTGCTTAGGCATCAGAAATCATGTAAAAAGAAGTCTGATCATGCTGCTATGGTTCAAACTAGACTTGCTTTGAACCCTGATGGGTCTTTTAGGAACTAGGAATATGATCCTCAAGTGGCTAGAACTGAGCTTTGTCGTTTGATTGCTAGACTTGATCTTCCTTTAGGGATAGCTGACACAGATGCTTGGGATGATTACATTCAGCATGCTCACAACCCTAGATATGTTAGAGTATCTAGGTTTACAACTGCTAGAGACTTGGTTAAGTTATACAATGACAAATTAAAGAACTTAAAAGATGTTGTTTTTCCTACTGTGTCTTCTATTTGCTTGACTTCTGATATATGGTCTGGTAATGCCAAGGAAGACTACATTACTGTTGTTGCTCATTTTGTTAATGCTGATTGGGAGTTAAAGAAGTGTGTGATAGGCTTTAAATTGATCCAAGTGTCTCATAATGGTGTTAACATTGTTGAACGCATTGCTTGTGTGATTCAATACTTTGGCATGATTGATAAAGTGTTCTATGTTACCTTAGATAATGCTTCTTCTAATTCAACTGCCATGCTCACATTGTCACCTATGCTTGCTGGTTATTTGGGTGCTGATGTTGATCCAACAGATACTAGTAACAAAACTTATAGTGTGCTTCATCAGCGTTGTGCCTGTCACATTATTAACTTGATAGTGAAATGTGGCTTGAAAAGGTTTAAGGATTATTTAGATGTGTTTAGGACTGCTATTAATTTCTTAAACTCTTCTATCCAGAGAATTGGTTCATTTAGTAATTACTGCAAAGCAAAAGGTTGTAGACCTAGAAAATTTGGTTTAGACATGGATGTTAGATGGAATTCAACTTATCTTATGCTAAAACATCTCTTGCCATATAAGTCTGTGTTTTCTGTGTTCATTAATACACACTATGGCTATCCTCTACTGAATGAACAACATTGGTATGTAGCTGAAAAGGTTTTGGAGTTCCTTGAGCTGTTTTATGAATCAACTGTTGTCTTGTCTGGTGTTTATTATCCCACCAGTCCTTTGGTAATCCATCACATACTTGAATTTGCTAGCCACCTGCATGAACATGAACATGATACTAATCTAAGTGATGTTGTTGTTCCAATGAAAGCTAAGTTCATGAAGTACTGGAAGTATATACCAATGTTATATTCCTTTGCATTTGTTCTAGACCCTAGAGCTAAAATGAGGGGTTTGTATAATGTTCTTAAACTGCTTACTCAATCTAACAATTATAATTACAGTACTTATTTTGCTGATGTTAAGACTGAGTTGTATAAGCTATATGCCAAGTATGAAACTAAGTTTGGTGCTGCTAGGCCATCTAGAACCACACATCAATCAGGTATGACAGGTAAGAGAAAACAGGCTTGGGGTAAAATTTTTGGAGGAACAGGTGCTTCTAGATCCTCAACTGCATCAGGTTCTTCATGTAGTAGTGGACCTGGTGTGGGTATTTGTGAGCTAACTGTTTACCTTGACAGTGACAATGTGGCTGCCTATGAGGATAATTTTGATATCTTAAATTGGTGGCATGAGCATAAACTAACCTATCCAATTCTTTCAATTATGGCTAGAGACATTATGTCTGTTCCTGCCTCAACTACTTCTTCGGAGTCTACTTTTAGTTTGTCTGGCAGGATTCTTGAGGATCGACGATGGCGCTGGAACTCAGAGACAGTGGAGATGTTGGTGTGCATCAAAGATTGGGAGCTAGGCCAACAGCGGGCACAACATGTTGTGGTGGACAATGAATTAGAGGAGTCCTTCAAGGACCTCTGGCTGGATGAAGGTGCTGGTGCTACTGACACTTTGGCTTGATGTGTCCTGATTCTTTGTCTTGATCTGTCGTTCTGTCCTGATACTTTGGCTTGATCTGTCCTGATACTTTGACTTGTAAATTGTAATAACTTTGAATATTTAAATTATAAACTGAGCTGGTCGTACTCTTTTTCCTTTCTAGGGTTTCTCACGAGGTGTGAGTTTTACCTAGAAAGGTTTTTAATTAGGCGACATTGCACTAATAGCTCAAAATTTGTGTATATTTTGTTGAACTGTGTTGAATACTTGAATGTTTAAACTGTGCATACGAAATTCAGTTTGATCTTTGTTTTCTAGTTAAACTGTGGTGAATTCTGAGTTTTCTGTTACCGGGCTTCGGGCTAGCCCGAACCATTTTTGGGCCTAGGCTTTTCGGACTGGCATGACCCGAAAAACGGCCCGAAGGGCCGTGCCTGGGCCTCTGGCCAGGCACGCAGGACTGTGCAGGCCCGGCCCGGCCGGCCCGTGGGCCTGGTCGTGCCGTGCCTATTTGGGCCGTGCCTGGCACGGGCCCGAGCCGAGCGACTCGTTTGCTCGTCTATAGAGGGCGGCTGTGTGCAGCGGCTGGTGGTGGCGGCGGTTGTGGGGTGGGAGGGAGAAAACCCTAACCTAACCATATACCATGTAAGACTATAAAAGTGTCTTGATGTATTGCATAAAGGAGGGATACAATATATAAAAATACAGGAAACCTAACCCTAATAGGTCGGCAACCCAACTATGGTGTCAGCCTACCTACACGTGCAGAGATTTTTAGTGATTAGGTTCAAGAAACCTAAGACTGACTGCAACGCTCCCCCCTTCGCACCCCCTCCCCTATCACTGTGCACGCTGTAGGGGGTACTGTTCACCCCTTACCTCCGCAGCGGTCGCCGCTATCCGCCTCCCCTCGCCGCCGCCCTCTTCTCTCTCACGCCAGATGCAGGGCGTCACTGTGCACTCCCCCTCCACTTCTTCGCGCGGAAGAATCCGCCCGCGGCACGGACCGGAAGCTTCGCGGTCGTCTTCTCTCCTGTTCCAGGCGACTGCGTTTCGGCGATTCGCGACGAGGCGACGGCGATTCGGGCGCGCTAGCGTGCCGGTCCGCGTCGGAGCTGTGGACGACGAAGCCGAGGTGGTCAGCAAGGTGCTCCGTTCAAGACCGAAGACGAAGAGGGCGCAAATCCGGCTCCCTCCAGGTTCGTCGCCACCGCTTGGTTGCTTTCCCCGTCCGACCATCGACTCCATCATCGGATCCCCAATCCAGCAGTTCGAATCGTCTTATTACCGCCCAAATCTTCGGATCTTGAGGTACGCCCTTCGACCCGTAATGATTATGTTACTCTTCCGCACATCTTTGAACATCTTTTTACTACGGCAATCCAGTTATCCTTTGAACCGTAAGATATTTCATCCGCAAACAACCGATGAATCCCCAGTTCACTCATTTCCGCGGATCTGGTCTGCCTATTAGGGTTTCACAATTGTAAGGTACTCACCCGGTTAATGTATTTCAAACTTGGTCCAACTAATTTTGGTTGTGCTTACAATTCGGGCGATAGGTTTTTCACCTGCCATAAATTTGTAATCCCTAAACTACGAAGTTGCTTGCATACTGCCTTCAACTCTAGTCGTCTCCAATTAATTTAGGATGACCACTGTCCACAACAACAGGTCATTTTATAAAATGTAGTAGAGTGATAATAGTTGGGTGCCCAACAATGTGTTAATTCAACCAACTCAGTGTAATGTTCATTGTTTATTATGCGTTCTAAAACTCTCATTGACATAATCAGAGGGGGCATTACTTCTTAACTTAGTATGCCTCAAGTTCATTCATAGTGTTAGGTCTATGGGAACCCTAATTGTGTTGCTGTACTACCCCCCAATTTGTTTGTCACCCTTGTATACGAGTGGACGATACTAAACAATTGTCCACCTTCATATAGTAGGTTTCTATATTCATACAACAACTTCTTTATTTGTGTTGTAGTATTGTGTATAACCCTCAATTATTTCAGAATATCTTCCCATTAACATTAAGTTTTCTTTTGCAAGATATGGTATGAGCAGACAGTTATTTATTATGTTCATTATGTTTGTGGTTGCATGGAGTACATACCTTGTTTTTGTATCCTACAATGTTTTGTTCAACCCTCGCATTAAAGCATTGTTTGTTTCTTACATGGAGTGCATTGTTTGTTATTTATGTCCTTAACTGTTTTATACAAGACTGACATCAAACATCTGTTAGTGCTGGACAATGAGTGCATTGCTTCTATTTCTAGTCCATGACCACATGAAACAACAATATATCCAACTAGTCAAATTTTTGCTATTTCTAATTCCCATATGTTGGCCTTACCTGTCATAACAATTCCAGTCTTATACTAATATAATTATGTTATGTTCCATGCATGAATATGACTAGTACAATTGAAATCTTTACTTGTTGCATGCAACATCATTGATAAATATGTTGGCCTGTTATGAATTCGTTCCGCCTGTTTGGTTCATAAGGAAATCGTAGTGTTTGTTCATTTATTATTCTTTGCAGCACAGTTACGAATGGCATCCTCGAAAGAAGACACCATGAAGTCTTTGGTTAAAGTACTTGTCGACTGTGCCGAGGATGCCACAAAATCCCTTCGTGGATTAGTAGATCATGCATTAGACCACATGCATGACGAAGAGATATTAGCTAGAACCCTCTTTGCCATGAAAGAAAAACTTGATTTGCTTCACCAAGATGCCTTAGAGGCAAAAGTCCAAGCTTTTCCTGAAATTGCTAAGTACGAGGGGGATGACATAAGTGTTCAACCGACATCTCCTTCGACCCCTCCAACAGTTACTGAACCATCTGTCGACGAAGAGGAGTTCTACTGCCCGGATGTGAGTGACGAGTGGTACTTCAGCGACTCAGATAGGTCAACTCGTAATAGCTATTGGAATATTTATTAGTTGCCTGTACTCCAGCTATACAAGCAGGATTTGCTTTTGAACATCCCACTACTCGGGTTGTCGTAGTTGTCATGTTGTCGAACTAGTCGTGTCATGTATGTCTAATTCTCCATGCTACCTCGTCAGCTTAAGTTAGTATGATGTCCAGAACGTTGTCGTCTGCGAACTGTGATGACTCTTAAATGTTCTGATGCTAGTCCTTAATAAGTTGATGAAATTATGGTTCTATTATTTCAGTGTCTTTATATGGTTTGTCTTAAGTTTAACGTACCTCGATTTGTCGATTGGCTTCAATGTGTTTCATAAGACTAAATGTGTGCCATCTCCACATATCCTAGCATGGACCCTGCCAGCAATGCGACATCGTCGCAGGCGATGTCGAATCCCTCAAATGCCCAGCAATTTCCACCACCACCACCCTTATGGCCAACAGGCTACATGCAGCAGAATCCAGTCGATTGCAACATGATGGGAAACATTAATTTTCCTAGTCCTGGTCAAGGTCCAACTACAATGTGGGCTCCAATTCAGGCAGGGAACACTAGTTCCCAATCAACCATGATCCCTGCTTCCCAATCTGCACTATATTGGAATCACTACATGAATTTTGTGAGGAACCCTCTTGGGTCGGTGGGAATGAGTCCATACACAGATTCATATCCACCTTCACTATCAAGTACACCGTTGCAGGGTTCGAATACTATACCACAAATGCCTGTAAACTTGGAGTCAGATGCTGAACACAGTGTTCAGGACATCAATAGTCCTGAGAAAAATGCACCTCCAGTTCAAAAACAAAAGAAATCTAAGGAACAAAACTTTACAGCCCCAGAAGACAGACTCCTTTGTACTACTTGGTTGCAAATAAGTAGTGACCCCATTGTGAATACTGGGCAAAGGAGGGAGGGTCTCTGGGCCAGAATTGAAAAAAGGTACAATGAACAAAGGGGGGAATTTCCTTGTCGACTAAACAGAGCACTCAGCAGCCGATGGGACAAGATAAGGGCTGATGTCAGTAAATTCTCTGGATACTACGCGAGAGTTCTACGAGAGAAACAAAGTGGTCTAAGTGATGACGATAAGGTACGACTAATGAAACGATGATTATATGAACTACATATGTCTCTGCTACAACTAATTGTACAATGAATTCGAACTTCGCAGACATCGAAGGCAGCCACATTGTTCGCTCATGAGGAGGGCAAACCATTTCATTATATGCACTGCTGGCATCAACTGAAGGGGGAACCCAAATGGGAGAGCATATGTCAAGGACACTCTTTTAGAGGATTACATGCAAGATCAATACCTTCGTCGGGGTGTCCATCAGTGGAAACACCGGAGACTGACAGTGGATCCGCTGGACTCTCAGGAAAAAGGCCCCGTGGCCGTGATTACAGTAAAGCTGAGAGAAAGAAAGCTGGTTCATCTTCGTCCCCGGAGTACTTAAGCCGATTACAAGAAATTACTGAGAAACAAATACAGAGGTCCATAGAAAAGGGGGAAAAAAAAGAAATGACCAGTGAAGAAGATAGGGAGATACAAAAGAAGAGATTGGACTTGGAAGCCCAAAAGTTAAGCATAAGACAAAGGGAACTCAAACTAGAAGAACTCAAATCGGCAGAACAACGTTTGCAGATGCTGTTGTCGACAAACGAAGAAGATGTAGATCCTGAAGTTTGGGTTGTCATGAAGGAACAGAAAAAAAAATTGCAGCAGTTCATATTTACTTTTGAGCAATGATGAAAGGTTGTGTACGCTGTGCGCCTGTGCTATTCAGACTTGTTGAAACAATTTTAGGTTACTTCGTTTACGAATTTGTAATATGCGGAACCGTATTTGTTTGGTCGAACCACTGTATCTTAAGTTGTTTGGTGTTGTATTAGACAATAATGAGCTTGGATGTCATAAATGTTTGAACAAGATTATTGACAATCGAATGGTATGTTATAAATTGTTCAAGAAAACATGATTTCTTATGTTCCGTTGTGTGTGGTACAATAAAACTTAGTATGTGAACTAAAATGTACTAGGCTGTTTGGCAAATTTGCGAAACGTAGCTTATTTATTCGAATACAAACTTAGACGAAAACACATAACAAGTAGTGATAGTAAGTACGAACTCAGCTGCTACGACACTCTAGTATTACATACTTCCACGGCGACTCCATAAGTGCTCGACAAGATCATTTTGAAGTGAGCACGATCTATCTTGGCGACGTAGATCGAAGTGGTTAATAACCCATTTGGCACGGCCTTCCGCTATTATTTGAGATGAATCAATCCTTGAAGAGTTGTCTCCGAAATCAATGTTTGCAGCAAAAGGGCCTTCGTCTTCAACGATCATGTTATGCATGATGATGCAAGCCGTCATTATCTCTGTCAAACGATTACGATCCCAACCATAAGCTGGTCCACGGAGCACCGCCCACCGGGCTTGAAGTACTCCAAATGCACGCTCAATATCCTTTCGGCAACTTTCCTGCATCTGAGTGAAGTAGACTTTCTTTTCCTCGTATGGGTGTCGGATTGCTTTCACAAAAGTAGGCCAGTTTGGGTAAATACCATCAGCGAGGTAATAACCGAAGTTGTACGCATTACCATTAACTGTGTAATTGACAGGGGGCATTCGACCAGTAGTGATTGGGTCAAAGACGGGGGAACGGTGGAGCACGTTCACGTCATTGTTTGTCCCAGGCATGCCAAAAAATGCATGCCAAATCCATAGATCATACGTTGCAACAGCTTCAAGTATCATGGATGCCCAACCATTTCGACCACAAAATTGACCTCGCCATGCCGTTGGACAGTTCCTCCACTCCCAGTGCATGCAATCGATGGATCCCAACATGCCAGGAAAACCCCGCGACTCACTATTATGCATGATGCGATTAATGTCATCTTGAGTTGGAGTGCGTAAATACCAAGCACTAAAACAATCAATGATTGCGCGACAAAAATGATGAAGGCATTCCCTAGCCGTTGATTCCCCAATTTGAATATACTCGTCTACCGCATCTGAAGGTAAGCCATAAGCAAGTATCCGCATGGCCGCACAAACTTTTTGTAATGGTCCTAGTCCGGGCATACCAGTTGCGTCAACTCTTTGTGTAAAGTAAATATCGTGTTGTTGAAGACCTTGCAGAATGCGGAGAAACAAAGGCCTACTCATGCGGAACCTATATAAATGGTATTGCATAATTGTCAAAACTTGAACAAATGATAACATAAGACTAATGTATGAAGTGCGCACCTTCTACGAAACACATGCGGTGGATACACTGGGTTAGCGGCGAAGTAGTGATGTTGGATGAGGTTTTCTCCAGCGAAATGATCTCTGTGAATGACACGGCGGGGTAGACCGGACCGTCGGCGGTGAAGGTGCTGCGCCGCAATGTTTAGGGTTAGTAGGTTGACAAGCAAAAGAGTTTCATCCTCACTATCACTCGAATCACTCGAAGCAAACTCATCTTCCGTATGGCTAGGAGACATAACGAACTTTCGATAACTTGATTCACTGAGTACTATGGGTGAAGAATATGGTAGAGGTTCATTGAATATATATAGGGGAGAGGAAAGGTTGGGGGGTGGGAAGATGGCTTCCGTTCAAAGCCATCCGTGGCTTCGTATGAAAGGCAATGGTGTCTTGCATCGTAAGATAGTCGTGGCTTGCAGCGTACGACTGAAAGGTTTGTCTTCGAAAGTAAGTGTGGTTCAGAGAAGTTCGTGCACAAATGAATGGAACAATTCGGAATACCGCTAAGGTTCATTTATTGTACCTCTCTATTTTGTAAGATGGATTACAATTAATTATTGTAATATTTTATTATGTACTAAGGGTCTGTTTGGTTGGGCTGTGGCTGTGAAAAAAGTTGTTGTGGGCTGTGAGCTGTGGAAAAAGCTGCTGTAGGCTGTAAGCTGTTAAAAAGCTAAAAACCGTTTGGTGGAAACCACTAAAAGTCATTAAAAATTCTTCGATATATGTTTTTATAGTTCCATCCGAAAAGCCACTAAAAGCAGGTCCAAGGGTGCTTTCAGATTTGCACTACGAGAAAGTCGGCTTTTAGAAAAAGCTGCTTCCTGCATCCAGCCCTTTGGTTGGCTTTTGGCTTTTAGGGGGGCAAAAGCCAAAGCCAAAAGTCAAACCAAACACACCCTAAGTTTGTCTTAATTAAGAGTAATAATTTAAAAAAATTTGTTAACCTAGTTTCATGTAGTAATGATAACGTGTTGAAAAAAGAAATAAAAATGAAAAAACAAGTTGGTTATGTTAGTTGTAGGGAAATGTATATTTAATGAGTAGAGGGATATGTAGGGGAATATTTAGGGGGAACGGTTGCGGAACGAGTAAATTTAGGGGAGGGAATCTTGCTGACGTGGCTGCATAGTAAGATTTAGGGGGAAAAATATAGGGGGAACGGCTGCGGATAGTCTAAGCGTTGCGCTGTCTCCTCCTCTCAACAGCAGCAACTACTGTTTTCTCTGAACTGTGACAATCCGTGCCCACCAATAACTGGATACTGATCATGCACTGATAGTCATTGTCCGTCGACCTCTGCAGGCGCCTGCAGAGCTGAAACAAACCACATGGCATCATTGCCTGCTGCTGCTAGTAGTGGTAGGGGAGGAGACCAAGATAGAAATCAAAAGAAGCGTCCAGCCCAGCGGTCAATCAGGCATTTGATCAGTGCTGTGTCCCGGCAACGGCAAGCAACAATGCTTTCGCTCCTGACCATCTGGTGCGATGTACGTACCCTCTGATCTCAACACTTTGATGGATGCCATGTTGACAACGATGTTGATGTGGTTAAGAAACCCTTCAAAGAGGTTATGTGGACTAATATCTAAGGCACTCTTGACTCTTGAGTGCCTTCATCTTTGATCTTTCTATACAATAGAGACCATTTATCATTGTCTTTCGTCTCCCTATGTTTATGTCCTCGCAATAAGAAAAACGATAAACGAGTCCTCTACATCTTTCTCGCATCTCTATTACTGACAATAGAGGTGAACGGTGCAGCAAGAGCTCAATACCAACGCTTGGCGCAGAAAGTTTCAGGAGGTTCAGTTGGAGCCGTTGACTGAGGACACCATCGTTTGAAAATGGACGGCAGATGCCCATACGGCCATACCGTGCACAATTCCTAGGGGTGGTCAAGCGAGACCATGCAAAACTCATTTGGCAGCCTCACACTGAAACAAATACAAGTTGTTCATCTAGATCCTTATGTGTGTGTGTCATTCGATTACCGTGCACAAATACAAATTGTTCAGATCAAAGAGCAGCCAGAGAAGCATCCAGAAATTCAGAAACAAGGAAAACAACATAGGTTTATATATATGTCTCATTCGATTTTACAGACAAGTCGACGAGGTTAAGCCCTAGCTATATATCCAAAACTCTCATTTATTCCGCGGGCTCGCGAGATCCATCGAAGGAACGCAGAAGTGGACGGGTGGGGTGGAGATGGTGAGGAGGAACCAAAAAAGAAAAGAAAACAAAAGAAAACAAAAGAAAAGAAAGTGAAAGAATCGCTTCAGGGAAGAACTCTATACATGTGCACTCAAAGCATCCTTTTCATAGGTGGTCTCACAGCACTTTCAGGGACACTATCAGCTCAGCTGCTGGGCTTCTGCTCTGCACCAGGTGAGGTCTGAGTAGAGTGAAACTTGGCGGTTAGTTCTCTGTTTCTCATGAGAAACACAAGTTGTTTTACAGTAAGAATAGCAGCGAAACAATGGTAGTCTTCTACAACAAAAAACATTATTTGTTAATTGCATCCTTTTCTGAAAAAGGATGCTTTGAGTACTTACTCCAACCGATGTCACAAAACTGCAGACCGCGCACTTCACGGACCGAGCCCCGTACTGGTACATGAGCAGCATGCGGCAGTTCCCGCAGTTCACATGCGCGACTTGATTTGCTGCGACGGAAGAAGAAGAAAAAAAACAAGAAGACCGTTCGTCACTGGAGATGTTAGGAATGAGCAGAGCACTTGATTTCTGAACCCTGGACAAATACACAATCTCTGAACGTGATGTTTATTTTTCCCTTTCTTTTTGACAAAGTTCGCAACTTGATGAATTCAACGGGTGGTCATGGTCATGGGACTAAAATCCTTCCTTGTAGGAAAGTTCCAGTAAATGCTGTGCTCGGCACACTGAAGCATCTCTACGAGATATTCATTCAGCTCCAGTCCAGTGACTCTAGGACATCCCTGTCAAGCTTTTCCATCTCTCTGGATAATAGCCAATTTCAACGATTACGACTCCAAGATAGGCCAATTCTACGACGTTAAAATGCTATTGGAAGGTTGCTGAGCTTTCCAGACCACACAATATACAGAAAGCAGGATTTTTTTTTCTTCTTCTTCTTCTTTCGTACAGGAATCGAAGTCACAGGATTTACCTTCCATAGCCAGGTTCACAGTGTGGCAGCAAGAACACTGCACGCTCGTCGCGCCGCGTATGTACATGAGGAGGGTGTGGCATCCTCCGCACACTAGCTGCGCCATCTCAGTTCCTGCAGAAGATTCACGCGGCAGCTTCACGTTTCAGAGGCCAGTAACCAACTACTGCTACAGCACCAGAACTGCAAGAGGTTCAGAGGGAAACCACCAAAGTTGTCCCCTTGAACTATCATGGAACCTACAGCTAGGTCTCTGTAGCGAATGAAAGCCTTCATCTCAAAAAAAAAGGCAAACAAAACTTTATGGATGCAGCAAATGCTACTTCTTAACTGGTTAAAAAGAACAGAGAGACGAAAGGGACAGTGTTGCACTGCTAGCTCTGCACACACAAATGTGGCTCCACGGCGCCGTGTTTATTTGCTCGCAAGTTCTTGACGAAGGTGATATTGATTCATGCCATGCGCGTACGGCGTACCTGGAGCCGGCACGGCGGTGACGGTGCTGCAGACGGCGCAGCAGACCGACGTCGCACCAGCTGGGTACATGAGGAGGTTCCGGCACCCGGTGCAGACGAGCTGGCTCTGGGCCCCTGAAAATCAACACGCCTTGATGAAAAAGGAACAAAAGTGGTTTGATTTTATACGGTTTTCACAGCCCAACGTTCTCTTGATATATAAAAAAAAGGATTATTATTTACCATTGGGCGGCGTGAATGGCGCCGGAGGAGCTGGGTACGGAGCAAGCGGAACCGGCATTGCCGTGCCGGCTGCCTTATCCGACGACGCACGCAGCTCGGGGAGGCCTCGCAGATTCCGGCGGCGTTCAGGCGGCAGAGACCAGCTGCTTCGCCCCGCATGAAACCCTGGAAACGACACAGCACGTGCAGGAGACGCTGACGAAACAGAGCGAGGGAGAGAGACAGAGTGGCTTCAGTTGCATTGAAATTTGAAATCCACAGAAATCTCGGAGAAAATGCACGCAAAGAGCTGTTCAGTAGCAGTAAAATCGATTACTAATGGACGAGGAGTCCTTGGGAGACGGGGAAAAATCGATTCTCTGAATGCACGTCAAGATCGTTCCAGCTTCTCCTCAAGCCGGCTAACAGTAATCGCGCGCAGAAGAAGGTGAAGAACTCTACTACTCCATAGGACTCCCAGCGGCTCAGGCAACAAGCTGTATTCGAGGACCAGACCGGCTTTTAGGAAATTTCGTTTCGCTAGCTTGAGGAGATTAGACCGAGCATGCATACGGGGGATTTTTCATGGACAGCCATGTTCATGGAAGCCACTTGCCATTGTTGGCCTGATGCAACGAGTAGACCGAGCTTAGAATAACGCAGCGGGTTGAAAGAAGAAAAAAAAACTCGCAGCTAATCCAGTTTCGAGATAAAACAGGCGAGGAATCACCCACCATGGCCAATAATCAAACAAAGAAATCGAGTGAGAGAGAGAAAAAAAAGGAATTCCAAGATGTAGTTCCCAGCCAATCATCATCAAAGAAGAGCAAGAGGGGAATAAAAAACAAAGAAGAGGGGAATCGGCACCTAGTAGCAATGCTTATGGCTGCTGCATGCATAAGAACAGTTCTTGAGTTACCACATCTATCTCTCTCTCTCTCTCTCTCTCTCTTCCCCTCTCTCTCTCTCTCCTGTCTATCTCTCTCTCTCTCTATCTCTCTGTGATATGGAGAGGTCGACGAATTTATAGGGAAGAACAGCAGACAGAGTATATGATGGGTGGCCGAAAAGGTATCTAAAGCTTCTCTCCGCTCCGCCTATTGCAACTTCTTTTTTCTCTGTGCCAAAAAAAAATTGCCTCTCGACATTTCCCCCCCAACTTTGTTGATGTTATTCCACATGTAACGTGAGATCCTTTAAAAATACTCCAACACGCGTGCGTAATATTCTGCCTGCCCTAGACAACACAATGAGTCATTAGATTACTCATCAGTCTGGTTCCTGCGGTGATGCACGCAGGCAGTGGTCGTGCAGTGCTCGTGCACACGGAAGGCCAGGTTGGTGGTCATTTGCATTGCCCTTCGCCCTTGCAGACGAGAACGAAGACGCCAACGTCATGGTACTCGGACGTTCTGGGGGCCTAGGTAGTGGCTGTGGAGACGCCACGTGCGCGCCAGACAAGTCACGAGGCTCGTACACAGAACTCCGGGCCCACACACGTTATCACACAGTGAAAAGTGGTGTGCTCTCTGCTCTGTGGAGGACACACGAACCACTGTCCTCGCCGTCGTTAGCATAGCAATAGCATAGCATGATGCCCGGCCTACCCAACTTTTTTCCATAACAATAATTACGCGGGTTTTCTTTTCTTGAGGAAAATACAATCGATCGGGGGACCATGAGAGTTGGTTTATACATACCTTTTTTTTAAAAAAAAAATTTGAGGGCGTATTTGGTCTGAACCTTTGGCATGGGATGGGACCCTCCTCATCGAGCATTGATTTCTTAGGATGGGAACAAAAATAGACCCTACGTGTAACTGATTCGGCGTAGCTCTCTAGAAAAATAACTCCCACTAGCAAGTTGCTAAATACTCATCACCAATAAAAAACAATTTTTAGGTCATTAAATATTTTTAAATTATGTTAACCTAATTTTTCTAGTTACCACTTACAAATTTAAATTTGATTTTTTTTTACTGTATCGCTCTTCTCTTGATTATTATTATTTGTATTCTGTATGAATCACGGTGGATCGATTTTCTCTAAATTTCTCGATGTGTCGTTTTCAGACTTGTCAAACGAGGATGACAAATTCATCCTTTGTGGCTCAAATAGTTCAAAGTGTATCACTTGCATATATGTACGAACTCAATAGCAGACAAGTGATTTTATGGTGTGATTGACACACGAAATAGGTTATTTGGGAATCTCCCTAAGTCGGGGGACTAAACATGTATATTTAGATTGTTGGAATATTTCGGAACCTCAAAGATCTGTTGGAGGATGATTTCTGGTGGTTAATAACGTCCTAAATAATTTTAGGACTTATTTTTCAGAACTAGTGGAATGCTCTTATTACAATGTAAGAACCTGTCTTCGTCCTTGACGATGAACGGAGAACAACTCCAGTGAGTTAGGAACTTAGGCATTTTGGGCTTTGGGTTTACCGAGGTGTTTTCCTGTTGTACGGAGATGCTTAAGTAGCAAGCCACTAGTGTCTACCAGTGGTGGTGCATGCTTTGAGTTTACCGTAGGTCCGAGCTCCACGAACTCGTTCCCCGGAACTTCGCCCACTAATACCCCGTTTCAATCTCACAGAATAAACTTTAACTTCCTACTAAACTTTAACCATATGAATTAAAGTTACTAAAGTTTAGCTCCTTGGGTGTTTGGACTACTCTAATAAAGTTTAACATATTGGAATAAAAAGACACTCATGCCCCTGGTACGGAGAGATAGAATGGGGTTAGAGGGTATGGGTGGAAAATGAGGTTCCCTGGCCCATGTTTAACTCCTTTTAGCACCCCTTGAGTAGTTTATGAGATAATAGGTGCTAAATTTTATCAAACTACTATTAGCTCTCCTGTTTAAATCACCAAATAACTAAAAGTAGCTAAAAAACTGCTAAAGTTTATCTCTTAAAATTGAAACAGGGCCTAACATGATTAATAAATATGTGCATTAGGATGATGTCATGAGCGCAATGATCATAAGACACAATGAGCTTGTATCATACTTACTTCATCCACATGATTTAGTCGGTTTGTCCTAAATTAATTACCATCAATTTTGACTGATTATACAATATGTTTCATTAGATTTTACAACATAAAAGTAAAGATACTAGATTCATTATGACTTAAACTACCATAATATAAAAATTTTTAGTCTAAAATAATTTAATATCATATATATTGTGGGTCAAAGTTTAAATAGTTTAACTTAGGATAAACCTAAAACGACTAAATCATGTGGACGGAATGAGTACATGAAAACAAGCTAACACAACTTTACAAAAACATCTAAAATACTCATTACACAACCAACTTTATTTCGATTAATTAAATTTGCAAAGGACAATATAGATAAAAAAGGCATGCTTCTAGTCCAAGGAGGTTTTACCAACATATTTAACATATATTAGACAGCAACATAAGATCAACAAAGTTGGATTTACTAATTTAGAATTTTTCTGGATTTAGTTAATCACTATTAAACATGTTAATTCACAAAAAGTGCGTGAAACATCAGAAACAACAACAAAATTATTTTTTCAAGTTTCCATAAGGATAACAAGGCCAACAAAATTAATCATGAACTTATACTTGCAAACATAATTAATTTAATAGAGATAAATATATAATACTAATATGATTAAAATAATTTTTATATGAAGTACATCATAATATAAATTTAACAAAATAAGTTTCCAGATTTTTGGAGCTATGTAGCATTAGTGTGTATTTTACATCATACAACAATTTATTATTCAATTTAAATCCTTTTTACTTTTATTTTCTTTTTTTAATAAAAGGCTAGGCCTAAAAGTATCCAACCACTGATAAGGCTATCTTCAACAGCATACTCATCCTCATCGCTCATTTCAAACTTCACTTTGTAAACAGTGTAGCCTACAGTTACAATGTAGAACAATGTTTTGCGTGGTCATATGCATGATTTGCTAGCTATAACTTACGTGGGCTTTAGGCCATGCTGTCAGTCGACCTAGGTTAAAGACCCACCCGATCAAAGCATCCGCGAGCACACGAGAGCGCACACCAACATGTGTGTGACAGTGTCTGCGGTGGCGAGGAGATACGACTAATGAGAGGGAGGTACAAAGAGGGTAGAGAAGAGACACGAGTGGCGCCATGGGAAGTTCATCAAAGCAAATAATTGGGCGGAGAAGGACCGAAAGATGGCAGATGATGGAGAGAGATACGTCAGCGAGAAGGAAGAACGACAATAGCTCGATCCAATAAGGGAAGGATGGAAAAGAGGAGGAAAAAACTAAGGAAGTTGAGGGGAAGCTCGGGCAGTGGCAGACTAGAGAAAGGACCGATGGGGAGGAGGAATTGTGGCTAGTGGCTCAAAGCTTCGACAAAGGTAATGGGAGAATGACAGATAGAGTTGGGGTTAGGGGATGAGAGGCTGACGATGTGCTTTACAGAGGAGAAGAGGCAGGTGCACAAGCAGATTTTACTATGTCTGGCACCACGGTGTCCACATCGATGGTGAGCGCCGCCAAGACTACTATCCAAGCAAAGTAGAGAGGAGAGGAATGAAAGAGGAGCACCGAGATTGAAGTGCAACAAGACTATAGTAATAGTGGGCGAGGAAGAGAACAAGAAATGGTGCAGAGGCTGACGTGCAGGCCCATAGTGACAATGGCCGAGGAGAGGAACAAGGAGGAGTGCCCCGTGGCGGACAAGCGGGTCCATAGCATCGATCAGAAGAGGCAAACTTTTAAAAATCCAAAAAGTTGAGACATGTTGCTCTAAAACTTTCTTAAAATAATCGTTGGGAAGATAAAATCAACAAGATTCCATTTTGATCAAGAATGGTCATCCCAATTTTGAATCTTCCCACAAATTGTAAGCTGACAAAATAATTCCCAAAAAATTGTAAAAAAATACTGTAAAACCATGTTTTCTCATGTCGTATTTTAATGTTATAAACATAGCACAACTTCATTATAAAAGTTTGAGTTGCTTCATAAGGTACCATTTAAACATAATTCAACAATTCAAATGCAATGTAATGATACTCATGTTACGTGTCAATGATGCAAGGCACATGTTAAAGATGTTTAGCAACTGAGTTTGTCACATAATGTATATCTATACCCCTATATAAAGCATCACTTTGAACTTTGTAATAGCCACCCAAACAAATGCACCTAGAACCATCCCATCTTTGAAACCAAGAGACGAGATTAGTCTAAACCTCTTATTTCTCTTACTCAAATTCAACGGTCTAGCTTATTTGGATCATCCCCCACTCATCAATCACGCTTCCACCCGTGATCCCCTCATAGGGTCGAGGGTGCTGAGCCCAAAACTGGCGGTGTCATACAGGTTGGATGTGACTTGACCTAGGCGCGTGGAAGAGAGACTTGGCATCGTCGGTGAGGGGCACGTCCTGGCCGAAGGAGACAGAGATGACGTTGACGCGTTTTGGATGGAGGACTCGAAGCCCGCAGGGACGGTGGCAACGTCACACTCAGTTGACAGCAGACCTTGTAGGCGACGATGTGCGCTCGCGGTGCGTCGCCCTTTGGCGGTGCCGGTGGCGTAGCCGAAGAGGCTAGCGCAAGGCACGAAGCTGCCGGCGACGGTGGGGAGTATGTGGCTGCTTTGGGCCTCCATGTCGCGCGTCCAGTTTGTGTCCACCACAGACAATAAGCTTAGGCTTTCTCTAGCAGGATTCGTAAAGGGTCTTGCATCCCTAATTTACGTATTGAGGAGCTACTGTACCTGTCCCAGCAGCATGCATATAGGGTATCACATAATTGGAGGCCTAGCTTCAGCATGCGCAAATCCACACTTCTCTCTCCTCCTCGCATATTCTGGACTACTGCGCTGTGCCGGGAGACAGCAATGCGAGGCCGAGTAAGAGAGCTGCTGGAGCACTCCATTTAAATGCGCACGCGCAGCTGCTCTTGGACTCCCTAAATGCGCATTCGCATCCGAATGCCACTGGAGAAAGCCTTATGGTTGCAAACGATGCTATGCTTGACGAAGCGTTGATAGAAGCGCTTCTGACGGACTTGCACCAGGTCGTGGTTGTCTTGGTCTTTAATAGACATTTTTTACTACTATGTAAAGTGTAGTAGTATACCTCCTTGATCCATCTGCTTTCCGGGCGCGCGGGCTTGAGACTGTCTCCAGCAACATCCTTTATATTCATCTTCTATATTTGTCCTTTACAGTCTCCTCTAAAAGATTTTATCTCTTATATCTCCTACCTCTTCAACAACATCCTCTAAATCACGTCCTCTATACGCAAATACCTATAGTAGAGGCATTTTTAATTTTTTAATTTTTTTACATATATATTTGTCATACTCTCAAATGTATTGTACATATTTTAGTTTTACTAAACTGGTTGTTTAAAGTATTCAAATGGATATAGAACCGTTTAGAGAAACTATATATATATATATATATATATATATATATATATATGATCCAGTAACGTCTTCTAAATTTATAGGACCGTTTAAAGGGTGCTGCTAGAGTGAGTAGATGACGATCTCATTCTCTAAATTTAGAATACAGGATCTTTAGAGGTTCTTGTTGGAACTAGATTGAGTCCTCCCTCGCCGCTCTTGTCTATTTGGTGTGGTAAAACAAAACCGGGACAAAGAAGGGGGCGAGTGGCCACCAATTCGCACGTCCCCATTGGTAGATCCCCGCGACGATCTCTTGGACCCCCACATCTGAATTATTGGGACGGACGGATCCTCGGCGTTTGCTGCATACACAGCGTCTCGCCATCGCGATATCATAAAGCATATCCTCGACGCCATCCTGGAGAAGGGGAGGCAGGAAAGGGAAGTGTAACGGCGCCACTACCAGCTCCCTTTTGGAAGCGAGGATGCTTTGAATTTCCTCATAAGTTTCCAGCTACTCTCCCAATTCCTGCGTTTCAAACATTTTTTTTGTGGGTTTTAACGAATTGGCTTCTGTTTTTTTTTTTTTTGTTGCTACAGCATTACAGCAACACAACTAGCATGGGGCAGTTAGTTTCTTTTTTTATGTAGGGGAAAATTGATGACCGGACATTGAAAATGGCCGTCCTTTGCTGGTGAGTGTACTGAGTTTTTTCTTAAACGTAATAGGAGGAGCTCTTCCTCTCAATTCAGAAGAAGAAATTAATTAATCCAATTTAAAAAAAACGACCCCAAAACTTACACAGAGAACAGCAATCCTACACACAGCATATCCTTAGTCATCGTTGCCGAGTTCAAGGACGAGCAGCTTCGACTCTTCAAGACAGGCATCATGGTCAAATGAAACTCGACATCTATAAACACCAGCTTAGAAGGAGGAAGACCACGGTACGCTGTCGTTTCTAAGTCTCGAGACACCTCACGCGAGAGAGCTACGATTTTTCACCAACGAGACTTCCAACCTTGGATCCTCCCCCCAACCCCAGCATTCACCTAACCTCCGAAGCAATCCAGTCCACGAAGAAGGAGGGTTATGTCATCATTGTTGAGCCACATCCTCTAACATATCAGCTTCGACTTTCACGTAGCAAGCCCCCATCCACCCGTAAACCGGAAGCCAAGAAGCAAAAAGGAACAACTGAAGGCGGCGTCAAGGCTGAGACGAACTTCAATAGTGGCGCCTTCAGGAAGGAGAGTAATGTCGAAGACGCTAACGTCGCCTGTCTGAGATGGACCAGGTTTTCACCCATGGAAGATAGTGCTGGGGAATCCAACGCCCTCAACACGGGATGGGAAGCAGCGCCCACAGGTGTCGCCGAGGCTTTCGCCCAAGTCCCCAGCACAACGTCTGACCAAGACTCAGGTCAAAGCAAGCTACCTCCACCGTCGTCGCTGCCCTGACACCTCGCACAAACCCATCTAGAGGGGCATCGACGCGTTGGCTGCCTCAACAGTCGCAAAGATGTGTCGACCGCCACCTCCTCCGGCTGGGCACATGGAACTTGTATCACCTTGCCGCGTGTACCATATTGCCACGTGCCGGAGCCGATGTCGACAGACGTTGTTGGCCCCGGCAATCGCGGTCACCGAAGCCAGTTGTCGCGAGCGCTAGTGCCCCGCAGCCCACCGCCAGCAGCACCTGGCACCACACCCCTCGCCGGGCAGGCCTAACAGCAACAACCGCGACGAGGCGGAACAGAGGCCCTGGCGTACGCACCACATCATGCGTCGCAGGGGCCACTTCGCCGCCCCAACCCAAACATCCGCATGGAGCTCCAGTGTCATGGTCTCGATGTCGACGACCGTCGGAGGAAGGAGAAACCTAAGGAGATGAGGGAGAGTTCCTCCTGCCACCACTGTCCTCGCAGGGGCGTGCGGGATGCGTCGCCGCCCTACTCTGACAGCGGCGAGGCCGAGTGCACGGTGGAGAGGCGGTGGCTAGTGTTTTCCTTCCGAACCGCCTGTGGAGACGACACAGGGGCCTGGTCACAGTTTTTTTCCGTGTCCCTCCTCCGAGTATTGAAATTTGCTGGAGGACACTTTGTCTCTTCTAAAAATTGACAGTGTTCTCTGGAAAATGTCACTACTTTCAGTGTTCGTCGGCAAATGAAGGTCATTTTCGGTGTCCTGTAGCTAATTTCTCCTTCTATATATATGTATGTATGCATAAAAAGGGACTGCTGCTGTTGACCGCTACCATTGTTCAAGCGCGCGCGGCCTCTTGTCAAAGCCATGTGAACGTGAAGGAAAGCGAGCACCCTAGCTACAGTGGGGCAGTGGACTGGGCACACCATGGTAGCGGTAGAACGTAGAGAAGAGGGTCTGCTCTGGTTTGGTTTGTGCATGGGGCGGGGCTGCGGACTTAGATGAATGCTTGTCCCAGCTAAACAGCGCACCCACTCTGCGAGTGGATAACAGGATAAGGCAGAGGCAGGGCGCCAAGCCCATTGTTGTCCGAGCCTGAAAGCCTCAGGCGCGGGCAGCCAAACTGTCAAACGGCCAACAGTGACTAGGGATGAAAGTAGGATGATCCCGAACCAACCGTTATCGTCAGAAGCGGGTCTAGACATCTAAGATTGGGTATTCAAAAATTCAAAAGATCAAAGGAATTAGTGCTCTAACACTATTTTTTGTAATACATTATTGACAAATTACTATAGATCATCAAAAATTTGGGTATTTAATGAATACCCATGAACCACCCTTGGGCCCGCCCCTGGTTATCGTATAATCGATTTTGTTAGTTTTGTTCTGATCGTTTTCAAACCCGATTAAAAAACGAAAACAGAACAAAAACGGGATATACAAAACGGTAAACGGAAACAACAACGATAGAGTTGTTTTCTTGACCGTTTAATCGGGATGATCCCATTTTATGTACCGTATTTTGTAATTCGGGAACAATTCAATACGGCCTGCTCCGGACATCAGTGACAACTTTGAGGCCTAATCCATCAATGTTGAGCCTGGCTCATCTAAGCGTCGGCCGTCGGGCTACCAAGAAACCTAGAGCAGTGCTGCTGCCAGCCTGGACTCCTCTCCACGCCGCCACCGCCCCTCTCCCTCGACAGCTCGACTTCACCTCTTCGGCTTTGCTCTCCACGCTGCCGCCCGCAACGCCGGCCACCCGACCATCTCCATGCAGACCACGCCATGCACTCACATACACGACTTCACCACTGCCGCCCGAGCCTGACCATCTCCACGTGACCACGCGAACCACGCCGCGCGCCCGCCTGCTCTCCATGCTGCGCGCCCTCACCTTCACGGCTTCACCACTGCGACTGCGACTCTGCTCTCCACGCCATCGCCCTCGACGTCGCTCGCCCGCCATCTCCACGTCGTGGGTCGCCTACGATCATCAGCCTGCCTGCTGCTCGCCTCAGTCACCTCCTGAGAGTCTTCCATCCCTAAGATGACGCCTCCGGTTAGAAGTAATCCTCCCTCAAGCTCAGCCATGAGATTGGCCAAGTTGATGTTTGAGAGCACCTAGAGGGGGTGAATAGGTGATCCTGTAAAATCAAACACTAAATAGCCACAAACTTGGTTATTAAAGTGTTAGTGCGACTAAGTAGCTTTGAAGCGAGTCGTGAACACAACAATCATAGAGAAAGTAACACAAGAGACACATGATTTTTATCCTGTGGTTCGGCCAAGTAACACTTATCTACTTCCACGTTGTGGCGTCCCAATGGACGAGGGTTGCACTCGACCCCTTTCAAGTGATCCGATGATCAACTTGAATACTATTGAGAACTACGTTACCACGGACCACCAGATCCGCTCCCTTCCCTCCCGTCAGCAGTAGAGGCGCAAGAAGATGTAGAGAACCCGTCTCCCTTCCCATAAGCACGACAGAGGAAACACACGAGACACTGGATATAGGGTTGGACCTCTGGCCTCTTTCTGATCTCTGTATTATGAGGGGGTGTACAGGTTCCTTATATAGAGATGTGAGACCCCTCAGGGGCAAAGCAGGTATTTGCCCACATAACCCTAACTAGGGTTACTTAACACTCCCCCTTGGGCGAATACCGTGACCAACACATGCCTCGTTAAAACTCCGAAAAACCCAGTGGGAAAATATGGAGAAAGAGTGCATGGTGATACAAATTGCATTTGCACTTTGTTGCCTCGTTAAAAACCTCATGTGAGAAACTTTAAGAAAACTCACCAAGGGAAAAAGAGTACAACAACTGTCATCGGGACAAATTTCGATCCTTTGGGATCTAGATTCTATCGAATCTTCTACAAGGGCTAACTGTAGAAATGTGCTCCCCCTGATCCTTGCAAAACTGTATCAATAAGGCAAAACATCTTCTTCTAGAAGTATATGCACATAAAGATTTAGCAAACGGATTGCATATCCTTGCAAGGACTATTTCAGGAACTTTACCTCTACTCACTTCTAGGATATACGAGGTAAGTGCACATATCAATATAAATAAGCCACTTTGACTGATGGTGTTCGATCGACTAGATCTATATATTTGATAGAAAGTTCCATAAAGGTTCACATATTGATCATCAAGCTCACGCCTTCAGGGCATAGAATATGACATTTATTGTCTCACGGTTGTGATCAATATAAGCATTCGCTCCCCCTGACGATGACATCTGTCAAAGTCGTTATCCCTCATAACTCAAGCATATTCTTCAAGATATATGTCTCATTGTTCATCTGGAATAACGAGAATGGATGAGGTTGGGGTGCTATCATTTTCTATCTTACACCACAATTTATACATAGTTGTGCAAAGCAAATAACATGTCCTTCAATAGGACTTAGGGGATAATATAGTTGCAATAGTACATATTCTAAATATGATACATCGCTCGAGGCGTTCATCCATTGCAACATCTATGATGGTGTCACAAAAATCCATCTAAGATCGTAATCCATCAGGGATTTTTTCATCGATCAGATACATCATTATAGTCTGTCATTCTGGCACAATGGGGATATTTTGCCAGTAACACATAAACCTTATAGGTTTCTGCCATCAAGGCTTTAGAGGATACCGTAATTCCACATCTAGTGGAAATTACCATGAGTAAAACTCATGGATTGCACATGTGCTTATTTGGTGAACTTCAAGTCCTTTGGTACCTCATCTTATTCCTTTTCGGGTCTATATGGGTCTTTATCCCTTTATAGGGGTTATCAACTTTGGTGTTCAACACAGACTTTGTTTCTTCTGGAAAGGTTCCATCTAGGAACGATAATCTCAACTAGGAGATTTTATCCCTACATAGGAGAGTGATCATTCATCAGGAATGTATTATTCGGTACGAGATTTATATGTTGCATGTTTATAATTCAAAGATATGAGTCCTCCTAGGATCTCATGACGGATCTTCAGAATCCTATTAACTGCATATTTTAATTCATGCCATTTGCCAGATATATTACATAGCGGAACAGTGTTTATTCAACACATATGTGGGATGGGTCTCTCACAAGACCACTTGAACCATCACATTCACCACACATTATTTCAATAGTGCCCATAAATGTCCGAATTTCAAGCTCGCGACTTCCATTTTGCGATTATTGGTTCAGCCTCGATTGCATTTATCATTGACCCGATAAGAGAGCTTCAAGCACTCATGCCTAGGACTTTGTTTTGGATCCCTTTGCAATCTATAGAGGCAAGATAGGTGTCGACACATTTGTCTCCCACATTTAATAATGATCTCCATCATTTCCCAAAATGAAAGATTCATTGTTCTGTATTCCCAGCACAATGATATTGCGCGCATTGCTAGGAACTTCATCATCAAGATGAACCTCTTCGTGAGGCAAATCACCATCAGGGTGAATTAATCAGAAGAGAGTTATCACAGACCACGTGAATCTGCAATCAGAACATATGCTTTGACTAAGGCCAATGGATCATATTCGCAGGCGTCCCCGAGAATAGATCAAATACCGATAAGTCAAATGTGGATATGATATTAATCCCGGGTATATCCACATCTACATCATGTAGAAGCATTCAGACCAATATGGTTACTCCTCAACGATTTCTGGCAAACTCCATATACACAGGAGTACACACCGAACGACAGGTTCAGTTTAGCTTTTGTGCGTTTTATAGAATATTGAGGCATTACACTATATGGGCATTCCTCCCCCTAATGCCGAGATGTTTTAAAAGCATACAGATAAAATCCCCAACCACAATCATCCAGTTGTGGGCAATGTATGCTATTGTGGTGATTTATTTGGAAAATCTTACGCACATTACAGAGAGAGGTTTTATGCAGTGAGCTTTGGACTTAGATTAATGTAGTGGCATGAATACTACATATTTGTCCTTCAACATGAAGGGTTATTCTCAACATCCAGCGAGACACGCAACAACAAGTTGCTTCATGGTTACAATTCTGCAAACTTATTGTTATTACTACCAAATGCATAGTCAATCTTTAAGATTTAGACTGATATGCGCAACACTATTTTATCCATAAGGGTCCTTCAAGGGCTCATGCATACCATTCGTTTGGAGCCATTAGTTGACTTCAGATCAACAAGTAAAATGACCATCAGGGTCTAACGCTCATAAAGTTATTCACTGGTTGCATTGTGCTTTTAAGCACATAGGAAAAATGTGTGTGTTTATATTGGTAGTGAAGTGCACGGCATCAGGCCAATGCTGCCAAGCAAAGATTTTTATATGCAGAGATGTATAGTCCAGCTCATTTTATTATTGCCCATGGTTTACCCAATTACTCATACCGTTCTGAAAGTGGGTATCGATTTATGCAACATTTTTAGGTATTATAATTTTGAGAGAGAATTTATAACAATAGTTAATAAATTGTGATGCTGCCAGCAGGGCAAACATTTCTCCTCATATTATATACCAATTTGTTCTATAAAGCATTATTTCGATCTCTTCGTTGTTCGGCAAAAAGAGAAGCTTTAGAATAGAACAGACAAGGCCAAGAGTTCATTTTTTTTATCTAGGAAAAATCACCATATAACTAGCTTTTGATGAAGCAAATGATGATAACTGCTTGGCAAGAACGAAACAAGACTGGTATCCGCCCAGGATCCATCTTCAACAACAGATAGTACTGCTCTCATACGAAGAAATCATCAGGAGTAGAGAGGATACAACAGGTCTCCATAAGATCTTCATATTTCTATCACAAATTATCATCACTAGTAGTCTAGTGGTCAAGACATATGACTCTTCTGGCTCCGAGGACCAAGAATATGTTAATGTCTAATTTAGCTTCAAGCTCTGTGGTGATGTGGGATTTCATAGTTATTTGTCTACTCTTCTCACTTTTGGTAGATCGAAGGTAGATAATGGTAAGCATGCCAAATGGTGGAATTCAGTGTAGTTCGGCTACATAAACCCCAGGTATGTGTCCATTCAGGACCGACCTTTACCATTTAGCTTACAGTATATACCAAATTGTCAAAGGACTATCCCGAGTCAATTCAGTGACTATAAGTATTTACAATTCCGAGAGATGTATGCGACACAAGCATAGAGGTCCTAGATAGAACGAGTAAAGTGGTTCGACGGGAACACACTATGGTTTTCACACCAACATAGTGAAAAAATTCTCAGAATAACCTTTCGATGTACTCGTAACTTCGTGCTGCTAGGGTACTAGCCATTTATCTCAAAGTTCGCTTCATGTCGTTCAACGACAAAGAGAGCAACATGTCAACATCTGGTTGAGCAATGTATAACTGAGATTTATAGCCTTAAATCATTTGGTAAGGTCTTTTGCTTACTAATAGAATCCCAATGTGTGATATCTTCTATGCCAAAATGGCTTTCATGCATTATATTATATATCTTCGGGTTACTTCGGGTAAAACTTTATGCATGAGGAGAGAGCGGAAAATTAACTTATCTGTGTTTCATTGTATTTTAATTTAATTTCCCAGATTTACAAGCACTATAGAGCTTGGTATAGTTGTTATGGCCACTTGGCGATATATAAATATGCCACACAACACAGTCAAATAAAATATAGAGCCAAACAAAATTGTTTATGAAGGTTGCACATAATATGACTTCAGGACCTTGAACAACCCACCACAATCCACGCGAGTACAAGCTCTAGCGTATCTAGCATCAACGTGTGTGCGGCCATCAGGGCTACGACAGTATAGCAAGCCTTCGTAATAAGCGCAACAGGCACAATTATGGCTCGATAATTGGGGTACACGATAAATCCACGCAACGTGCGCAACAGACGCAATTGTGGCTCGGTGATAACGACAGACGAACCGTGCCTACAGGGCATGCAAAAAATACGTGACTCGGCGATGCCGGTCCAACTCAACAGGAGTGGTCCGATTAAGCGAGAGTACAACATAGCAGTAATCACATGACGCAACCAAGTTCGTACGACACAAATATTGCGTCGTGTTGCCAGGGCGCAGCCAGTGCCCAACCAATGCCATAACTCGGTCGATTAATAATGTAGTCTGATCGACGTGTCTGAGTACCCACTATACAATTTAATCGCTCGACGTGAGCCCAAAAGTTCAACGCAACACAAATATTTAGAGCGATTTGAGTATACACAATATAACTTTCACATGCATTTTAATAATTTTCTGCTAATTATTTACTACGGGAAATAATTATTAATGCAGAAAAAATGAACACAATAATTAATACATGAACATAACACATCAGGTGTAAAAGACATTTCTCCATATTTAAGCATGCATTTTCTACTAATTATTTACTATGGGAAATAATTAATTAAAGTAGAAACTGCAAAAATAGTTTGTTCTATTTATTATTTGTAACCGGAAATAAATAGAATAAACAACCTAGAGTATATATGACATAATTCAATTGGAATTTTCTAGAGCCACTTTCAACTATCGCCGGCTCTCTAACCATCGGAGCATGACATGCAACGTGAAGTCAACTTCACGATACTTCACATGCAAGGCTGCTCCGGAGGCACATACGCATGCAACCAGTTACAGTTCCGGTTACTGAGGAAGCTGGGCCCAACGTGGATGGCGTGAGTGTGCGACACGCTTCGTGCGATGCCGTGATAGAATACGTGCGGCGCTGCGAGCCCCAGCGCGTGATTCCTCTTTTTTTTCTAACTGCCACGAGGATAACAGATCACCACGTGGGTGAATCGGATCCTGGGAGAAGAGGTCGCATCTCCGCGAGACACGAACACACGTAGGAGCAGCGGCTCCAGGCGGCGCTCCCCAAAGCGGTGAAGGTGCTTTTTTCACCGCTAACAATAGATTGGAAACTAAATCACAGATTCAGTCCAGAAATTACATACCCCATTTCTTGATTCAGTAGACGAAAATGATGGCTGTCGCGTAGGACAGTTCGGCTAGGCCGGAGGACCTGCCGACTTGACGGAGAGTTGATGCAGATCTGATCCCGCAGCAACGTCGAGATAGAGCGTGCTGATAACGTATTGAGAACTACGTTACCACGGACCACCAGATCCGCTCCCTTCCCTCCCGTCAGCAGTAGAGGCGCAAGAAGATGTAGAGAACCCGTCTCCCTTCCCATAAGCACGACAGAGGAAACACACGAGACACTGGATATAGGGTTGGACCTCTGGCCTCTTTCTGATCTCTGTATTATGAGGGGGTGTACAGGTTCCTTATATAGAGATGTGAGACCCCTCAGGGGCAAAGCAGGTATTTGCCCACATAACCCTAACTAGGGTTACTTAACAAATACCACGGTCTTTTCCTTTAGAGTGTTTTCCCGTTTGCAAGGAATCTGCATAATTTGGAGCCTCTCGCCCTTACAAGGTTATGATCACAAAGAAAGCACAGAGTAAGGATGGGAGAGCAACACACGCAAGACTCAAATCTGCAGAGCAACCACGCACACAAGAGAAGAAGTGAGCACACAAACACAACGCGAGGAGTTTATAACTCGAATAGTGCTCAAATCTCAAGAACGATGACCGATTGTGTGAATGCAGAGTCTAGGTGTCTTAGAATGTTTCTTGTAAGCTTGGTGTGCTGCTCCATGTGCCTAGGGGTCCCTTTTATAGCCCTAAGGCAGCTAGGAGCCGTTGGAGATCAATCTTGAAAGGCCAATCTTGCCTTCTTTCGGGTGGTGCACCGGACAGTCCGATGCACCACCGGACAGCTACTGTAGCAGTTCGGTGCGCGATCTCCTTCCAAATCGGGCGCATCTGACCGTTGCTCCTCGGGGCTGGTTGGCGCACCGGACAGTCTGGTGCACCCAGCCGACCGTTGGAGCAGGCCACGTGTCGTGCGTTGATCGCGCGGACGACCATTGCCGTTGGCGCCTTTGGCTCACCGGACAGTTCGGTGCACCACCGGACAGTCCAGTGAATTATAGCCACGTCGCCTTTTCCGTTTCTCGAGAGTGACGAGTTCGTCGTGGATGACTTACCAGACAGTCCGGTGCACCACCGGACAGTCTAGTGATTTATAGTCGCATCACTCCCGAGAGCAGATGTTCACTGTCGGCTCGCTTGGGGCACCGGACACTGTCCGGTGCACCACCGGACAGTCCGATGTGCCAGGCCCGAGCAGATGTTGGTTGTACACAGCCAACACTTTTCTAATTCTTTTCTTCTTCTTTTGTCATGGTTTCTAGCACTTAGATAAACGTGTTAGTACTCAAAACAATTCACTAAGTCTAGAAACATACCTGTTCTTTGATTTGCACTTCTTCCTCGTTTAGCACATAAGAGTTCAATACATTATGTTGGACATCTAATCACCAAAACAATTATAGAAATGGCCCAAGGGCACATTTCCCTTTCAATGTCTACCACAAGAGCGCCTTCTACTCGCAAAACAAATTTGGTATTCTCTGCATATACTCAAGGTATATATTATAGAAGGAAAAGAATAACAATAGCATTAGCATTACTAATTGGTTAGCATCATATTGTCTGTAGAATAACATTGGCATGATTAATAATGTCAAAAATCTGTTTATAACAGGGTTGAAAAAGAAAAGCTGAAGCCTCTTCTAGTCATATTCGGAATGTACATGCACGCGCGCGGGGGCATGGATGTGATTGCACATCACCATCATCCTCAACAGCCGAGGCCGAGAGGCATTTTATTCAGAGTGCAAGCAGTAGCAATGCAAATGGTACAACTATGGATCCGAGTCAAGATGATGTGGCAATTGCTGATGAACCACAACCACAATCTAAACCCGAAGAAGAAGCACCACAGAAAGAGGGTAAATAAGTGCACATCTGATGTGTGGCAGCACTTCACCAAGAAGGATATCGAAGTGGAGGTCGATGGAAAGAAATATGTTCAGGTATAGGGACATTGCAACTTCCCTAACGTTGACAGTTGATCCTTACTGCAATCGTCTTGGTCCAGAGATAGTTGAAGCTTTGATATGCACAAAAGATTGGGTAGCAGCATTTAGGAAAGGCGAGTGCATATAATGTGAGAGCAGATGTTCACCGTCGGCTCGCTTGGGGCACCGGACACTGTCCGGTGCACCACCGGACAGTCCGATGTGCTAGGCCCGAGCAGATGTTGGTTGTACACAGCCAACACTTTTCTAATTCTTTTCTTCTTCTTTTGTCACGGTTTCTAGCACTTAGATAAACGTGTTAGTACTCAAAACAATTCACTAAGTCTAGAAACATACCTGTTCTTTGATTTGCACTTCTTCCTCGTTTAGCACATAAGAGTTCAATACATTATGTTGGACATCTAATCACCAAAACAATTATAGAAATGGCCCAAGGGCACATTTTCCTTTCAATGTCTACCACAAGAGCGCCTTCTACTCGCAAAACAAATTTGGTATTCTCTGCATATACTCAAGGTATATATTATAGAAGGAAAAGAATAACAATAGCATTAGCATTACTAATTGGTTAGCATCATATTGTCTGTAGAATAACATTGGCATGATTAATAATGTCAAAAATCTGTTTATAACAGGGTTGAAAAAGAAAAGCTGAAGCCTCTTCTAGTCAGATTCGGAATGTACATGCACGCGCGCGGGGGCATGGATGTGATTGCACATCACCATCATCCTCAACAGCCGAGGCCGAGAGGCATTTTATTCAGAGTGCAAGCAGTAGCAATGCAAATGGTACAACTATGGATCCGAGTCAAGATGATGTGGCAATTGCTGATGAACCACAACCACAATCTAAACCCGAAGAAGAAGCACCACAGAAAGAGGGTAAATAAGTGCACATCTGATGTGTGGCGGCACTTCACCAAGAAGGATATCGAAGTGGAGGTCGATGGAAAGAAATATGTTCAGGTATAGGGACATTGCAACTTCCCTAACGTTGACAGTTGATCCTTACTGCAATCGTCTTGGTCCGGAGATAGTTGAAGCTTTGATATGCACAAAAGATTGGGTAGCAGCATTTAGGAAAGGCGAGTGCATATAATGTTATAAAGTTTTACTGAAGTTCAGATTAATAGTTATGCAGTAATTATTTTACTTATATTGATGCATATTTGTCTCTCATCCAAGGTGCTATAAATTTCCCAACAATGATTGGTGATCTCGAGGTGCTAGACTTTGTTATTGCTGCTGCAATGAAGCATGAGAATGGGATGGATGAGGTAACCAACTTGTTCTCATGCATTTTTTTGGTATTTGCATGAGTAATCACCTGCACAATCTGTTTGCATAAATAACCAACTTATTTACTAATGCTTGTGTACTAATGTGATCAACTTGGTCTTTGCACAATCTGTTTGCATTAATAAGCAACTTGTTTACTAATGTGAGCAGCTTACTAATTCTTGTGTACTAATGTGAGCAGCTTTGCATCACATTGATATTGCTTGCATATAAGCAGCACTACTTTTGCGCATGAATAAGCAGCACATTGATACACATACTGCCTGTCTACTAATTTGAGCACGTTGATACTACTTGCATATTGTTTGCACATTGATACTGATTGCATACAACACAAGTTTTGTCTTTGCTAATGCATGAATAATGTCAGCATCTTGTTTACTATTCGGAAGCATCACATTGATACTGCTTGCTGCTTGCATACTGATTTATGTTGTATATGAAGCTAATTATCCAAAGCTGTTTTTTGTGCATTAACAGGTTGAAGACGCGCTAGAATTTTCTAAGGACAATGAATATGTAGCAAGTGACCACTCTCCATGACTCCATGAACAATATGTCTTGCGTCTTTTGAGAGATGTGAGCGGATGAGCTTTGGTTATAATAGTTTGTGAGCAAGTGACTATATATGAATGTGTTCTAAATTTTATATTACATGTGTCAGTAGACTTATGTAGCTTGTTATGTTAGGCAAGACTTATGTGCTATAGTAAACTATGTGTGCTTTGTGTTTACTATTTTTTTTATTTGTTGTCAAAGTTGTGAACATATGGTTTTATGGTATGATTTTACCGATCTAAAATACTGGTTCCCGTCCAATTTCGATATTTACCCGACTAGATTGTATCGTTTTTTGATTATCGTATTCATCCCGTTCGTTTCCGTTTCTGATATATCACATTTTTGTTTTCGTCTCACAAAATAAATATGAAAATAAAAACCGTAGAGGTGTTTCATTCCTAACGGTGACGAGGGCCGCTGGAGTAGTGCTAGCGACTGCTCTGCCTCTGCGCACACCACCAGGTGAGCTGCAGCCAGCGACGCCAGATTGCCTGCCTGCCTGATTGCTCATCCTCCTCTCCTAGTACACAGTAGTATTAATTAATCATGTGATTACGCCAGATCCCGTGCTTGTGTTCCATCCAGCGCGCGAGGGGTTGGCGGGCGGACGCGGACACCTGTTGCGACGCTTGCTTTTGGTGGGCTGGCTGGCTGGCTGTAGCTCGTGGGCGCGCCAGCGCCAGGCCAGGTCCTTGTCAGCGCCCGGCCTTGAGTTTCAGTTGCTGGCCATTACTTTCCTCGCGCGAGACCTTGACAGTGAAACAACGCAGGAGAGACTGGAGTCTGGAGAGAGAGAGAGAGAGAGAGAGAGAGAGAGAGAGAGAGTCGTCGAGCTCATCCATTCACCTTTCGGCTTTCACGACGAGCTCCGGCGGCACGGCCGGTAGCTTAGCTTTCTTTTCTTTATTGAGTGATTTATTGTTCCCGTTTCTCATAAATAAATCGTAAATGAATGGATAGATGCACGCCCAAAAGAACAGGCGACGGTTTTTTCCCCGGGAAAGAAGGTTTGTTCCCGTTTCCCGCCGGGCTTTGAGTGCTTCATGATTGACTGACGAGACGAGTGTGGTGAAACCCAACACGTGGACGCCGCCATTGCCGCACGTAATCACAGACGCGAACGCTCCATCGACCGACCGACGCCGACCGATCGATCAATGCTCGTCCATCATCGAATCACAGTCACGCCTGAAACCGGAGCGGATCGGAGGAGCGAGGGCGGCGCGCGCACACGGGATTGGGGAGCGAAACCGAAGCCAGTCGATCGTTCCGGTTTCGGGCTCCGACCGAATGATCCATGATAGATCGGAGACTGGAATGCGACGGTAACCGGCGAACGAACGGACGGAATGGACGAGAGCCTGACCGCTGTTAATCTGGACCACGATCTCCAGATTCGCTGAGAAAAATATCCCGGCGGGGTCGGAGCGGAGGCCGGCCTTGGCCTTGGCTTTGTCCCCGCATCGTGTGGTGATCACGCCGGCGGCGAAAGGAGCACCCCGCGGCTCCGTTGTTTGGGAGTAGAGATGGCCAAACAGGCCGCCCGGGCCGGCCCGCCAGACACGATTAAAAAACTGGATCGAGCTATCTAAATATATGGGCTCGTTTCACTGTCCGAGCCGACCTGCTATAGGCCTAAACGGTCCGGACTAGCCCGATAAACACGGAAAAAGCGGGTCCAAAACTAGCTAAGCGGGCCGATAAGCATGGTCCAGTGCAAAAAAGCCGGTTTGACGAGGTTAGAGGTAAATGGATCGTGTCGGGTTAGCCCGCCGGGTTTAGAGCCTGTTTGGTTCATCTTTTTTGTGACCAGCTTTTTTAAGAATCTGGCTGTGGAGAGAATTTGACCGTGGAGAGCATCTGACTGTGAGGAGAATCTGGGTATCGTAGAGATTACGTGCGGGGGAAGATAAATGTGTCCATAGGGTTCAGGATCTAGAAATTGATGAATTCATACTATTGGAACGACTCGACCAATTCTCTGTTCACGTTGATTTTGGATGATTCTGACCAAATTGATTATTATAGAAGCAGACTGAAAGCTAAATGTTTAGCAATCCACAACAGCTTCTGGTGATCAGAAGCTAAAAAAAGTTGAAACAAATAGGACCTTAGTTTCCTATCTGGGCTTGAACCGCTTATTCGTGTGATCGTGTCGGGCCGGCCTGGTCCCGTATAAAAGTGGGCCAGACCAGGCTCGCACCGGATAAAAAAAACGCGCTTCAGACCGGGCTTTCGTGCTTCGGACTTTCTATATATCTATATTTGGGAGCAAGTGGAATGGAGAGAATTGAAGAGGCTATAATTATTTGTTATTCAAAATTGAATAGCAAGAGGGATTATAATCATTCTCTTTATTTCACTCGCTCCCAAACAAGTGCGGTAAGCAGTGAGTATTCCCTGTCGTCCGTTGGAAATCTAATCTCGCGTCACACTGCATCGTTCGTCGTCACACTGCGGTCACACCTACGTTCGCCACAGTGAGCGAGTGAGCTGGACGGGCCGAATTTTTTATATTTTAGCCCTTCCTCGGAAAAAAATTCACGTTTGGACCTTAGAAAATTTTAATGTCATTTTTGGACCCTTTGCTCGGCGCCATAGCCAATGGCGCCGAGGTAACACAGCTCGGCGCCATAGACTATGGCGCCGAGGTGCGTGCTACGCTGTCCCAACCAGAACGACGTGGCGCCAACGTGGTACCGAGCTCGGCGCCAAGATCTATGGCGCTGAGCTCGGACATGTAACAGCAAAGTATGTCTAGCTCAGTCGGTAGAGTGCAAGACTTTTAACTTTGAGGTTGTGGGTTCAAGCTCCATTGTGGACGTATTTTTTTATCACTAATTTGTTTTTTTGTTGTCTATATTTTTCGTTTATGTCGCTGATTTGTCCGTCCAGATTTATTTTTCATCTAGTTTTTTTTGTTTTTGTGACCGATTTATTTATTCATCTATATATTTTTTGTTTTTGTTTTTTTTTATTCAAACTGCGTGACGCAAGTACCATGCACATAAGTAACCCACCCTATGGAAGTACAAAGTACTTTATAAAATCATCAAGTCACTGTTTATTTATACCTTGTATATTTATATTTTGGACTCTAATTATAATTTTTTTGTTTATTAAGTATATTTATATTTTGGACTCTAAATCTCCAATAATCTAATGTATTCGAAATTATACTTTTTAATATTAATTAAAATTTATCATTGTACATCACTACTAATGTAAGATTAACACAATCATTTGTTTATGATATAAATATTTTTAACATTTTAAATGGTGTACTTCAGTTTTTAGTATATTATTTAATGTTTAAAATCACTTGTAATCAGCGAGAGGACGGAATCAAGCTTAAGCATGTGGGGTTTACAATGCACCAAGGGCCAGACGGATTATTCAGTACTATTAAACAAAATGTAATAAACAAATCAGTCGCAAAAGCAAAAACAAATCAAGATGAGAAATAAATTTGGACGGACAAATCAGCGACATAAATGAAAAAAACCACGATGCACCATAGCTAAACCGGTGGCCGCTAACCAATGTAAGTACGTTTCCTTAAGCTTAATAAACGAAAAAAATATGGACGGATAAACAAATCAGTCACAAAAACAAAAAATCTGGATAAGAAATAAATTTAGACGGACAAATCAGCGACATAAACGAAAAATCTGGACAACAAAAAAAATCAGTGTCAAAGACAAAAAAAAGTATGAAAACATGCCTATCATGGGGCTTGAACCCACAACCACAAGGTTAAAAGCCTTAAGCTCTACCAACTGAGCTAGACAAGTTTTGTGTACATAATAGAGCTCGGCGCCAAGATCTATGGCGCCGAGCTCGGTTCCATGTCGGTGCCACGTCGGTGCCACGACGTCCGTTTGTGCCAGCGTAACACGCACCTCGGCGCCATAGCCTATGGCGCCGAGCTGTGTTACCTCGGCGCCATTGGCTATGGCGCCGAGCAAAGGGTCCAAAAATGACATTAAAATTTTTTAAGGTTCAAACGTGAATTTTTTTTCCAAAAAAGGGCTAAAATATAAAAAATTCGGCTGGACGGGCCAGTGAAGAATTAGAGGTTAGATTTCCAACTCAGCAAGCTTTGTTCGGTTTGGTCATGTCATATTATCACATACTGCTGCTGCTGCTACAAACAAGGACAAGAGGAAGGAACAAGCGGAGTGTGTGAGTTAAAAAATGGGCACGCATACATGCCTGTCGTGGCCAATTGGCAACCAGCCATGCAGGAGCGCAACAAAAGCGTACAGTCGTCGAGACGAGGACACGCGAGCGAGCTTGCTGTAGCTAGGACTCCCGATCCAATCCCGGACTGATATCGCCGCCTTTGCTGATTGGACTGTACTGTATATATATAGCTGATACCTGCAGCTGCACGCTTTCGAGGTGCTGAATATGTTAGGAATTCAGATGTTTTTGTATTTAATCTAGTAAAAAATCATAATAGATTTACGACGACATATATGCGTGCATCTGTGAAATACTGCTGTTCGCAAGAGTAGATGACGCGTACATGAAAACCATACCGATCATAGCAAAAACTAAATCTGGTCTAGTTCATTTCAAGTTGAGAATGTATTGCTCGAAAGTCGCTGATCATAGTTTAGGTAGGGTTTATATTAAGTTGTATGTATCAACCAATTCAACCCAAAAACTTAAGTTGATAGGAGGAGTTGGACAATTCACTTATATTATATTTCAACAGCCCCTCTCATGTCGAGCCACTTTTGGGTCCAAATATGAGCGAATAATAATTATTTTTGAAATATGAGCCACTTTTGGGTCGTCGTACACCCATCTGCTCACTTTCGATACACATGTCCCGCCCGTTCGTCTTCCCCAATCAGCCACTGTGAACACTTGCACAATTGCTATGATTGCTAGGGGGTGTACGTAGTATATATGTAGTAGCGCCCCCGTACAACAGCATACCTGGCCGACAAAAAATCGACACTCTATGCCAATGACATGTGGGACCTATTATGGAGTCGATGGCACGTGGGTCTATCCGATTGGGAATGAGTGAAACGCTATATGAACACTATAGATGTCGAACATGTCGACCCATCACATGTCCGGGCAAGCACGACCCGATAGTCAACAGACTGGCACGACACGTCGTGCTTCAAGGGCCGTACTTTAGTAGCCTACATGCTTGTTTTCATGCCGGGATGGTCCGCTAAGCACGTAGAAAAAATGGGTCGTGCCAGCTCGAAACCCGCTAGCCATAAAAGTCACAAACACCTCCCAAATCTGGTAAAATTTAAAATTTACAAACACATTCAAGGATCACCACACAACATCAAACATACCAAAATATAATAAATGAGTTGTTTTATGCAATGTTGTCTCTTTAAAAACCTTTATAGATAAAACGCACCCTCGTGAGAAACCGTAGAAAGAAAAAAAGAGTGCAGTCAGCTCATACTTTAGTCATTAAGTGTAAACGTGTTACAGATCATGATTACAGCTCACATCCACAAAGCACATACAAGATCACTAGAACTAAGTAGTAAGTATCAAAATCGGAACTATGATAATCACTAAGTACCAGAACCAGAATCACCATAGGCAATCCCACCACTACCAGCGGCAGCAAGTTCATCTTCATCAAGGAACAAGTTCTGGAATGAATCCTCAAACTCTGTATTGTCAACAACATGTTGCCCTCTCTTTTCTCCTAATTTCTAATCTTTTAAGAAAGTCAGCATCCCACATTATAAGGCAATAAGCAGTGTCGTCGCCTGCTTGTCAAACTGAAACAAGACTTCGAAGAAACGGTTACCTGCAGTGGCGTAGCTAGAATTTTTTCTGAGATATGCCACTAAAATTTTTTATAAATAGTTTAATATAATATATAATAATTTGGTATATAGTTCAAAATATAAAGGTAAAAATAGCATATAAAACTATAGATTTAACATTTAAGTCTATAAATATATATATTAAAATGCAAATATAATATATATCCGTATTTTTTCTATGGACCTTGGTGGACTAGTGATCCGGTGGGCTGGCTTAGGGTATGTCGTGGCCCACTTGGACCACCCACCCTCTACGCCACTTTTTACCTATGTAGCCGGAGCACGGGGCCGGAGAATACGGGGCCACCCAAACGAGAGGTAGACCCCGATTAGAAAAGACAACGAGTAGAAGAGGAGACTAGACGACAACACGAACTCACGTAGTTCACCGAGAGAGGGGAGTGGTCGAAATGCGAGTGGGAGGTGGAGGCGATGGCCGAATGGGCCGTGGGGTAGGGGCATATGGCCATAGGGGCGGCATCGGTGGACGGGCCGCTACTGGGCTACCCTAGCTAGAGCAGGCCGTGCTGTACCGACCCACGTGCCTGGTTTTCGACACAGGTAGGCTTGACTTGCTCTACTGGACCGTGCTAGCACGAGCTAATCATCAATCGTATTGAGCCGGGCGTGGACCGGGCCAAAAAAAAGGACCTCGGGCCGGGTCTACGGGCTCAGGTTTCATGTACAACTATGATGAACACACATTACATCGTGAACCCCAGTTGAATACTTGAATCGCATCTCTATGTCTGCTGCTGCACCGCTGCGTGCATGTCATCTCTTCAGTCTCGCTCGCTGCACATGGATCTCGGGTCGGACCATGGAAGATTATGCATTGGCGACGGATGGCAGCTAGCTACCTACTGTTGTTGCCAGCTTGTTGGAGTGCATGATGTGGCGTTGTTCGTCCAGCCAGATGCGAGCGAGCGCGAGGCCGGCATGCATGCCATGCCGGGACCCTCTCTCCTCTGACCTCTCGCAGTGTGGCCCGGGGCCGCCGGGCATCTAACCACTCACTCCGTCCCAACAATTCCCATCGCCGGCGAATATTCAGACGGCCGTACGCGTCGCCGTCCGGTCCCGCCCCTCCTCCGGCCCGGCGACGGCGATCGACAGCAACACGACCCCAGACCATCCATATGTGCGCGTTTCATCACTTGCGTTGGCAGCCAAGGATCGATGGCGGCGTGCGTGTGCTGCCTGCTCGCTGCTAGCTAGAGACCTAGAGTGAGTGACCCCAAGCTCAAGTGGCCAGGGAGCTAGCGCCGAGATTTTTGCGTTGGGCTTGGGCGACGCCGCGCCACTTGCTTGCTAGCTAAACTAAAGCTTGGACCGGAGCACTATGAAACAGTGGCCACCGCCAATCGATGTCCATCTGCTGCTCTTCTATCACTCGAACCCACCATGTCAGCCACACATGCCTGTCCATTGTTCCGACCGCATCATTACGTAGTACAGATTACTGACTGACTGTTATACCCATCACTAGAAGAAAAAAAAGAGCTATACCCACTGGTATGTATCGCGACATGAAAAGTTACCAACACATGGTGCCAGTTACACAGTTTACTCGGTCCATTCCAAATGTAGATATTTCAGCTAGGTTTTTTTTTGTCTGTCATGAGTTAGGCCTGTTCAACCTTAACCATTTCTCTGTAGGATATAATCCTCCTCCCCTTCGGGGGAAAAATAATGGAGCGAGGAGGGCACATGCAGATTAAAAGCACACGTGACGGTTGAATGATGGTCCTGGACCAAAATTGGGCTTCACACTCGTGAGGGGAACCTTTCCCTTTGCAAATTGAAGGACACGGCCAAGAAGCAGATATATCCAATCCCGGCGGGCCTACTACCGTCTCTGTCTCACTACTAGCTCCACGCATATACGCCTACGTGACCCCATCCAAATCTCTCCTCTCTTCTGTGCGCTACCACTACTACTGTCTCCCTCTCTCTCGCTCTCACTCTCACTCTCATGGTTTCAAATCAAACGCTACGGGCC
Source organism: Zea mays (assembly GCF_902167145.1). NCBI lineage: Eukaryota > Viridiplantae > Streptophyta > Magnoliopsida > Poales > Poaceae > Zea > Zea mays. Next base: position 33,540,878 of record NC_050099.1, on the reverse strand, counting down.
GGGCCATTTAGCTCTGGGCTTGTATCTGTAAAAGTAAAAGCACAGCTCAGCTGATGTGCTGCGGTCCTTTTCTTGAACAAACGACGTATTCCGATCCAGTAGTGTAAGCCCAATTCGTCGTCGATGGGCTCAAAGTAACCTAATGGCCCGCAGCTGTGCTGTGCAGCATCGGGATCCAGACTTCAGAGACAGAAAAGATCACAAATCCGGAACGAGCAAAACCAAATGGCCGAGGAACGTAACCCTAATACAGAACCATATTTTTTTCCTGTACAGTTTGCACATAGAGTCATAGACACACATAGAGCTGTTCTTTTCTGTCTTTGCAACTTCCCCCGCGGGGCACCTGATCCAAATGGCCACAGGGCACATAGCCGGTGTTTGTTTGAACTTTTTTTCAGCTTCTTGTCACCAAAATCTGTTGTGCGCTGTCAAACACTCATCTTTTCAGTTCGTTTATATAATAATGACTTTGATAAAAACCATTCAAAATTAACATAAACATAAAATCAGTCGAGTCGTCACGATAGTAGGAATCCGTCGCTTTCTAGATTTTAAACTCTTTGAACCACTTTATCTTTCACCATACGTAATTTTCATGATACTTAGATTAAGGGCCTGTTTGTTTCAGCTTATAGATTATATAATCTAGATTATAATCTAAATTATATAATCTAGATTATAATCTAGACATATTATAATCTACATGTAGTTGTTTTGTAGTCTAGATTATACAAATATAGATTATTCATAAAGACAGCAGTACTCTTATTTGTTTATTTTAGGTGAGGAAAGAAGGATGTCATATATTGTAATTTCTATTTATATAACCATGGGTAGTGGGTCTTTTGCCAACAATAATCTCAAATAAGGTACTCTTGAGAAGATTATGAGATTATCATAATCTAAGATTTAGATTATATAATCTGAACCCATACTCTAGATGTTTGTTTACCTGCTAGATTATTTGCGCTGGATTATATAATCTAGAGAGATTATAATCCGAAACAAATATGGCCTAACTACACTGCCAGATTATCAGAAAAACTGGCGAGAAAAAGCTGACCAAACGTGCCCATAAGGGCATGTACAATCTAGACACTGTTGCACGATACTCCAAGTATAAGACACAACTAAAACACAACAAAATACAGTGGTCATGTCTAAAACATGTGTCGTACCGTATTCATTGTACCTGTCGGCGTCTCGAGACCGGGGGGTCCCTAAGGCCGACGAGTGAGTGTCGCCGCGTGCCCCAGCCCAGATGGGTCAAGCGCGAGGGCGAGCGCGAAGGGGGGAGAGCGAGGCGGCCGGAGACCGGCGTGAGAGAGGTGGGAATCTCGCGGCCTTCGTGTTCGTCCCGCGCCCAGGTCGGGTGCGCTTGCAGTAGGGGGTTACAAGCGTCCACGCGGGAGAGGGAAGCGAGCGGCTCCAAGCGAGCGTCTGTCTCGTCCTCGTCCCCGCGCGGCCAACCCTCTCTAAGAGGGCTCTGGTCCTTCCTTTTATAGGCGTAAGGAGAGGATCCAGGTGTACAATGGGGGGTGTAGCAGAGTGCTACGTGTCTAGCGGAGGAGAGCTAGTGCCCTAAGTACATGTCGTTGTGGCAGCCGGAGAGATTTTGGCACCCAGCTGGTGTGATGTCGTGGCCATCGGAGGAGCGATGGAGCCTGGCGGAGGGACAGCTGTCGGAGCGGTTGGGTCCTTGCTGACGTCCTCTTGCTTCCGTAAGGGGGCTGAGAGCCACCGTCGTCACAGAGTATGCAGGGCGCCATCATTGCCTATCTGGCGGAGCTAGCCAGATGGGACGCCGGTCTTGTTCCCTGCGGCCCGAGTCAGCTCGGGGTAGGGTGATGATGGCGCCTCCTGTTGACGTGACTGGCCTGCGCCCTAGGTTGGGCGATGTGGAGGCTCCTCCAAAGCCGAGGTCGAGTCTGTCTTCCGTGGCCGAGGCCGAGTCCGAGCCTCTGGGTCGGGCGAGGCGGAGGTCGTCGGCTCAAGTCAGAGCGGAGTCCGAGCCCTAGGGTCGGGTGAAGCGGAGTTCGTCGTCTTCCGGGACTTAGCCCGAGTCCGAGCCCTGGGTCGGGCGGAGCGGAGTTCGCCGTCTTCGGGGACTTAGCCCGAGTCCGGGCCCTGGGTCGGGCGGAGCGGAGTTCGCCGTCTTCCGGGACTTAGCCCGAGTCCGAGCCCTGGGTCGGGCGGAGCGGAGTTCGCCGTCTTCCGGGACTTAGCCCGAGTCCGAGCCCTGGGTCGGGCGGAGCGGAGTTCGCCGTCTTCCGGGACTTAGCCCGAGCCTGAGCCCTGGGTCGGGCGGAGCGGAGTTCGCCGTCTTCCGGGACTTAGCCCGAGTCCGAGCCCTGGGTCGGGCGGAGCGGAGTTCGCCGTCTTCCGGGACTTAGCCCGAGTCCGAGCCCTGGGTCGGGCGGAGCGGAGTTCCCTGTGGTGCCTTCGGCAGGGCCTGACTGCCTGTCAGCCTCACTCTGTCAAGTGGCACCGCAGTCGGTGTGGCGCAGGCGGCGCTGTCCTTTTGTCAGGCTGGTCAGTGGAGCGGCGAAGTGACGGCGGTCACTTCGGCTCTGCCGGGGGGCGCGCGTCAGGATAAAGGTGTCAGGCCACCTTTGCATTAAATGCTCCGCGATTTGGTCGGTCGGTGCGGCAATTTAGTCAGGGTTGCTTCTTAGCGAAGGCAGGGCCTCGGGCGAGCCGGAAATATGTTCGCCGTCGGAGGGGGGCCTCGGGCGAGACGGAAATCCTCCGGGGTCGGCTGCCCTTGTCCGAGGCTAGGCTCGGGCGAGGCGTGATCGAGTCGCTCGAATGGACTGATCCCTGACTTAATTGCACCCATCAGGCCTTAGCAGCTTTATGCTGATGGGGGTTACCAGCTGAGAATTAGGAGTCTTGAGGGTACCCCTAATTATGGTCCCCGACAGTAGCCCCCGAGCCTCGAAGGGAGTGTTAGCACTCGCTTGGAGGCTTTCGTCGCACTTTTTTGCAAGGGGACCAGCCTTTCTCGGTTGCATTTTGTTCCAGTGGGTGCGCGCGAGCGCACCCGCCGGGTGTAGCCCCCGAGGCCTCGGAGGAGTGGTTTCACTCCTTCGAGGTCTTAATGTCTCGCGTAATGCTTCGGCTGGTCTGGTTGTTCCCTCATGCGAGCTGGTCGTAGCCCGGGTGTACGGTCGGGTCCCAAGTTCTCGGGCTGGTATGTTGACGCTGTCAACGGTTCGGCCGGAGCCGGGTTTGCGAGAGCAGCCCCCAAGCCTCTGCACAGGGCGAGAGGGCGATCAGGGACAGACTCGGCTTTTTTACATACGCCCCTGCGTCGCCTTTCCGCAAGGAGGAGGGGGGAAAGCGCCATGTTGCCCTCGATGGGCGCCGAACATGGTGTCTCCGGTGAGCTGCAAGCGGGTAATCCGAGTGGACGTTCGTGCCTCGTTCGTTAGGGGTCGGCTAGGGGCCCAGAGGCACGCCCAAAAGTACCTGCGGGTGATCTGCTGGACCCGGTCCCCTGGCGACGGGGTCCGAGGGCTCGATGCCTCTCTCTGATGGGATTCCGTTACAAGATCGTTCCCGCTGGTCTCGAAAATGTCCTAGGGTACCTCGGGAGCGCAGCCCGAGCCTTGGTTATGTATCGAACGTACCCATGGTCATCCCTCGCTCGGCGTCTGAGGCGGCTGTGAACCCTTCGGGGGCCAGCCTTCGAACCCCTGATCAGTAATGGGCGCGGAGCCCGGGTAGCCTGAGGCGGTCGTGGAACCCTTCTGAGGGGCCGGCCTTCGAACCTCTGACCAGTAGTGGGTGTAGGGCCCACGCGATCTGAGGCGGCTGTTGAACCCTTCGGGGGGGGGGGGGGGCAGCCTTCGAACCTCTGATCAGTAGGGAGGCTCAGAGCCTGGTTCCTTCACGGGGAAGGATCCTTTTCGGGGTATCCCCTTTCCCGGTCCCTGTTGCAAGAGAGAGAAAGAGGAAAAAAGGAAAAGGATACGAAATCGAACGACGCGGCATACCTTTACTGACGCGGTCATTATGGCGAAGGCGAAGCGTCGCCCGCTTCTCCTGCCAGAGGCGCCGCCTGTCCCACCGCGGAGTTAATGCGACGGGGCGAGTGGTTGGCGGGGCGGCCGTTGCGCGTGCGCGAGCCGTTCGAGGAACGAATCACGGGCGCGTTGTCCTCACGCCGTGAGAGGGGGTTCTCTCGCTGCCCCCGGATGGGACGTGAGCTTGGCTGACGATGTGACCGCTGCTCCCGCCCGCCTGCCACCGTCATTACTGCCGGCCCATTTTTGGGCGCACTGACCGCCGCGCCAGGCTGGCGCTGCTGGGTCATGCGCTGGGTCGCCTCGAGCCGCGGTATTGGTTCCGCACTCGAGGAGGCGCGGTGGTGGCGCAAGTGGCGGTGCAGTTGCATGCACGAAGCATTCGGCGCGCCGGTTGCCTGACGCGTGGGCCTGGGCCCCCATGCTGGGTGTGTTGGGAGTCGGAGAAGTACGCCCACTTGGCACGGTTGCATGCCGCCTGCATGGCTGCCCGCCCCTTTCGCCCGCTGGTCTGGGCAAAAGTGGAGGGTCACTTGTAACCGCTGGGCGGTCGTGCGCACCGCGCGCGGTAGTTTGGCTTCTTCTGCTCTGAGCCGGTTTGCGTGACGTGTGGGACCTAGCCCCCGCGCCGCGGGGGAGGTGTGTTGGAGAAGACTCAGCCCGCGACGGTTGGGGACGCAAGTAGGGAGAGTCGCCTTTAAAAGGAGGGTGACCCCCTTTGTAAGGTGACCATGTCTTCGCTCTCCCTTATGCATCGTGTCTTTCCACCTTCCAAGCCCCCGGATGGGGTATACCCGCCGTCTTTCCGCCTCATCGTCGGAGGATCGCAACTCCGTGGGAGTTGGTACCTTTCAGCCATCGTTCGGCTTCAAGGATTTTCATCATGCAGCCCGGCTACACCCCTCCGCCGGTGGTCACCCGAGACGGCGACCACCTGCCCCGGGGTGGGGAGAAGCAAGCCGGGCTGCAATCTTGGTCCCACCCTCAGCTTCAAGGATGTTCATCATCCTCGCTGGGGTGGAGGCCGGGCTGAGCCGGAGCTCTACCTCCCGCGCGGGTTCGCGGGTCACCCTCCCCTACGGCGTTTGAGGGAGAGGGCGCTCGCTGGCCCTGCAGGCGGGTCGGACTTCGACAACGCGGGGCTGGTCGACGGCGGGCGTCGTCAGCCCCAGCGCGTCGAGCTCGTCGGCTTGGCTCCCGGTGGCCCCTCCTGCCGGAAGGCGGCTGCCGCGTCGTGTGCACGGGAGGACCGCCCAAGGTGCCGCACGCTGCTAGGGCGGCGTTCGTGTTCTGGGGTGGTCCTGCCTTTGCACCAGTATGGCGCCTCCGCGCGGAGGTCGGTGCCCCACTCGTCCGGGAGGATTTGAGTGGGGATCTGCCGGAGGGCTGACGGCCCCTGTCGTCGGTGCCGAGGCGGAGGCGGCTCGAGAAGTCCTCGTCGCCGACGGGATCACCGCCACCATCCGCGCTTCGGGCCTCCGGCTCTTTGTACTTGTCCTCGCCCCTCGAGCGTCGTCATGGGCGAGGGCAAGATTGCAGCAGCGCCCACCCTGAGGCCTGCGCTGCTGCAGTTCGGCCACCCGGAGCGGGGGTCGTTGTTGTCGCTGTCAGAGCGGGCGGTGGCGAGCCGCCCGTCAGCCTTCTGTTGCTCCGCAGGCCTTCCCCCATCGAGTGGGGTTGTTCGTACCTGCAGAGGTGGAACCGGAGTTCTGTTTGTAATGGCACTTTGAATGCCAGTGTTTTTGTTCATTGTGGCTGTCGGGGCCTGAACATGTATGTAATTTTGGCACGGAGCCGTGTTTTTTCCTCATTTTTGAGCACTAAGACTCGCCTGTTGGTTGTCTAAACCGCTTCACCGAGCGTGAGTCGCCCCGTGTCAAGGTGACGAGTGAGGTATCCGTATCCCGGAGGCGTAGGAGTCCCTCGGCTCGGCTCGGTCGGCCTTGTTGTCCGAGGCTCCTCTAGCTTAGTTAAAGGGACCCCTCGGCCGCTCTTGGATGAGCCGAGGCCAGGGGTAGCGATATCAGCATGAACAGGGGCAGAGTCGGCTCAGAAATGAAACCTGGTTGGCCAGAGCCTAGCCGGGTCGTCCGTTGGCGGGACCGACGCTGGAGTTGACCAGCCGACGCCTCGGGTCGGGCTGGTGCCCTTGGTAGAATGCTGGCCGAGGCCCCGGGGCGACCGACCGAGCCGCCCGCTCGGGCCGGGTTCCCGGAGGGGACCCTGGCAGCGATTGCCCGGGCGTGGCGATGACGTCGTCCTTCAGAGTGGAGATCCTCGGACCGTGTCGCCGTCCGAGGCTAGGTCGGACCTCACCGAAGGTGTCGTCGATGTCGAGGGTGCTGCTGCCCCCTTCCAGCATCAAGACCCGAGCCTACAGGATCAGATTGTCTTGTAGCGTGTGTCTCCTGCGGCCGCTAAGGCCAGAACACACCCTCGCTGTGTTGTAAAGCTGCGTCTCTTTTCCTCTTGTTTCGAGTATCTGGACTTTTTTGTCGGTAACAGGGATGTTTGTGCGAGCGAGAGTTGTTTCTCGCGGAAGGTGATGAGTGAGGTATCTGTATCCCGGAGGCGTAGGAGTCCCTCGGCTCGGTCGGCCTTGCCGCTTACGCGCACTTTTACCCGTCCATGAGGCTCTGTCACCGACTCAGTAGAGAAGGCTCGAAGGACCGCTTCGGCAGAAGAGCTTCCGAACGTGAAGACTTGTTCGGTCCGCGGAATCACATATCCGAGCGTGAGTTACTTATCGCAGAAGGTGATGAGTGAGGTATCCGTATCCCGGAGGCGTAGGAGTCCCTCGGCTCGGTCAGCCTTGGCTGCTTACGTGTACTCCGTCGTTTTTAGGATCCACTTTTCGAAGTAGTCAAAAAGCACGAAAGACATTCTGGCAGAAGAGATCTTTTTTCGAGGAAAATTTCAACGCAGAGGGGGTTCCCCCCCTTTTAGCCCCCGAGGGAGGGTCGGGCTTTGCCGGGGCGAGGCCGACCCTTCCTTGATGACTAAACTTTGCGTGGGTGCAAGGTATATGAACAACTTGAAAACATCTTAAGGGTAGAAGCGACGTAGCTGTTGGATGTTCCAAGCGTTGTCGTAGACCTCGCCTTGGCTGTTGGCCAGCTTGTACGTTCCGGGCTTCAGAACCTTAGCGATGACGAACGGTCCCTCCCAGGGGGGCGTGAGCTTGTGCCTCCCTCAGGGGTCTTGTCGCAGCCGAAGCACCAGGTCGCCCACCTGGAGGTCTCGGGACCGGACCCCTCGGGCGTGGTAGCGTCGCAGGGACTGCTGGTACCGCGCCGAGTGTAGTAAGGCCTTGTCCCGAGCCTCTTCCAGCTGGTCCAGTGAGTCTTCTCGGCTAGCTTGGTTGCTTTGATCGCTGTAGGCCCTCGTCCTCGGGGAGCCGTATTCCAGGTCTGTGGGCAAGACGGCCTCGGCCCCGTAGACTAGGAAGAACGGCGTGAAACCCGTGGCTCGGCTCGGCGTTGTCCTCAGACTCCAGACCACCGAGGGGAGTTCCTTCATCCATCGCTTGCCGAACTTGTTGAGGTCGTTGTAGATCCGAGGCTTGAGCCCTTGTAGAATCATGCCGTTGGCACGCTCTACTTGCCCATTTGACATGGGATGAGCCACGGCGGCCCAGTCCACCCGGATGTGGTGATCCTCGCAGAAGTCCAAGAACTTTCTGCTGGTGAACTGGGTGCCGTTGTCGGTGATGATGGAGTTTGGGACCCCGAAGCGATGGATGATGTTGGTGAAGAACGCCACCGCCTGCTCGGACCTGATGTTGTTCAGAGGTCGGGCCTCGATCCACTTGGAGAATTTGTCGATGGCGACCAGCAGGTGCGTGTAGCCCCCGGGTGCCTTATGCAAGGGGCCGACGAGGTCCAGACCCCACACAACAAAGGGCCAGGTGATGGGTATCGTCTGCAGAGCCTGAGCGGGCAGGTGGGTCTGCTTCGCATAAAATTGACACCCTTCGCAGGTGCGGACAATTCTAGTGGCGTCGGCCACCGCCGTCGGCCAGTAGAAGCCCTGTCGGAAGGCGTTCCCGACAAGGGCTCGAGGCGCTGCGTGATGGCCGCAAGCCCCCGAGTGTATCTCCCGCAGGAGTTCCTGACCTTCGGCGACGGAGATACATCGCTGGAGGATGCCTGAGGGGCTGCGGTGGTAGAGCTTCTTCTCTTCGCCCAGCAAGACGAACGACTTGGCGCGGCGCGCCACCCGCCGAGCCTCGGCTCGGTCGAGGGGTAGCTCTCATTGGTGGAGAAATTGCAGGTACGGGGTCTGCCAGTCTCGATCAGGCGTGGCCCCGCTTTGCTCCTCCTCGACGCGCAGTGCCTCACCTTCGGGGGCCGAGGGTACCTCAGGCTGACCCGAGGGCACCTCGGGCCGAGCTGAGGGTGCCTCGGGCTGTGCCGAGGGTACCTCAGGCTGGATCGAGGGTACCTCGGACTGGGCCGAGGGCGCCTTAGGCTCGGGCGTGTCGTCGATCTTGACGGAGGGTTGATGCAGATCCCGGGAGAAGACGTCCGGGGGAACCGTTGTTCGCCCCGAGGCTATTTTAGCCAGCTCGTCCGCAGTCTCGTTGTAGCGCTGAGCGACGTGGTTGAGCTCGAGCCCGTAGAACTTGTCTTCCAGGCGCCGAACCTCATCGCAGTAGCCCTCCATCTTTGGGTCGCGGCAGTGGGAGTTCTTCATGACTTGGTCGATGACGAGCTGCGAGTCACCGCGGGCGTCGAGGCGCCGGACCCCTAGCTCGATGGCGATCCGCAACCCGTTGACCAGAGCCTCATACTCAGCCACATTGTTGGACGCCGGGAAATGGAGGCGTAGCACATAGCGTAGGTGTTTCCCGAGGGGCGAGATGAAGAGTAGGCCCGCGCCGGCTCCCGTCTTCATCAGTGACCCATCGAAAAACATGGTCCAGAGCTCCGGTTGGATCGGAGCCGTCGGTAGCTGGGTGTCGACCCATTCGGCCACGAAGTCCGCCAAAACCTGGGACTTGATGGCCTTCCGAGGGGCGAACGAGATTGTCTCGCCCATGATTTCCACCGCCCACTTTGCAATCCTACCCGAGGCCTCTTGGCACTGGATGATCTCCCCCAGGGGGTGAAAGGGAAATGTGCCCTTGGGCCATTTCTAAGTATTTTGGTGATTGAGTGTCAACACAAGTGCTTAAATGTGAATCAATGCCCATGGATGAACAAAGTGCAAATCTAGAGCAAAGGTATGTTTCTAAGTCTTAGTACATTGGTTTTGTGTACTAATATACTTGTCTAAGTATCAGAAACAGGAAGAAGAAGAAAAGAGGAGAGCTGGCTGTGTACAGCCAAAAGGCTGTTTCGGTCTGGGGCACCGGACTGTCCGGTGGTGCACCGGACAGTGTTCGGTGCGCCAGGCTGCCTCAGTCGAACTGGCCGTTCTCGGGAATTGACTGGTGACGTACGGCTAAAATTCACCGGACTGTCCGGTGTGCACCGGACTGTCCGGTGAGCCAACGGTCGGCCGCGCGATCTGCGCGGGACACGTGGCCGAGCCAACGGTCGGAAGGGGGCACCGGACTGTCCGGTGTGCACCGGACATGTCCGGTGCGCCAACGGCTCCCGCATCTGCAACGGTCGACTGCGCTGTTTAAGGAAGGAAATCGGGCACCGGACAGTGTCCGGTGTGCACCGGACTGTCCGGTGCGCCCGACGACAGAAGGCAAGGATGGCCTTCTGGATTTGTTCTCAACGGCTCCTAGCTGCCTTGGGGCTATAAAAGGGACCCCTAGGCGCATGGAGGAGAACACCAAGCATTCCTACAACATTCCTAAGCACCAAGACATCGATCTCGCGCATTCGTTTCATTGTGATAGCATATAGAGCTCTTGTGGAGTTGTGAACTCTTTGAGTTGTGTTGCGAGCTCTTGTTGCGACTTGTGTGCGTGTTGTTGCTCTGATCTTTTGAAGTCTTGTGTGTGTTGCTCATTCCCATTTGCTCTGTGTTCTTTGTGAACTTCAATTGTAAGGGCGAGAGGCTCCAAGTTGTGGAGATTCCTCGCAAACGGGATTGAAAAAAAGCAAGCAAAACACCGTGGTATTCAAGTGGGTCTTTGGACCGCTTGAGAGGGGTTGATTGCAACCCTCGTCCGTTGGGACGCCACAACGTGGAGTAGGCAAGCGTTGGTCTTGGCCGAACCACGGGATAAACCACTGTGTCATCTCTGTGATTGATCTCTTGTGGTATTGTGTTTTGTTGAGACTCCTTTCTAGCCACTTGGCATTTATTGTGCTAACACTTAACAAGTTTTTGTGGCTATAATCTTAAGTTTTACAGGATCACCTATTCACCCCCTCTAGGTGCTCTCAATTGGTATCAGAGCCGTTCTCTTCAAGAAAGGGACTAACCGCCCGAAGAGATGGATCCTAAGGGGAAGGGAATCGTGATCAACGACAAGGAAAAGGAGTCCTTCATCAATGAGCCAAAAGATGACAAATCCAACGACTCTGGCTCGGGCCACAGACGTAAAGATGGGAAGAAGAAGAAGACAAGACGTATCAAGGAGATCGTCTACTACGACAGCGACGAGTCTACTTCTTCCCACAAGGACGACGACTATGACAAACAAAAGACGGTTAACTCAAACTTTTCTTTTGATTATTCGCGCATTCCGCACAGCTCAAATGCTCATTTGCTCCCCATTCAACTTGGCAAGCCTCCTCACTTTGATGGAGAGGACTACGGTTTTTGGAGTCACAAAATGCGTACACACCTATTTTCTCTCCATCCAAGCATTTGGGAGATTGTGGAAAGTGGAATGAAATTTGATAGCTCAGATAGTCCTTCGTTTATTAATGAACAAATCCATAAAAATGCACAAGCTACTACTGTGTTGCTAGCCTCTTTGTGCAGGGACGAGTATCACAAGGTGAGCGGCTTGGACAATGCCAAGCAAATTTGGGACACCCTCAAGATCTCTCATGAGGGGAATGATGTCACCTTACTCACCAAGATGGAGTTGGTGGAGGGCGAGCTCGGACGATTCGCGATGATAAGGGGCGAGGAGCCGACGCAAACATACAACCGGCTCAAGATCCTTATCAACAAAATAAGGAGCTACGGAAGCACGCGATGGACGGATCACGACGTCGTCCGCCTAATGCTAAGGTCATTTACCGTTCTTGATCCTCATCTCGTGAACAATATTCGTGAGAATCCCAGGTACACGAAGATGACGCCCGAGGAGGTACTCGGAAAATTCGTAAGCGGGCGGATGATGATCAAGGAGGCAAGATACGTGGACGACGCCTTGAATGGACCGATCAACGAGCCTCAACCCCTTGCTCTCAAGGCAACAAGAAGCAAGGAGGCGCTACCTAGCAGGGTGGCACAAATTGAGGCGGCCGGACTTAATGATGAAGAAATGGCCCTCATCATCAAAAGATTCAAGACGGCGCTTAAAGGTCGCAAGGGACAGCCAAGCAAGACCAAAGCCAAGGGGAAGCGTTCGTGCTTCAAATGCGGTAAGCTTGGTCATTTTATTGCTAACTGTCCCGACAATGATAGTGATCAGGACCAAGGGAACAAGAGGGAGAAGAAGAAGAATTATAAGAAGGCAAAGGGCGAAGCTCATCTTGGCAAGGAGTGGGATTCGGACTGCTCCTCGTCTGACTCCGACAATGAGGGACTCGCCGCCACTGCATTCAACAAGTCATCCCTCTTCCCCAACGAGCGTCACACTTGCCTCATGGCAAGAGAGAAGAAGGTAATCACTCGTAATGATATCACTTATGATTCTTCTAGTGACGATGAGTCTAGTGATGATGAAATAGATTACTCTAGTTTGTTCAAGGGATTGGATAGAAATAAAATTGATAAAATCAATGAATTGATTGATGCCTTGAATGAAAAGGATAGGCTTTTAGAAAAGCAAGAGGATTTGTTGTATGATGAACATGATAAGTTTATAGAGGCACAAAAATCCTATGCTTTAGAAGTTAAAAGAAATGAAGTGCTTTCTAGTGAATTATCTTCTTGTCATGAAAACATTGCTACTTTAAAGAGTGTTAATGATGACTTAAATGTTAAACTAGAAGTTGCTAGTAAATCAACATCCTGTGTAGAAATTGTTGAAACGTGCACTAGGTGTAAAGATCTTAATGTTGATGCTTGTAGTAAACATCTAGTTTCAATTTCTAAATTGAATGATGAAGTGGCTAGTCTTAATGATCAACTTAAGGCTAGCAAAAGCGAATTTGATAAGCTAAAATTTGCAAGGGATGCCTACACGATTGGTAGACACCCCTCAATTAAGGATGGACTTGGCTTCAAAAGGGAAGCCAAGAACTTAACAAGCCATAAGGCTCCCATTCCCGCTAAGGAGAAAGGGAAGGCCCCTATGGCTACTAGTGCTAAAAAGAACCATGCCTTTTTGTATCATGATAGGAAAAATTCTAGAAATGCTTTTAGAAGTTATGATGCTTTTGATTCACATGCTTATGATTCTTATGCTATGACTGCTTCTAGTTCTCATGTTGTGCATGATAGAAAGGTTGGTAGAAGAAATGTTATTCACAATATGCCTAGGAGAAATGTTGTTAATACTCATAGGAAAGTTCATGGACCTTCTACAATTTATCATGCCCTAAATGCTTCCTTTGCTATTTGTAGAAAGGATAGGAAGATAGTTGCTAGGAAGTTAGGGGCAAAATGCAAGGGAGACAAAACTTGCATTTGGGTCCCTAAGGATATTTGCACTAACCTTGTAGGACCCAACAAGAGTTGGGTACCTAAGTCCCAAGCCTAAATTTGCCTTGCAGGTTTATGCATCCGGGGGTTCAAGCTGGATTATCGACAGCGGATGCACAAACCATATGACGGGGGAGAAGAAGATGTTCACCTCCTACGTCAAGAATAAGGATTCCCAAGATTCAATTATATTCGGTGACGGGAATCAAGGCAAGGTAAAAGGGCTAGGTAAAATTGCAATCTCCAATGAGCATTCTATCTCTAATGTGTTTCTAGTGGAGAGTCTTGGATATAACTTGCTATCTGTTAGTCAATTATGTCATATGGGATATAACTGTCTATTTACAAATATAGATGTGTCTGTCTTTAGAAGATGTGATGGTTCACTAGCTTTTAAGGGTGTATTAGACGGCAAACTTTATTTAGTTGATTTTGCAAAAGAAGAGGCCGGTCTAGATGCATGCTTAATGGCTAAGACTTGCATGGGCTGGCTGTGGCATCGCCGCTTAGCACATGTGGGGATGAAGAACCTCCACAAGCTTCTAAAGGGAGCACATGTGATAGGTCTAACCAATGTTCATTTCGAAAAAGATAGACCTTGTGCAGCTTGTCAAGCAGGGAAACAGGTGGGAGGAGCGCATCACAGCAAGAATGTGATGACCACTTCAAGACCCCTGGAGCTGCTGCATATGGACCTCTTCGGACCCGTCGCCTATCTGAGCATAGGGGGAAGTAAGTATGGTCTAGTTATTGTTGATGACTTTTCCCGCTTCACTTGGGTGTTCTTTTTGCAGAATAAGCCTGAAACCCAAGGGACCCTCAAGCGCTTCCTCAGGAGAGCTCAAAATGAGTTTGAGCTCAAGGTGAAGAAGATAAGGAGCGACAACGGGTTCGAGTTCAAGAACCTTCAAGTGGAGGAGTTTCTTGAGGAGGAAGGGATCAAGCACGAGTTCTCCGCTCCCTACACACCACAGCAAAATGGTGTGGTAGAGAGGAAGAACAGGACGCTAATCGATATGGCGAGGACAATGCTTGGAGAATTCAAGACCCCCGAGTGTTTCTGGTCGGAAGCCGTGAACACGGCTTGCCACGCCATCAACAGGGTCTACCTTCACCGCCTCCTCAAGAAGACATCGTATGAGCTACTAACCGGTAACAAACCCAATGTATCTTACTTTCGTGTATTTGGGAGCAAATGCTACATTCTAGTGAAGAAGGGTAGAAATTCTAAATTTGCTCCCAAAGCTGTAGAAGGGTTTTTGTTAGGTTATGACTCAAATACAAAGGCGTATAGAGTCTTCAACAAATCATCGGGTTTGGTTGAAGTCTCTAGCGACGTTGTATTTGATGAGACTAATGGCTCTCCAAGAGAGCAAGTTGTTGATTGTGATGATGTAGATGAAGAAGATGTTCCGACGGCCGCTATACGAACCATGGCGATTGGAGAAGTGCAGCCACAGGAACAAGATGAACGAGATCAACCTTCTTCCTCGACAACGGTGCATCCCCCACCTCAAGATGACGAACAGGTTTATCAAAAGGAGGCGTGTGATCAAGGGGGAGCACAAGATGTTCACGTGATGGAGGAAGAAGCGCAATCGGCACCTCCAACCCAAGTTCGAGCGATGATTCAAAGGGATCATCCCGTCGACCAAATTTTGGGTGACATTAGCAAGGGAGTAACTACTCGATCTCGATTAGTTAATTTTTGTGAGCATTACTCTTTTGTCTCTTCTATTGAGCCTTTCAGGGTAGAGGAGGCCTTGCTAGATCCGGATTGGGTATTGGCCATGCAGGAGGAACTCAACAACTTCAAGCGCAATGAAGTTTGGACACTGGTGCCTCGTCCCAAGCAAAATGTTGTGGGAACCAAGTGGGTGTTCCGCAACAAACAGGACGAGCACGGGGCGGTGACGAGGAACAAGGCTCGACTTGTGGCAAAAGGTTATGCCCAAGTCGCAGGTTTGGACTTTGAGGAGACTTTTGCTCCTGTGGCTAGGCTAGAATCAATTCGTATCTTGCTAGCATATGCCGCTCACCATTCTTTCAGGTTGTTCCAAATGGATGTGAAGAGCGCTTTCCTCAACGGGCCAATCAAGGAGGAGGTGTACGTGGAGCAACCCCCTGGCTTCGAGGATGAACGGTACCCCAACCACGTGTGTAAGCTCTCTAAGGCGCTCTATGGACTTAAGCAAGCCCCAAGAGCATGGTATGAATGCCTTAGAGACTTTTTACTTGCTAATGCTTTCAAGGTTGGGAAAGCCGATCCAACTCTGTTCACTAAGACATGTGATGGTGATTTGTTTGTATGCCAAATTTATGTCGATGACATAATATTTGGTTCTACAAACCAAAAGTCTTGTGAAGAGTTTAGCAGGGTGATGACGCAGAAATTCGAGATGTCAATGATGGGCGAGTTGAACTACTTCCTTGGGTTCCAAGTGAAGCAACTCAAGGATGGCACTTTCATCTCCCAAACGAAGTACACGCAAGATCTGCTAAAGCGGTTTGGGATGAAGGACGCCAAGCCCGCAAAGACGCCGATGGGAACCGACGGACACACCGACCTCAACAAAGGAGGTAAGTCCGTTGATCAAAAAGCATACCGGTCAATGATAGGGTCTTTACTTTATTTATGTGCTAGTAGACCGGATATTATGCTTAGCGTATGCATGTGTGCTAGATTTCAATCCGATCCTAAGGAGTGTCACTTAGTGGCGGTGAAGCGAATTCTTAGATATTTGGTTGCTACGCCTTGCTTCGGGCTCTGGTATCCAAAGGGGTCTACCTTTGACTTGGTTGGATACTCAGACTCCGACTATGCTGGATGTAAGGTTGATAGGAAGAGTACATCGGGGACGCGCCAATTCTTAGGAAGGTCCCTGGTGTCGTGGAACTCTAAGAAACAAACTTCCGTTGCCCTATCCACAGCTGAGACCGAGTACGTTGCCGCAGGACAGTGTTGCGCGCAACTGCTTTGGATGAGGCAAACCCTTCGGGACTTTGGCTACAATCTGAGCAAAGTCCCACTCCTATGTGATAATGAGAGTGCTATCCGCATGGCGGAAAATCCTGTTGAGCACAGCCGCACAAAGCACATAGACATCCGGCATCACTTTTTGAGAGACCACCAGCAAAAGGGAGATATCGAAGTGTTTCATGTTAGCACCGAGAACCAGCTAGCCGATATCTTCACTAAGCCTCTAGATGAGAAGACCTTTTGCAGGTTGCGTAGTGAGCTAAATGTCTTAGATTCGCGGAACTTGGATTGAATTGTAGCATACTTGTATTTATGCTTTTGATCATGTTCCTTTCTGCATTTTGTTGCTTATTATGGTGCTCAAGTTGTACAAACACTCCCTGGACCTCACAAGTCCGTTGCAAAGTGATGCACATGTTTAGGGGGAGATGTGTTACAACTTGACCCTTTGAGACTAACCATGTGCTTGAGTTGATGATTTAGTCTCGAAGGAGGATTGAAAGGGAAAAGGTGGACTTGGACCATGAAAGACTTCCACTGCACTCCGATGAGAGGGTAACTTAGTCCTAGTTCATCTTTAAACTCTTATTGCCTATTTGCTCTTAATTGAAGATTTTGGTGAGGCAATGGGGTTAAAGGGCCAAGATTGATCCCGTTTTGGTGCTTGATGCCAAAGGGGAGAAAATAAAGGCCAAAGTGAAAAATGGATCAACTACCACTTGAGAAATTTTGAAAATAGTAGATTAGAGCTTTTGTGTTGTCAAAACTCTTGCATTGTCTCTTCTGTCAAAAGCTGGCCTCTTGTGGGGAGAAGTGTTGATTATGGGAAATAGGGGGAGTTTTTTTTTTCTTTGATCAATCTATTTTGGAATGACTCTATTTATGCTTCAACATGTGTGGTTGACTTAGAAATAGAGATTTGAGTTTAATTTGCAAAAACAAACCAAGTGGTGGCAAAGGATGATCCATATATGCCAAATTGAATCAAAATAAATTTGAGTTTTTATTTGAAGTGATATTGCACTTGTTTTAGTTGCTTTATGTTGTGTTGGCATAAATCACCAAAAAGGGGGAGATTGAAAGGGAAATGTGCCCTTGGGCCATTTCTAAGTATTTTGGTGATTGAGTGTCAACACAAGTGCTTAAATGTGAATCAATGCCCATGGATGAACAAAGTGCAAATCTAGAGCAAAGGTATGTTTCTAAGTCTTAGTACATTGGTTTTGTGTACTAATATACTTGTCTAAGTATCAGAAACAGGAAGAAGAAGAAAAGAGGAGAGTTGGCTGTGTACAGCCAAAAGGCTGTTTCGGTCTGGGGCACCGGACTGTCCGGTGGTGCACCGGACAGTGTCCGGTGCGCCAGGCTGCCTCAGTCGAACTGGCCGTTCTCGGGAATTGACTGGCGACGTACGGCTAAAATTCACCGGACTGTCCGGTGTGCACCGGACTATCCGGTGAGCCAACGGTCGGCCGGGCCAACGGTCGGCCGCGCGATCTGCGCGGGACACGTGGCCGAGCCAACGGTCGGAAGGGGGCACCGGACTGTCCGGTGCGCCAACGGCTCCCGCATCTGCAACGGTCGACTGCGCTGTTTAAGGAAGGAAATCGGGCACCGGACAGTGTCCGGTGTGCACCGGACTGTCCGGTGCGCCCGACGACAGAAGGCAAGGATGGCCTTCTGGATTTGTTCTCAACGGCTCCTAGCTGCCTTGGGGCTATAAAAGGGACCCCTAGGCGCATGGAGGAGAACACCAAGCATTCCTACAACATTCCTAAGCACCAAGACATCGATCTCGCGCATTCGTTTCATTGTGATAGCATATAGAGCTCTTGTGGAGTTGTGAACTCTTTGAGTTGTGTTGCGAGCTCTTGTTGCGACTTGTGTGCGTGTTGTTGCTCTGATCTTTTGAAGTCTTGTGTGTGTTGCTCATTCCCCTTTGCTCTGTGTTCTTTGTGAACTTCAATTGTAAGGGCGAGAGGCTCCAAGTTGTGGAGATTCCTCGCAAACGGGATTGAAAAAAAGCAAGCAAAACACCGTGGTATTCAAGTGGGTCTTTGGACCGCTTGAGAGGGGTTGATTGCAACCCTCGTCCGTTGGGACGCCACAACGTGGAGTAGGCAAGCGTTGGTCTTGGCCGAACCACGGGATAAACCACTGTGTCATCTCTGTGATTGATCTCTTGTGGTATTGTGTTTTGTTGAGACTCCTTTCTAGCCACTTGGCATTTATTGTGCTAACACTTAACAAGTTTTTGTGGCTATAAGCTTAAGTTTTACAGGATCACCTATTCACCCCCCCTCTAGGTGCTCTCAGGGGGAAGGATGACACCACAGTTACTGGATGAGACTCGAAGTAGTGTCGCAACTTCCGCCGCGTCAGGATCACTGCATACAACAACTTCTGAACTTATGGGTAGCGGATCTTGGTTTCGGACAGTACCTCGCTGACGAAGTAAATTGGTCTCTGAACGGGCAATGCATGCCCCTCTTCTTGCCTCTCGACCACAATCGCGGCGCTAACCACCTGAGTGGTCGCGGCGACGTAGACCAAGAGGCTTCTCCGTCAGCTGGAGGCACCAAGATAGGCGCCTTTGTGAGGAGCGCCTTCAAGTTCCCGAGAGCTTCCTCAGCCTCAGGGGTCCAAGTGAAGCACTCGGCCTTCCTTAAGAGGCGGTACAGAGGCAGACCTCTTTCGCCGAGGCGTGAGATGAAGCGGCTCAGAGCCGCGAGACATCCCATGACCCTCTGTACGCCTTTCAAGTCCTTGATGTGCCCCATGCTGGTGATGGCTGCGATCTTCTCCGGGTTGGCTTCGATGCCCCGCTCGGAGACGATGAACCCCAAGAGCATGCCTCGGGGCACCCCGAAGACACACTTCTCGGGATTGAGCTTGACGCCTTTCACCTTGAGACATCGGAATGTCACTTCAAGGTTGGAAAGGATGTCAGAAGCTTTCCTCGTCTTGACTACGATGTCATCGACGTAGGCCTTGACCGTGCGGCCAATGTGTTCGCCAAACACATGGTTCATGCACTGCTGGTACGTCGCGCCCGCATTCCTCAAGCCGAACGGCATGGTGACATAGTAGTACATGCCGAAGGGCGTGATGAAAGAAGTCGCGAGTTGGTCGGACTCTTTCATCCTGATTTGATGATACCCTGAGTAGGCATCGAGGAAAGACAGGGTTTCGCACCCAGCAGTGGAATCCACGATTTGATCGATGCGAGGCAGAGGGTAGGGAACCTTCGGACATGCTTTGTTGAGACCAGTGTAGTCTACACACATCCGCCATTTCCCCCCTTTCTTTCTCACAAGCATGGGGTTGGCAAGCCATTCAGGATGGAATACCTCTTTGATGAACCCTGCTGCCATTAGCTTGTGGATCTCCTCGCCTATCGCTCTACGTTTCTCCTCGTCGAATCGGCGCAGAGGCTGCTTGACGGGTCGAGCTCCGGCTCGAATGTCCAGCGAGTGCTCGGCGACATCCCTCGGTATGCCGGGCATGTCCGAGGGACTCCACGCGAAGACGTCGGCGTTCGTGCGGAGAAAGTCGACGAGCACTGCTTCCTATTTGGGGTCGAGCCCGGAGCCGATCCGGATCTGCTTGGAGGTGTCGCCGCTGGGGTCGAGGGGGACGGCCTTAACCGTCTCCACTGGCTCGAAGTTGCCGGTGTGACGCTTCACGTCTGGCACCTCCTTAGAGAGGCTTTCCAGGTCGGCGATGAGGGCCTCGGACTCGGCGAGGGCCTCAGCGTACTCCACGCACTCCACGTCGCATTCGAACGTGTGTTTGTACGTGGGGCCGACGGTGATGACCCCGTTGGGGCCCGGCATCTTGAGCTTCAGGTAGGTGTAGTTGGGGACGGCCATGAACTTCGTGTAGCATGGCCTTCCCAGTACCGCGTGGTAGGTTCCTCGGAACCCGACCACCTCGAACGTCAGAGTCTCCCTTCGGAAGTTGGAGGGCGTTCCGAAGCAGACGGGAAGGTCGAGTTGTCCGAGGGGCTGGACGCGCTTCCCGGGAATGATCCCATGGAAGGGCGCAGCGCCTGCTCGGACGGAGGACAGATCGACACGCAGGAGCCTGAGAGTCTCGGCGTAGATGATGTTGAGGCTGCTGCCTCCGTCCATAAGGACCTTGGTGAGCCTGACGTCGCCGATGACGGGGTCGACGACGAGCGGGTATTTCCCCGGGCTCGGCACGTGGTCGGGGTGGTCGGCTTGGTCGAAGGTGATGGGCTTGTCGGACCAGTCTAGGTAGACTGGCGCCGCCACCTTCACCGAGCAGACCTCCCGGCGCTCTTGCTTGCGGTGCCGAGCCGAGGCATTCGCCGCTTGCCCACCGTAGATCATGAAGCAGTCACGGACCTCGGGGAACTCTCCTGCTTGGTGATCTTCCTTCTTGTCGTCGTCGCGGGCCCTGCCACCCTCCGCGGGTGGCCCGGCCCTGTGGAAGTGGCGCCGAAGCATGACGCACTCCTCAAGGGTGTGCTTGATGGGCCCCTGATGATAGGGGCACGGCTCCTTGAGCATTTTGTCGAAGAGGTTGGCACCTCAGGGGGGTTTCCGAGGGTTCTTGTACTCGGCGGCGGCGACAAGGTCCGCGTCGTCGGCGTCGCGTTTTGCTTGCGACTTCTTCTTGCCTTTCTTCTTGGCGCCGCGCTGAGTCGACGCCTCGGGAGCATCTTCCGACGGGCGGCCCTGGGGCTGCTTGTCCTTTCGGAAGATAGCCTCGACCGCCTCCTGGCCAGAGGCGAACTTGGTGGCGATGTCCATCAGCTCGCTCGCTCTGGTGGGGGTCTTGCGACCCAACTTGCTCACCAGGTCGCGGCAGGTGGTGCCGGCGAGGAACGCGCCGATGACATCCGAGTCGGTGATGTTGGGCAGCTCGGTGCGCTGCTTCGAGAATCGCCGGATGTAGTCCCGAAGAGACTCTCCCGGCTGCTGCCGGCAGCTTCGGAGGTCCCAGGAATTCCCGGGGCGCTCGTACGTGCCCTGGAAATTGCCGACGAAAGCTTGGACTAGGTCGTCCCAGTTGGAGATCTGCCCCGGAGGCAGGTGTTCCAACCAGGCGCGAGCGGTGTCGGAGAGGAACAGGGGGAGGTTGCGGATGATGAGATTGTCATCGTCCGTTCCACCCAGTTGGCAGGCCAGGCGGTAGTCCGCGAGCCACAGTTCCGGTCTCGTCTCCCCCGAGTACTTTGTGATAGTAGTCGGGGGTCGGAACCGGGTCGGGAACGGTGCCCGTCGGATGGCCCGGCTGAAGGCCTGTGGACCGGGCGGTTCGGGCGAGGGACTCCGATCCTCCCCACTGTCGTAGCGTCCCCCACGCCTGGGGTGGTAGCCTCGGTGCACCCTCTCGTCGAGGTGGGCCCGACGGTCGCGGTGATGGTGCTCGTTGCCGAGGCGACCCGGGGCCGCAGGCGAGGTGTTGCGCGTGCGCCCGGTGTAGACCGAGGCTTCCCGCATGAATCGGGAAGTCGCGGCATGAGGTTCCGAGGGGTACCCCTGCCTTCGGGAGGCAGAGCTCTCGGCCCGTCGGACCGCGGCGCCTTCCAGGAGATTCTTGAGCTCCCCCTGGATTCGCCGACCCTCGGTGGTTGATGGCTCCGGCATCGCGCGAAGAAGCATCGCTGCTGCAGCCAGGTTCTGGCCGACCCCACTAGACGCGGGTGGTGGCCTGACCCTGACGTCGTCTGCGACGCGGTGCTGGAAACCCTGGGGCAGATGACGTATTTCTCCGGCCGGGGGTTGGCCCACCCATGCCTGCCCGACGTCCCGGCGGATCGGCTCAAGCGCTCCTGCTCCCTCGTCGAGCCTGGCCTGCACCCCGCGGATTTGCTCGAGCTGTGGGTCATGGCCCCTCGCCTGAACGGGGACCACAACTAGCTCCCGTGGGATGTCAATGCGGGGCACCGGCCTAGGGAGATCACCGTCCTCCGGCATGCCAGATGATTGCCTTCGGAGGGACCCCCTAGATCGACGTGGAAACATTCGCGGCTTGGGCTGCAGTCCTCGTCATCGAGGCTGCGGCTACCGTCGGAACAGTCAGAGAGGCAGTAGTCACATGCGGTCATGAAGTCCCGCAAGGCACTGGGGTTGCCAAGTCCAGAGAAATCCCAACAATGCTGGGGTCGTCGTCTTCCTCGGACCCAGAGGGCCTGTAGGTCGAGACGTCCGTCAACCGGTCCCAAGGTGACCGCATGCGAAACCCCAGAGGGTTTGGACTCGCCTCTACGAGAGCGCCCGCCAAAGCGAGGTCGCTAGGCGGGTTGAGGCTGAATCCAAATGATGTGGGATGGGAATCGATCGGTACCTCTTGGTCGACGAGCGGCGATAAAGTCACGTCGGGGACTGACTGCACCGTCGTCTCAGGTACGAGGGCGACGCCCAGCAAGCTTTTCGCGAGCACGCTGGCGTCGTCCGCTTGCTCGGGATTGGCGTGTCGCGGGGAGACGGCGCTCGTCTTCGTCTCAAGCGCGAAGTCGATACCCGGTACGCCCCCCGTTGGGGTGCCGGCGCCGTCGACTTGCTCGACAGCCGATGAGGCGCTGCCTCCTGCTTGGCCTTGGTTGCCCTGCCTTCCCCTCCGTCGGCGGGGAAGAAGGCGGGACGAGGTCGAAGGTTGTTCTTCCACCACGCGGGGAAGACGTCGTCGATTCCGCCGCCGGTGGGCGGGCTGTCGGCCGCCATTGTCGTCGTCGCGCGGCGGGGGAAGGAGTATCATGTCGTAGCTGCCGTCGAAGGACATGAACTCAAGACTCCCGAAACGGAGCACCGTCCTGGGTTGGAGAGGTTGCTGGAGACTGCCCATCTGGAGCTTGACGGAAAGCTGTTCGTCAACACGCAGCAGGCCCCTACCTGGCGCGCCAACTGTCGGCGTCTCGAGACCGGGGGGTCCCTAAGGCCGACGAGTGAGTGTCGCCGCGTGCCCCATCCCAGATGGGTCGAGCGCGAGGGCGAGCGCGAAGGGGGGAGAGCGAGGCGGCCGGAGACCGGCGTGAGAGAGGTGGGAATCCCGCGGCCTTCGTGTTCGTCCCGCGCCCAGGTCGGGTGCGCTTGCAGTAGGGGGTTACAAGCGTCCACGCGGGAGAGGGAAGCGAGCGGCTCCAAGCGAGCGCCTGTCTCGTCCCCACGCGACCAACCCTCTCTAAGAGGGCCCTAGTCCTTCCTTTTATAGGCGTAAGGAGAGGATCCAGGTGTACAATGAGGGGTGTAGCAGAGTGCTACGTGTCTAGCGGAGGAGAGCTAGTGCCCTAAGTACATTCCGTTGTGGCAGCCGGAGAGATTTTGGCACCCAGCTGGTGTGATGTCGTGGCCGTCGGAGGAGCGATGGAGCCTGGCGGAGGGACAACTATCAGAGCGGTTGGGTCCTTGCTGACGTCCTCTTGCTTCCGTAAGGGGGCTGAGAGCCGTCGTCGTCATAGAGTATGCGGGGCGCCATCATTGCCTATCTGGCGGAGCTAGCCAGATGGGACGCCGGTCTTGTTCCCTGCGGCCCGAGTCAGCTCGGGGTAGGGTGATGATGGCGCCTCCTGTTGACGTGACTGGCCTGCGCCCTAGGTTGGGCGATGTGGAGGCTCCTCCGAAGCCGAGGTCGAGTCTGTCTTCCGTGGCCGAGGCCGAGTCCGAGCCTCTGGGTCGGGCGAGGCGGAGGTCGTCGGCTGAAGTCAGAGCGGAGTCCGAGCCCTAGGGTCGGGCGAAGCGGAGTTCGTCGTCTTCCGGGACTTAGCCCGAGTCCGAGCCCTGGGTCGGGCGGAGCGAAGTTCGCCGTCTTTCGGGACTTAGCCCGAGTCCGAGCCCTGGGTCGGGCGGAGCGGAGTTCGCCGTCTTCCGGGACTTAGCCTGAGTCCGAGCCCTGGGTCGGGCGGAGCGGAGTTCGCCGTCTTCCGGGACTTAGCCCGAGCCCGAGCCCTGGGTCGGGCGGAGCGGAGTTCGCCGTCTTCCAGGACTTAGCCCGAGTCCGAGCCCTGAGTCGGGCGGAGCGGAGTTCCCTGTGGTGCCTTCGGCAGGGCCTGACTGCCTGTCAGCCTCACTCTGTCAAGTGGCACCGCAGTCGGTGTGGCGCAGGCGGCGCTGTCCTTTTGTCAGGCTGGTCAGTAGAGCGGCGAAGTGACGGCGGTCACTTCGGCTCTACCGGGGCGCGCGCGTCAGGATAAAGGTGTCAGACCACCTTTGCATTAAATGCTCCTGCGATTTGGTCGGTCGGTGCGGCGATTTAGTCAGGGTTGCTTCTTAGCGAAGGCAGGGCCTCGGGCGAGCCGGAAATATGTTCGCCGTCGGAGGGGGGCCTCGGGCGAGACGGAAATCCTCCGGGGTCGGCTGCCCTTGTCCGAGGCTAGGCTCGGGCGAGGCGTGATCGAGTCGCTCGAATAGACTGATCCCTGACTTAATCGCACCCATCAGGCCTTAGCAGCTTTATGCTGATGGGGGTTACCAGCTGAGAATTAGGAGTCTTGAGGGTACCCCTAATTATGGTCCCCGACAGTACCAATCAGAGCATTCAATAAATTAAAGTGACCAATCAGCTAATCTCCTGTCTCGAACATAGAGCTAAGACACTGTGTCTTCGTCAAGGTACATGTCTTGAGTTTTTTTACATTCACCCTCTTAGATGCACTCTAAGACACAAATTAAGACAGCCATTCTCTACCCGCGGGTAACTGCTGCACAAGGAACAAATCGCTGGAATTGGTCCCACCAGTGGTGTCTGACCAGTGTGCCTGCCATCCGGCTGCCAAACGAGCCGAGCCGGTGAGGGTTCTCGTTCCTTTCTTCCCCACTACAACATCTGTCACCGTGAAATCTCGGCTACCTCCTTCTGACTTCTGGTACCTCGCCGCCGGGGACCCAACTCCGATCCCCACCCCACCATACCAAAGCCACCGCGGCTGCGGCTGCGGCTTCCGCATCATCAATGGTGCTGATCACTCTCGTCCGCGACTACATCGACCGCATGCTCCACGACATCCCGGGCATGAAGGTCCTCGTCCTCGACCCCCAAACCGTACGTGCGCCCTCCCCCGGGAGACCTCAGCTCCGGCTCGCGGCCCGCTCCTCCCCGATTTTTGATCTGACCAGATCCGTGCCCTCCCAGGTTGGGATGGTGAGCGTGGTGTACAGCCAGTCGGATCTGCTGCGGAAGGAGGTCTTCCTCGTCGAGACCATGGACAACGCCTCCAGCTCCAGGGAGTCCATGGCGCACCTCAAGGCCGTCTACTTCCTCCGACCCTCCGCTAACAACGTCCAGAAGCTCCGCAGGCAACTCGCCATGCCGCGCTTCGCCGAGTACCACCTATGTGCGTCGTTAGTCACCGAATTGCTGTGGAATTTTTGTTCTCTGGAGTTGATTGACTTGGTTCTCATTTTTTTATTAATGGTTTATGCCTTTGCAGTCTTCTCCAGTATATTGAAGGTCCCGCAGATTCAAATACTTGCTGACTCGGATGAACAGGAGGTTGTGCAGCAAGTTCAGGTCAATGTTCCATACAATCCGTTTACTTATTAGAATGGCAAATTCAAATGCTGAGGATGACACTAGCTTATGTATATTTATTTTTCAGGAGTTCTATGCTGATTTTTGTGCCATTGACCCATACCATTTCACTCTCAACATACAAAATAACCACATGTATATGCTCCCAACAGTGGTCGACCCTCCTGGTATGCAAGGCTTCTGTGATCGAGCCGTCGACGGCATTGCTTCTGTCTTCTTGGCTTTGAAGCGCCGCCCTGTTATTAGATATCAGAGGACATCAGATGTTGCAAAAAGGATTGCACAAGAAACTGCGGTGGGTCAACTGTCATTGCAAAACATTGCTATTCAAGTCCCAAAACTAGACTATCAATTTAAAGGTTCCATATGCTGTGCTAATCAATCGCAGCTCTTCAGATTTTTGTTACTCCAACACATTTCAGGGTGCTAACTCACATGGGCTTAGTTTAGATTTGTTATGTGGCACATTAGTTATTATGGTTTTTTTTCGTTAATTCTAGTAAGGCTTTTCTACTATGGTTCAGCCAGAGACGCTTTCAACTAACTACGATAATAGGAAAACTAGAGAACCACAACTTGTTTAACACTTAGGTCATTACCTTAAAATTTGTGTTGAACTAGGGAAATAGCTATGACTTCGACTATTTCACAAGCAATAAGAATGCTACATAGACATGGAATGCCAGAAGGGTATAATTATCTTCTGTCATCTAAAAACGTGGAATAGTATAAATGTAAGAGGTGGCATCTGGAGTTATTTTTATTGTTTGGGTGCTTTTTGAGTGTTATCATGCATGTGTGATATATTCATAAATGTGAGTGCCGGAGTGCGACACAAGCGTTCTTTTCTTTATTCAGTCCACTAGCACCATTCATTATACACTTCTTAAGTTCTTAACCTACAAGCTCGAATAAGTTCAATTTGTAGAAGAGGAACGGCAAAATATCTTCTGTAATCCACTTCATGTTTTGTGACAGAAAACCAATAACGATTTCAATTGGAATATTTATTTGAAATGAAAACCTATGAAACTTGTTCTTAAGCACTTATAATTTGGGCTATGCAGAGATTGATGTATGAGCAGGAAAGTGGCCTGTTTGATTTTAGACGAACAGAAAACTCTTCTTTGTTGTTGGTGATCGACAGAAGGGATGATCCTGTTACGCCTTTACTTAACCAGTGGACATACCAGGTAACCTGAAAAGATCTTATCTGTTTTTCCTGTTCAAATGTACTTTTCTTATTTTACAATTGGTCTTCTATGGATTGCAGGCTATGGTTCATGAGCTTATTGGAATCGAGAACAACAAGGTGGACCTTATGGGATTTGCTAATATTCCTAAAGACCAGCAGGTTAATAAATTTTGTATTTCTCTTATGTAATACGATGAAACAATTGTTAAGTAATTTTGGATGTTGAGCCATTTCAAATGTACTTAGTACTTACTTGGGACTAAAAGGCTTTGTTTGTTTGTTTGTTGTTGTTGTTGTTGATGATGATCCATTTCAATTGTACTTACATAGGAGGTTGTTCTATCATCGGTTCAAGACGATTTTTTTAGAGCTAACATGTTTGAGAACTTTGGGGACCTTGGTATGAACCTCAAAAGAATGGTAGATGATTTTCAACATCTTTCCAAGAGCAGCCTTAATCTCCAGAGCATAGGTAATTTAGACTTCATTTTGCATTATATCATGTGACATAAATAAAACATTAAAAATGTAACATGCCAATATGATTTTGCAAAATCTAATGTGTTAGTGGTTTTAGGTGACATGGCAAAGTTTGTGAGCAACTATCCTGAATATCGAAAGACACATGGAAATGTAACGAAACATGTAAATTTGGTGAGCGAGCTGAGCAGAATTGTGGAGGAAAGGAAACTTATGCTAGTTTCACAGACAGAACAAGAGCTAGCATGTACTAGTGGACAAGCAGCAGCCTTTGAGGTATGCATTTTCATGACCATATATATACATATGCTATTTGGCACCAGCTTCCCCCTAACCTGTCTCGTGCGCACACGCCCATCAATAAACCTTCCTCCCACTCTCCCAAAAAAGGACGTATCTATACATGGCTTTGTGTTCCACTTAAAAAAATAATATCTACTAAACGGAGTGTCAAAATTTGAAACCGATTTCACCATTGTGTTCGTCGCGATGAAAGCTTCAAAACTAGATCCCACTTGACATATTTATCCTAGAGTTCATCAGAGTCATTCATTCCATCTTTTATCCTTCTCATTCATGAGAATTACTGAGATACAAGTCATTTATCGAGTCAGTCATTCTATAAAAATAGGTGTTACAGAAAAGAAGTGAACAAACTCAATCATTCTATGGATACTCAGTCATTCCATCTTTTTAGCCTTAGTCGTTCATGAGAATAGCTGAGATGTCGATCATTTAGCGAGTCAGTCATTCTAAAAAAGCAGACATTACAGGAAAGGAAGTGGTTTCTTGTGGCCCATACACATGAGCCACCATGGTTTGCCATCAACTAGGAGGAATTGGATAAAAGCACAATGAACATCTACTTGAGAATTCCCAACAGGGCCAAAATTTTGCTTTCATGCTATAATGATCCCTCCACTAGCATCCACAGATTGTACAAACACAGAGTGGCAGAAATACACTCCATCTTTGTTTCCTGGAGGCAAATAGTATCTGTTGAAGTGTATAAGTGGATTGCCTACGTTCTCTTAGTAGCTTAAGTTTTTGTGTTGAACTGGTTAGTGTGTCCACTCTAACATTGAGGGTTTGAATCTACCAGTTGTACAGAAGTACTAACTAAAGTTGTTCTCTTTTGTGCTAATGATACGATTATATCTGTGTGTCCAAGGTGGCATTGAGGATCTGGGGTCTTTCTGTACAGAAGTGTACTGACTGAGTGCTCAAAATTGTTCAGAACCCATCTTTATGCTTTTGCATGTCTTATTTAATGTAACTGTGGGCTTTGGAAAAAAATGGTTGCAAGCTTCCTAAGTTCATTGCTTTAGTATTTGATGTTAACTAAAAAAATGCTAATGTACTCTGTTTTGCTTTATTGCTACCTCTGTACAGGTCAAAACTATGCCTCTTCTTACAGCTGTTTACCTGTTTTCTTCAGGCTGTCACTTCCTTGCTAAACAATGAAAGCGTATCTGATATTGACCGCTTACGATTAGTAATGCTCTATGCTTTGCGGTATGAAAAAGAGAGTCCAGTTCAATTGATGCAACTTTTCAACAAATTAGCTTCTCATTCTGCGAAATACAAGTCAGGGGTATGCAAATTTCACTAGTTTTTGTGCTATATCATGCTTTTCTCGTAAGTTCTATTGAGTAACACATGGTGCTTTGGTTGTGTCATTGTTAATTGCCTTTCTGGTACAGTCCCCCCCCCCTCTTTTGCAGGAAGATGGTTTTGAATCATAAATGTTTCATGTTTGCACTATTGACATAATCTAAACATGCTTCCTGTTTATAGCAATGACATTTTTTTGGTGCGTCATGGACAGTTCTGCTCGTGGGCTATGGAGTCCGCTATAATTTGTATTCTGAAATACATTCTGAGTCTGCTATAATGTGTCTTCTAAAATACATCCTTGATTCCTTGTGATACATTCATTATACTGATCAGTTATTGGATCTGCTTACAGCTAATGTTCTATTCAATTTTCTTTGCTTGTAACCAGGTTTCAGTTTCACTTGGTCGTAGCTTAGCTCTGTGAATGGATTGTACCTGTAATAAGTGATTAGTCCTTTTTGGCTAGATATTAAAAGCAATGCTATCTAATTAGCCATTTGAGCCATGTAAGGCCAGGTAACAAAAATGATGGAAATTTTTAAAAACAAGCTGATAAGAAAGCCACCGGAAACTAGCTGATTAAGCCTGCTTTCTATCCTATCACTACCAGTCAAGGCTGTTCTTCCAAGGAGAACTGGTTAAGGGAACCGTGCTCATGGAGTCATGGTTGTTATCATTAGGCACAAGACAACCAAATAGCTGTGTGCATGTATTAAATTGCCATGATAGGGTGTCTAACGATCACATTTTACAATGGTTCTCTAGATTTGAGATATACGTGACTCCTCACTTTTCGGAAAACATTAGTTTTGTAGGATTTACTCTCTTATTTAAATTTATTTGGTCCTCTCTCTCGAACACATAGGAGATTGAGTATCATTTTATTAAGAGAAGAAATTGTACAAAGGGGAGGGAAAGGAGTAGACTCCTAGCACCTCAACCCAGAGAAATACACATAACCCGCCTGATTACTTAGAAGAAGAAACATAACTGGTTTGAGTTTTGAACACTAGATTTTTTTTTCCGAACAACACAGGAGATCTGCATTGTCATTTCATCAAGAAGAAGAAAAAGGGTTACAGCCCGACAAAAAAACAATAACAATAAGACCACAAGACCCTCACTCAAACAGGGCCTGAGAAACAGAAGTATCAGGTTGTTACAGGGTTATAAACTAGACCCTCAAAGGACTTTCTAGCTAGGAAGCAGACCACCAGGGCCTAGTCAGATCTAGACAACGCCCATACCAGAAAATTATGCAGCTTGGAAGCACCAGCCCACCACCATAACCGACATTTCTCCACAATCATTGTGATCAGGACAGGTATGCAAGGCACTGCATTTTCAAAGACGCAAGAGTCTACGCTTCCCAATCTCCCAAGTTGTTAAGATAATTAGAGAATTCAGCCCCTGCCTCCTTTCGTTTGTTACTTGCCTAGTCACTTTTCTCCATTTGGGGAAGATTCAGACATGCTAGGTACCAACTCTGTAAGCTTTAGTGCCTGAAAAGTAGAACACCAGAGCTGCCTAGAGAAAACACATCTCACTAGTAGGTGCTGAATATTTTCATCTTCCTGATCACAAAGGGGACAAACATCTGGATGGCGCAATCCTCTTATAGCCAACCTCTTGCACCCAGATTGGTTGCACTTCTGAGACAGCAGCCAATTCCACCATAGATCCCACCCTGGAAAGGGCATCAGCCACCAGGTTTTCTTTTCCCTTTTTGTAAACTATTTGGAACTGCAGACCCATCAACCTAGCCATTGCCTTCCTTTGTAGTTCAGACTGCAGTTGTTGATGCCCCAGACACTATCTTTGGTCTGTTTATGAATACCGAGCCACCAAGAGACACAGGTCGGCAAGGCCCCTTTTATATCAGACACCCATCTTTGGTTGCTCATGGCTTCAACAACCGTTTTCTTATTGACTGTTTTCTTTGCAATAATTTTGAACAAGTGAGGAGCCAGTTCGGCAATGTTTTTCCCATCTAGACACCTATCTTTCCAGAACAAGATTTTTTTCTCCAGTACCAATGATTGAGATCACTGCCATACTGAATAGAGCTTTAGCATTACGTGGAACCTCAACTTGGAAATTGTCCCAAGGACGGGGCCGTCCCGTTTTTTGTGCCCACAACCATGTTAGCTCCAAAGCCTAGCCTAATATTTCCAGGTTTAGAATTCCTAGTATCCCATAGTTCAAAGGACGCTGAATCTTATCCCAAGATACAAGGCAATTTGTGATATCCTGGCCCCAGGAGATGGTGATATCCTGACCCAAGGCTTTAATACAATTAATAGAGTACTCATATCAACAAGGTGCATCTTTTTTTTCGGAAGCCTATCTCTAAAGAACCTCCAAGTTAATCGTGCTTGTCTTGGAGCAATTTTGGATGAGTGGCCGACCGGGAAGTTTTCTCGGGTGCACATGAGTGAGGACAAAGTGCGCACAAAAGACTCGTGTTGGTCTGTGGGGACAATATATGATCCTAAAGAGTTGGCAAGAGTAATTACCGCCGGTCGGGAGTGGACGAGGTGTTACACAATTGCCCCCCATTAGCTTTTTCCTGACCTTTCCAAAGAAACCCTTCCTTATTTGTCTACAGCCTTAATGACCAATTTCGGAAGATCAAATGCTAGCATTAGATATATAGGGGAGGCCGTTAACAGAGCCCGTACCATGATTAATCGACCTGCCCGATTCATTAAGGGTGCTGTCCATCCAGGCAGGTAATCTGAAACCTTGTCCACCAGCAGTTGTAAAGCCTCTTAAAGGGGTTTATGAATAGAGAAGGGTAAGCCAAGATATGTACAAGGAAAATCCTTGACGTTACATGACAGAACTTCCTTTGATAAGAGTCTTTCTTCTTCCGAACATTGAATAGGAGCCACTGAACCCTTGGACAGATTACATTGTAGCCCAGAAGCTTGGCCAAACAGATTTAGGATAGACTTTATAACCAGCAGATCAGTCCTAAAGGGCCTCAAAAATATTACTGCATCATCTGCATAAAATGACATCCTATGTCTGGCATGCTGGACAGGCGAGGGGTTGCAGCAGAAGGTTGGTGGTGGCATACTTGACCAAATAATTCAGAGTGTCCATAACAAGGATGAAGAGCATTTATATTATGTCTTTTCAAGGAACACTAATTACTGTTCTCATTTAATTGACTACCTATTGGCTTTATATTGGAGATGAAAGATGGGGTGCATTATTTGTTTTGCCAGTCCTTACAAGTCCAATGAGCATTAATACTTTTTTATGCAGCTTGTTCAATTCCTCCTTAAGCAAGCTGGCATTGATAAGAGAACAGGCGACTTGTATGGGAACCGTGATCTGTTAAATATTGCTCGCAATATGGCTCGTGGGCTTAAGGTTTGCATAGAAGTTCTACGAATGGATGTTACATAAAATTCTGCTGCTTCTGATGCACTTATTGGTTGCAGGGAGTTGAGAATGTCTACACCCAACACCAGCCTCTTTTGTTCCAAACGATGGAAGGAATTGTTAAAGGGAGATTGCGAGATGCTGACTATCCACTTGTTGGCAATCATTTCCAGCAGGGCAGGTTAGTCTGAAATGGGCTGTGTTTCGTGAAATTAATTAGAATATTTTTTATTGTGGGCATGAATGAGAAACCCTTTCTTGAGCCACTGTGAAACAAAGGTAATCATTTCTTGGGACATTTGAAACCAGAAGCCTTTAGTTTTCTGTAACTCTTTCTTTTTGTCAATAGCATTTGTTTAATTTGAAATGTGCACTTTTACTGTAGTGATTGCTGAGATTTGCTTTTCGCAGGCCTCAAGATGTTGTCATATTCATTGTTGGAGGGACAACTTACGAGGAAGCAAGGTCGGTAGCCCTTTATAATGCGGCAAATCCTGGAGTCCGTTTTTTCCTTGGAGGTTCCGTGGTTCTAAGTTCAAAGAGGTATAAACTATGCATCATTTTTTCCTTTGTATTTCATATGATTATTTGGAGGGATTTTCCCAGGTTTTTGGAAACCTTCATGTTTTTGCACAGATTTTCTCAATGTTGATGTATTGCAGATTTCTTGAAGATTTGGGAGAGGCACAAAGGATATCAAAATCAAGCACTATAATATGAGCTGAATGGTTTTATCTCCCATTTGAAGAGTATCATAGTATGATTTGACAGTGTTGACTCAATTTTGCATAGAATAAAATTTGTGATAAATCTGTAACATAGTTCTAGGTGCATAGGATCAAATTTCTTGAAGATATGTAGCTGCTCCAGCTTCTAACACCTTCTCTTGGTGTATTGTCTGCAAAAGCAAGAGAATATCAGTGTACAAATTGATTGTTAGCGCTTGTGAAGTCCTGCTAGCGTCACAGATAAACAAATGGCAAGGGCAGGTGCACTAAACAAAAGTTTCCTCCTAATCTTTCTTTTTGTTGATTGTTCTAAACTGCAGAGCCACATCACTTGATGCATACTGTCAGATAGAATGAAATCAGCGTTCTACTAGTGCTTTTGCTCTGTTTTCGATCATGTCCTAGTTCTAGTTTTTGCAACAAGGGCAGCTACTTCACTTTCAGCTGGTCTTTCAGTTGCACTTTGCAGCAGTAAGTCTTCATTTTGTGAAGTGTCGCTATCATATTGATCTCTGAAATGCGTAACATATCCACCGTATTATTTTCTGAAATTCGTATGCCATTATTCTCAAATCTGCTGTTTGATGTGGTGGTTGTGCCAATCAAAAAACATTTTTGCCGTCACCAACAGAGCAGCTGCAATTCAGCAGGCGCTGCATGGTGCTACTGCAACCATGACGTCCTCCATTTTCATATTATTTGTTGTTGTTTCTAGACTGGGGGTTCTTTGGGATGGCACAAGTTACTTCATTTGCCAGGTTACTCATATAGAAAGTCTTCAGGAGTTGCTGTTGCTGGGAGTTTTTATTTTTTCATTCAGACCAGGGAGAGGAACACACTTGACTTCACATCTGTCTTGGTGGGGAGGAGTATGATCCAAGCAGCATTCATCAATGGCAGATGGGTCGATCTCTCCTCCTAGAAATGGGAGACCAACCCATTTGTCCTCTCTCCAATCCACCAGCCAGTTCTCCACTCCACCTCCAATCTTTCTCATCTCTTCTCCCAGCTGTTGCTGTACTAGCCCAAAAGACCCTGTCTCCAACTGCATTCATTTCAAATACATGTTGAACTACCTGTTTAGATAGCGAGATTGGGTTGTTTATAATCTGAACCTTGTCGATTGTTTAGAATCTGAAACAAATGATTTTTAGAAATGTCTTTACCTTTTTAGTCGTCATTTAACTGTGGAGATTGATGAAGTTAATATGCTTTTGGAGTAGTTATCTGACCACTGCTACCTTTGCGCACAGCGAAGGTTTTTTTTAAAAAAACTGCTATACTGGAGGCTTATTAGAATTCAAGATTTGATACTTATTCCATTAACAGTCTCATAACTAAAATTGTAAATGCGAATGAGTGGTTTGCGCACACATGTATGTAATATATATATATAATTTGCATCAGCATGCTATATCTATACATAGTTTAATTAAATTTGAAGACAATAATTGCATAAGTAGTTCCAGTTATCTTTGGGTAGGCTATGCAGGTTATGTTGTTTGTGTAAAAAAAATCTGATGCGAAGTGTATTCATCATTCAAAGCCAGTTGCACGTGCTTTGCTACGGTTGTTATATATCATATAAATAGATATTGAGATATTTATTCAAATATAATTATTGTTTATTTCTAAACACTAAGTTACATGTGATCTGGTGGTTAACCCTAAATTTTTGGAGCAGGGGTGTGGGTTCGAGTGCTCGCTTTGCACTATTTCTTGCGTGTTGTGGTAGCTACGCGGGCGGGGTCGGATGCTGGGCAGTCGCAGTAGCTGGCTGCGCGGGCGTGGGCCCACAGGGCACGACGTCGAGGCGGTGCGTGTGCGGTGGGCCTAGAGTGTCAGCGTGGAGGGTGAATCTGTGGTAGCACTTTACGTGGTGTGGTAGCTGCGCGGGTGGGGTCGGATGCTGGGCAGGCGTAGTAGCTGACTGCGTGGGCGTGGGGTCCATAGGGCACGACGTCGAGGCAGGGTGTGTGGGGTAGGCCTAGAATGTCAGCGTGGAGGGTGAATCCGTGGTAGCACTAGACACCTATATTAGATTCTTAATAGAGTAGTATAGATTATGTTTACGCATCTGCCAAAACCTACGGGGAGGTCCTTGAACTGCTGATCAAGTGGTCTTCTTGGCCTGAAGAATTCGCTACTTGGGAAGACGAAGATGCCATCAAAGCAAGGTTCCTCGGTGCTCAGGCTTGGGGACAAGCCTGGACCTTAGGGAAGAGGATGTCACATGACAACATATCTGATGCACATGGAACATTGGTGCACATGGTGCACATATGAAATCATCACCACTCATTTTAAATTTAACGTCTATAGTTGTTTGATATATTTTATTAAGGACACCCTCCAACGTGGTGGTGTGTAGTGGTGGAAGGTGTTATTTGTAAATTGAATAATCAACTAGAGACGTTAGATCTAAAATGAGTGGTGATGATTTAATATGTGCACCATGTGCACCAGTCTTCTATGTGCACCAGATATGTCCTCATGTCACATAACCGCATGCTGAGGCTAGTGAAGGTAGGCCATGTCGTCTGAAAAAGCCCAATGTGAGGGTAACTGGGCTAGATTAGACCCAGTAGGTGGTGTCTGTTTTTCTTTTTTGCTTCGGTTCTGCCTGTAGTAGTTTAAGTATTTTGGGAGGAGTGTGCTGGGGTTTTTGGGCGAGAGACCTAAGAACCGGCTGTGTCTGGAGGCGGCGATTTCGTCGTGTAAAACCTACTCCACTAAGATTTCTTAAGTGCCTCGTGAGAGGACATTTGAGTGCCGGGAGCGAAGCTCACCATATCTACTCGTGTTTTAACAGGAAAGTTGTAAAGACAGAAAACAACAGCCCTATGTGTCTATGTGCAAACTGTACAGGAAAAAAAATCCATCAGCATAAAAAAATCCTTCAGGCCACACAACACAAAGAAGACAATCCAAAACCAAAGATTCCATAAGCATCAGCATCAAAATTTTCTAACTTGACAAAATCGAACATCCAAAAAACATAACCACACTTTTGTCAAGGATGCAGAGGAGAAGAACCAACTTTCTCAAAAGAAGAACAAAGGACAGTAGTCGCGTCGTTATCTCAGGAATGTAAATATAATAATAATCATGTCTATGGACATCATAGTTTAGAAAGAGTTTGGAGCACACTTTCGGCCGAGAAGCTGGTGAATATATAAGCGTGTGCGTTATTGTGCTTGAGCTTTATTCCTCTATTCTAAACACGTCAAGGTATTTTTCTTCCCACATGAGCACTAGTAGAAAAAAGCCTAAAGTCTGCGGTACCCATAAATTATCACTGGCCAATTTTATAAGGCAATGTTTTGACCTTGTACGCACCAGTTTGTCAAGTTAGTGTGCTTTGAGCAGTTTACTACAGGTTGTTGGACTGATTTATACCCACGCGCCAAGTTACTATATGGTGGATGCAATTTACTCTTAAGGGCTAGTTTAGGAGCAATGTAATTAGATGGAATTGAGGGAGCTAAAATCCCCTTCCAATTTAAAATTAAATAGAGAGAAGATTTTAGTCCTCTAGAGGCTTGTTTGGGAGCTAAGAGATTGAAGGAGCTAAAATTCCCTTACTAT
The DNA here is from genome assembly GCF_902167145.1 of Zea mays. NCBI lineage: Eukaryota > Viridiplantae > Streptophyta > Magnoliopsida > Poales > Poaceae > Zea > Zea mays. The sequence goes on along the minus strand of NC_050099.1, from coordinate 33,504,641 downwards.
TCAATCCCTTCCAATCCCCTTGTTCCTAAATATGACTTCAATCTCCTCTAATTCCATTGCTCCCAAACTAGTCCTTAGGGCTTGTTTGGGAGTCAATAGAATGAAGGAGATTGAAATGAATAAAATCCCTTTATTATTTAAAATTAAATAGTAAATGGTTTTTAGTCCCTTAAGTTCACTCTATTTCCCCTGCTCCCAATTCCTAAACATACCTTTAGGTTTGTTTGGGACAATTCCTAAACATACCTTTAGGGTTTGTTTAGGAGTAAAAATATCGAAGGAGATCCGAGGGACTAAAATCCTCTTGATATTCAAAATCCCCTCCCAGCTATTTAAAATCCCCTCCAATCACTTCCGGTATTCTTACTCCCAAACAAACTCTTAGAGTTAATATGAAAACTTAAATCACCTCGCTAACCTCGAATTTAGATTTGAGTTTACAAACTAGCTCTTAGTTAATCCCAAAATGTGTAACTAGAAAGAATGTAAACAAACATCGTATCGGTATTTACCCTAAAGCCGGCCCTCGATGACAAAAACGCGCATCGGCGCATGCGCCTTGCGTGCGCACCACAACGAGATGCTATGCGTCGGCGCTTTGTCCATAGATCAGCAGCAAGCTAGGTGAATCCCAAAGTGCAATTGTCTTTGCTTGGACCATAGATTCTCTCGAGCCATAGTAAATGCTTGTCCACCAGCACAGCATATCTAACTAGTCTAGGCCATATTCGCTACCAGCACAGTACGTATAAAAAGCATGGCTGGTTGGCAGGCAAGAGGATGCAGGAGTGTGCGTCCGAGACGACGACGACGACGATCGATCGACAGCGGAGGGAGCGTGGCACGCACGAAGCACGACGGCATGGCAGCCGTGGGAGTAGTGCCTAGTGCTAGGAATTGGGCCAGGCCAGGCCAGTCCGGCCCAAGCCCATCGTGCCAAACGGGTTCGGGCCAGAAAAGCTCAAACAATTTTTGGGCCGTGTCGTGCCAGCCCGAAGCGTAAAAACAGTGGCTCAGCCTAGTCCTAAACCACGTCGTGTCTTCGTTGGGCCGTGTCGACTCAAACCCGGCCCGTATATTTGACCACATAAAATTAAAATATTATAACCATATAAAGTTCATAGCTTACTAAATTAAAGATATTAAACAATTCTAGCATCATTTAACCACATAAACTCCAAATATAACAACAATATAAAGTCGACATCTTACTAAATTAAAGAAATTAAATAAATTGCGCTTAATTGGGCCGTGCCGACCCAAGTCCGACCCATCTATACGGGCCGTGTCGGGGGCCCGACGGATCGGAATTTGAGACCCGGCCCAGATCCGTTTTCAGGCCGTGCTAGCCCGGTCCATATTATTTCGTGCCGGCCCGTGCTTTGAGCTCTTATTTTCGAGCCGTGCTCGTGCTGGCCCGAAAGCCCGGCCCAGATTCCCAGCACTATTAGTGCCTACCTAACCTGGCTGCACGCACTTGACCGCATCGCGCTCGCGCATGCATCGGGGCATCTGACTCTGACCGGTGCTGCCGCAAATACAGGCAGGCGCGCACGCACGCACACGCGCGGCCATGCCGTGCTGATCGATGAGCCGCTACGCGCAGCGGCGAGGCGACGCCAGCCATCGAGCTGCTGGACTTGACCGGTAGCGATTGGACGGCGGGCGGGGTGGGTCTGGGCTGCTGGTGTGCAGGTGCTGCGGTGCTGACCCGCCCGAGATCCACGGGGGGCGCTGGCTACTGCCTCTCCTGCAGCTACCCCCAGTCTTTTCACTATAGCTGGCGCTGGCTATACATGGCGAGTCCCGACTACCGAGGCGAGAGGAATGGGCTCCCTCGTGTGGTGGCCGACACCTGCAGGCCTACGTGCCCAGCTCCCATCCCATGTCCCGCACGCGCCACGCACGCACATGCACACGTGCCACACGTATGCATGGCAGAAGCGCCCCCACGCGCAGTCCAAACAGGACCGGGACTACCTTTCACGCCTGCTACATGTGTATCTCTATCTATAGTGTTTGTTAATGCTGCAAGAATAGTCTTCTATTCTGACATTCTTGTTTCTTATTATGCCTTTCCCGTTCCTCCTCCGCACAGCTCACACCCATTCTAGCTAAAATTAAAAAAAAACACATAGTCGCAAGGGATTCTAACTCACGCCCCCTCAGACCAATTCGAGTAGTAGCTATCGCTACACATATGTGTGTCTTTATCTACATCTCTCCACAAACTCACCTGCTACCCTTGCACAATACGTAATAGTAGATAAGTATCACTAAGATTCTTAAATTATATTTTTTGATTGAGGGAGTAGTATTTAAAGAAGAGCATTGCATCCTATGTGGCCACATGCATCGCTGTGGACAACAAGCTCCAGCGCAACCGTCGCTTGGACGCGGTCTAGAGCGGCTGCACCGCATTATCCATCGTCAAGCAGGGGACCTCATGGTCGTTGCCAACGTCGGTGACTCCCGAATTGTTCTGGGCACCGCATCCGACGACGGCGCCATCACGCCGTCCAGCTCGTCGTCCACCTGAAGCCCAACCTGCCACGTAAGTCACTACTGACTGGCCATGAATTCTTGTGCGCTGGGACGGCGGTCGTTGCTAACGTTGTGTGAGTGTCCTCGAACATGATGTATGCAGAGGAGTAGCACATCTAGTGGTGCAACGGCTAGGTGTATTACCTTGCTGATGAGCATGTGGTGCACTTCGTCTGGCAGCCCAGCCAAGAGTCGTCGGGACTCACCATGTATCGCGCGCGTTCGACGACTACTATATCAAGGATTATGGCGTCATCTCGACGCCAGAGGTGATGTAGAGGCGGACCGATAGCAATAACCAGTTCGTCATCCTCGTCGTCGGGACAACTTTTTGTGTCGGCCTGCCTTTAATTCTCTTCGCAAACACACATACTTGCCTTTTGTTTAAGCAAGCGCGTATGGTGGTGTATGTCTGATGACTGACGACGCACGAGGGATCTTCTTCCGGTTGGTGTGGGACATGCTCTCCAACGACGAGACCATGCAAATCGTGGCATATATTGAAGTCCGCATGGTACTAGTGATTGTAATATAGTGGTGAAACAACTAGATTAAAATAACTAAATTTATGTATAGCGAGGATCATAAATGGATTTTTTCTTATAACAATATAACACATATTTTATATATAAGTTATTGTAGTACTGTATGTTCTCGTTGCAACACATATGTACTCACCTAGTATACTCATTATGAACTCAGCAGGAAAACGAAATGACCAATTTACTCTGCAGTCCGCTATGACGATTTTACAAGGGTAATCTAAAGCAGGTGCCTACAATTTGATTAGAAGCAAATGGCTCCTCATTAATACTGGATGCATGCATGCATGGTGCCCCGGCAGCGCAAAATTATGATATGATTTATTACTATTAGATATGGATAAACTGCACATGTGCAGGTAGATATATGCATAGCTAGCTTTGTTTTACATCGACATCGATCGGCCATATGCAATTTGCTCGTCGCCGCGAGAACAAAGGAAAGAAAAGAAAGAGTGCTGATATGGCAAGCACCCAAAAGCTATTTTCGTCAAAACAGCCTGCATACGTCTGTCGTCCACTACCGGACACCGATTGCCTGAAGCACTTGATAAAGTCGGGAAAACACTTGACGAAGGCTTTACCGTGTGTGACACTCGGCAAAAAAGTCCCGATGAATTATACATCGGCAACGACTTTTTTGCTGAATACTTTTTATCGGACATTACCGAGTGCCACCGCGACACTCGGCAAAGAAAAGTCGTCGTCACGACGCTAGGTGACGGCACCGGAGACGTTACCGAGTGCCACAGCGACACTCACCAAAGTCTCACTCTTTTGCTGAGTGTCTACTGTATAGGCACTCGGCAAAGAAGCTATCCGTGGGCCCCTTTGCCAGTTCCTTTGCCGAGTGCCATATCGACTAGCTCTTGGCAACGGGAGCACAAGTGGACCCCTTTGCCAGTTCCTTTGTCGAGTGCATTAGGACGCACTCGGCAAATGTTGCTTCTTTACCGTATGTCTCGGCCACATCACTCGGCAAAAAACCTTTACTGGTTCACCGGTGTGCCTTCTTTGCCGAGTGCTATGTCCATGACACTCGACAAAGTGACCATAATACCACTTTTTATTTGTTTTTGCTATTCCATCCAAACAAACAAAAGATATATCACATAATCATCATATATACATCACATATATCACATAATTTTGATACTCACAGAAGTATGAAACTGAGTAGGGTTAGCTGGAGGGAACAACGGAGGTGGTGGAGCAAAACCCTGTGCGGCGCCAAGACTTTGCGTGTACTAGAACATCTCCGCATTCCTCTGCTGATCTGCCAAGCGAGTCAGCCGCTCCGCCCTCATCCTCGCCTCCATCTCCTATCATTCCCTCCTCTCTTCTTCTAGCTATGCCTATAATATTTCACACTAATGTTATAATAACTCAAAGAGAAAGTATATAACTCAAGGAATGACAAGTAACAGAAGCACTAACCTAGAGTTATTGTATCCGATGATATGAGCTGTCCTGTCTAAGTCATATGGTTGGGCTCACGCTCATGCTCATGCTCCTTGCTCGCACATGAGATAGAGTGGGAATGGACAACGAGTCGATTGCCCCATCGACAATCCAGTACTTCCCATGCCTCTTTCCTCCTCTGACCCTCATGAGGACATCTCTATCGATGTCCTCGGTCCTTGGATCGTAATCTGGCCCATGGACCTTCTGTGCCATGGCAGTGCACTCACTTAGGTGACTGTAGACGACAGTGTTGCTATACGCCTCGGGCCCATCTTTCGGGTTGTAGGTGATGTCGGACGTCGCCTTGCCCTTGTGGGCCATAGCATACGTCGAGAATATGTAGCAAGGCTGGCCACCATGTGACGCCGAATGCAAGAAAACCAACGAGATAGTTTGAAATCATGCCTAATCGAATGTTTTATACCTAAATAAAAAAGAGTGTGTACACATGCTTCTGCATATTTGCCAAGGCTGCAGCTGCCTTGGTGGTGGGAGGGACCTTGCATCATTAGACGTTGTTCCTGGCTAGCGTTGGCGCCTCGTCCCGCTCAAGCGAGCAACACCTCTCCACCATCTGCTCCCAGCACTAAGGATGTGCAGTGCACCAATAAGGAATCATCTACAAAAAATAAGTACACGACATATCAGAAGATAAATTTAAGCAAATTTAATAAGAATATTAAAGTTATGTATTTACCTGCAAGTACGGGTCTCGAGTCAACGACATGGTTCGGGCGTCCTGCTTGGTCACCTTCTCCCCAAGGACAAAGTCGTAATAAGTGACGATGGCCTGGATTCGCGCCTCGTAGTGCATGTCCACGACGAGCTTCTTACATCTCGGGGTAGCCATCACATCCGCCCTGGCCTCGTATTCAGCCTCGCATTTGAAAAAATCCTACACACAAAGACGATGTATCCATACATTATTTCAAGAATGTGCAACAAATGTGACGTATTTAACAATATAGTGTGAGGAAGACTTACCCACAACTCTTGCTTCACCCGCTCCACCTTGTTGTTGAGTTCCCTACCGTCCCGTACTGCATTGGGGGCGACAACATAGTGGTCGAAGGTGTAGGCTGGGCCCGTCACTCCGACGTACTCAACAAGTCCAGGGAGGTGTTCCATGCATAGAAGATCGAGGATGCCATTGTGGTTGCGGCCATGACCCTCTGCATTCTTCACAACCTTCCAAGACCTATCCAAGTGATTAAGAAAAAGTATTAGTTTCTATTATGAATTTGAACACATAATATGAAAAGGCAGCGACAACTTCTAAAGTTACATGACTCTCCCCATCGGGTCAAATCAGCGTCCGCCTGTGATGAAGTATGGGTCGCCGAGCGAGACTCGCGGGACCTCACAAGTAGACGTTCCTTGAACTTGAGGCGACTGAACCTGAGGCGTCCTGCTGAGCGTCGTCGTCGTCCTGCTGCACCGCATCGACAACGACCTGCTGCTCCACTTGCTGCTGAGCGTCGTTGTCCTTTTGTGCCTCCTCCTTCGTCCTACGGGTGCTCCTCCTCCCCCTCCTCGTCCTCATCCCACCGTCCACCATCTTTGTCCAACAACCTACAATTAAGATTAAGCAAATAAGCACAAATAAAAAAAAGATGTATTTAGAAATAGATGCGAAATAAATAAAATATAGCATTACATCGATTGAAAATAATCTTCATGTGTCCGACTTAGCCGGATCATAAGTCTCGTCATCATTATCAACCATTTCATGAAACATTTTCAAATTTTTATCTCAGTCTTTTCATATGATATCATGACATGTCGACAAGTTTCATGAGTTTTTTACTTTGTTTGTGTTTTATACAATTTTAAAACAACTGATGGCAAGTTCACGGTCTTGTTTCATGAGCATGGTGTTGGTGCCTTTTTGGTCACCAAACACTATAATGAACCGCCTGGAGGTACTTGGCACCTTTAGATGATGTAGGGTCAAATAAAGTGGTTATCCTAAATGTGGGGCAACACCTCTATGATGGTCACCACCTATTTGGGACCAAACAGCAACGAACCCTAGGACCTTCTCGTGATGAGCAATACCTTCGGTTCGGCTCCACGAGGTGAACAGTGGTGGCGGTCTGCGACGGGTCGTCGGGTCGCCTGGCAGTGCTTGCTGTGGGACGCGGACGGTCCGCGGCTCTGGGCCGGACGGTCCCCAACCTAGCGGCAGAAGCGGCGCCTTCATTGCGCGCATTCCGGACGGTCCATGATGGCACATGGTCGTCTTCTTCTCCTCGTATGACCTAGATCTCGTCCCCTGGGGGAGAGACCTTAGGGTGCTCCTGGTCAGCAGGTCACCCAGGGCATCTCCATATGACGTAGAGTCGCCTAGAAGTTAAGAGATCAATTCGAGGAAGAGATCTTGATTGAAGTAGACGAAATAGATCTTGCCACTCAAGAGGGGTAAAGATCATAGGGTTGTCCTAGGGTCGGCAAGCCACCCCAGATAGATCTAGACGACGTAGAGTCAGATAGGGGTGGAGGTGGATATGCGGAAGGCTACAACTAGAACTATGCTACATCTACTCCTAGGACAAGAAAAGTAAATAAAGTAATTGGTTCGATTGGAATGTGTTCGGGGGTCCTCAATCGACAGTACCCCTTTATATTTATAGGGGAGGAGGTCTGGACCTGTTCCTAAGAGATATCCAACAACTCCCACATGATTAGATGGATAACCACACACGAGATAAGGATAATCACCCGAGTTAATCTAATCTCGAGGCACGTGGACTGTCCAGGCCCAAGGGCCGGACCGTCCGCTCATTTTGGTGCTCAACATATGCCCCTGCCTTTTGGTGGAGCTTGGCGAACCAAAAGCACTAGCAAAAACCTCGGAAACAATTGACTTCATGAGCTACTTTGTTCTCGAAGTAAGAACTCAGCTCGGTGCAAGTCATCGGGTCTTGCAATCAGATAATATAAATACTTGATGAAACTTTAATGCACAGAGGCCGTTTCGGATTGCATCCTCTTCGGCCATGTCTGCCTGATCAACATGTCAATAGGCAAAAACTTGTGGTGTCCCCAGCCCAAATAAGCAAACGGATTAGGCCAGTAATACAAATTCATCGCCGTACCACCCCACACATTAGTAGGACAACACATCGGCAATGGATAGAATGGGAAGCATCACGCTATCCCCGGAGGAGGATGACTAGGCGATCTTAGCTGTGCTACCTTTTGGGTCGTTTTAGTCGGCTTTTGCTTTCACACAAATCGCCTTTTTGACTTCGTTGGTTTTATTGGCCGGTTGTGTGGAACAACCTTCTTCATATATTTGGCAAGCAACTGATTAAAAGTAGGGCCGCCTCTACTGAGTCGTCCAGACGTCTTAGCAGTGTTTTGCTTCCTAACACTTGTTTTGGAACGTTGTGGTCTGATGGTCTGGGGTTGCTGCTTCTGACCTTCTGCAGACCATCTGAACATCATAGCCGGACTGTCCGCGCCTGTCTCGGACTGTTCGACCTTAGTACTCAGACCGTCCGGCGTACGCAGGACAGGCGACCGTGATCGAGTGTCCGATCGTGCTTGCCCCCCGAGCGTCCATCCTACCCTTTGAATGGGGACATAAACTTAGCGCGATGATTAGAAAGGATTCATCGGTCGTACCAGACACTGAGAGCAAAGATGTCTATTGAACTATAAAGCTTGCTCCCATGGACGAACATAATAATATCCAACTCAATTATGCATAAGTTCGAGTATTGGTTGTACTAAAAAATGAATCATTTACTTGAAATTATTCGACAATATTAATTATGCAGTTTGCAATTAAACAATAACCGAATAGTGATAAGCAAATGTTATAAGCATGTTCATCTCATGAATAAACATGACCGAAGCAAATTGTAGCAAGAATCAGTACTACCAACAACTGAAATACTTCGACCTTATGTAAGCAGCAGCATATCACAACTAACCATATGCATAATAATTTGGTTGCACTCCTCCATAATATAAAGACGCGTATGGAGCAAAATGATGCCATAAAGGATAACCGAACATACCTTGGGATGACATATATGGCATAGCTGAAGAATATGGACGATGCAATGACCAATAGCTTTATTGAGTTGGGGCAAACCTTTCACCCAAACGTCTTGTACTTGCTTTCTTTCTTGTGTTTGCCTTTGCTCCACTTCTTCCAAAAGCATCATCCTCACCTGGATCTTGAGAATTCCCATTAGATGCCCACGTCATGCCTCCCATCTCTAGCTCTTGTGCACTGAGTTTTTCTAGCCTCTTGTGCCAGATTGATAATCCGAGTGGGCTTCTCGGTTGTTTGGGCACATTGGGATTCTTAAGTTCAGATTTAGTACCTAGACTATCGCTAGCTGATTTCTCTATTATTTGGGTACTGCTAGCCGAAGTATCTAATACTTCCTCTGGCTCTGTAATGCATGAATTTAGATCTAAACTTTTGGCTTTTCTATTATCCTTCTTCACTACATAAACTTGCTTGACCATTCGATCCTTATTTTGAGCTCTAGATCGATTCTTATAAATAAAACAGTCTTTGTCGAATGATTGTTCCTCAAAATCAGAATTGAAATGAGATGAATATTCTATGTTATATGGTCTAAAATATGAAGAAGAATAAGCATTTGAACATACCAGCCCCAAGATGTATAAGGATGAAAGTACGAAGGAGCTGAACCATATTGCATTGGTATTGGCGACCCAAAAAGAGGATATGTTGCTGATGCATGAAACTCTTCTCCTCCCCAATCCTGGTTTCTAGATTTACGCTTCAGAGGTGATTTTGATGGCTTCAAATGTGCTCTAGATGGCTTAGCAATGCCAGTTTGATCAACATCCTTTGCCTTAATTTGCTCATGACATTTAGCCAGAAGTTTCTCAAAAGTAACCTTCAGCCTTTTACCCTTTTGTTTATCATGATTTTCACCTCCAAAACATTTACATTTAGGCATACCTGGTGCACCATGCCCCATGGCGCATCCGGTCTTATTAGCCTCTCTTTTGTCCGGAGCTTTCCGAGTAACCACCCCATGTGTTAGATGTGGCGCACGAGGGTCACCAATGATAATATTTTTTCTTTGCCTTTATCGGCCGAATATAGCCGAACCAAGACTTTCTTGTCCACTTGTCCTAATGTGTCGACAGGGACAAATTGTCTGTCAATCTTCATTTTTTGAAATCTCAATCGGCCTTCATCTACAGCCGATTGTATTTATCGACGGAAGATATTACAATCATTGGTGTTATGAAGAAAGGAACCATGCCATTTACAATATACACACTTTTTTAATTCCTCTAGCGGAGGAATCGTGTGCGATAATTTAATGTTGCCATTCTTAAAAAGTTCATCAAATATTTTATCACACTTAGCAACATTAAATGTGAACTTAGCTTTCCCTTTTTGTGCCGAATGCAGGGGAGAGCGAGCAGCAGATTTGGCCTTAGCAGGCCAAACAAGCTCAGCGTCGACCTGTATTTTTTTCTGGCTTTGCAGGGGCCAAAAGGCATTCGACCTCATTCACGGGTGATGGCATGCTGCGACTATGGTGCGCTGCAGGTGTGGTGGGGCATGAAGATTGTGCCTGACGCGAAGTGTGCCGGTCCATGTATGTACATCTGGACAGTCCAATCTTGGTGATCGGACGGTCCACAGAGGGACCAGATGGTCTGGTATTGTATCCGAACTATCTGGTCGTGCAGGGCTTTGCCTGCAAGGCTTGTGGTAGGCTCTGTGTGACTCCGGACTGTCCAACGTAAGGTGTCGGATGGTCCGTGATCGTGCGCGGACTGTCCGGCCGTGCCCAGAGCCGATCTACCATGCAGTAAGGCTGGTGACAGCATTATCCCCGGATATGAGTTCATTGGCATACCATAATATGGTTGGGACTGAGCAGCCCCATTTGTCGCCGATGCTTTTGACGCAGTTATTTTAGTGTCCGATTTATGTGGCAAAAAATTAGGTGTATGAGTATTTTCTAATGCATGCGTCATGTTCTCTATATCCTCCATTATAATTTTAATCTTATTATCAAAAGAAATTTTAACAGATTGAATATAGGCTAATGGCGTGGTGTTACTTACAATGGGGAGCTGATGCAGCAAGGCTGACAGTGAATCGTACTTTACTTCCCTCTTCTTGACGACCTTCTGGTGGTGATCTACCTTGAAGTGCGAGAGGTACCACCTTTTCTCCACCTTGCTTATTTGAGCCTGTTGTCGTTGGAATTCCTCGTCCAGCCTTTTCATGTGGTCTTCTAATTTCTCATCGTCATCGGCCGGTGAGTTAGTCAACCTTGTGTTAATGTCTAGGACGACATTGTTGTGATCTTTGGGATTGGCCATTGCGACCGATCTGATAGGTCTGATTTAATAGATCTGATCTAATGGATCGGATTTGATAGATCCATTTCTTCGTTACCTAACGGAGTCGCCAAAAGTGTGTTGGTGCCTTTTTGGTCACCAAACACTATAATTAACCGCCTGGCGGTACTTGGCACCTTTAGATGATGTAAGGTTAAATAAAGTGGTTATCCTAAATGTGGGGCAACACCTCTATGTAACATCCCAATTTTTATCCCAAGGTTAGAAACCCTAAACTCCTAAACCCCCCTTATTTGTCTCCTAAGACCCCATCTCATAGAACATTCCCTTCATCATATGCATACACCATGATTGCTAGTAGCACTTCACATAGAATATTTTGACACCCATGAAATCTAGATAAATATTTGTTTAAAGGAAAAAGAGATTATAGAAAAGAAGAAAGAGAAATAGATTTGGAAATAGAAAAAGAAAAAGAAAAAGGAATTCCTCTCTCCCCCCCCGGTTGGGCCGATTCCGACCCAAGCTCCCCCCTCTCTCTCCCGCGCGCTCGTCTCCCCCGCCCGAGGCCTAGCTCGACCCACCTTCCGCACGCGCCTGCACCGCGCCCACTGCCAGCCCGGCCCCACACGTCAGCCGCTCCTGCACTTTCCCCGCATCCGCTCTCTCTCTGTCAACCTGGCCCCGCTCGTCAACCCCTTCCCCTCTCGCCCGTGATCGGCCATCGACGCGTTCGTCGCCGGCCACCGTCCGCCCCGTCTCCTCGCCATTACTGACCCACCAGCAAGGTTTGGCTCCTTGCGTCCCTATCCCCTTGCGCCTGCCCCGAGCCATCCCATCACCTCCCCCGTCGCACTGTATGGCCTCACTGGCGATCTCACCGCCGCGGGAGCCGCCACCCGCCGTGGACCGGCCATCCCGAGCATCCACCGACCAAATTGACCCCATCTCCATGACCCCCTACCTCTGCTCGTGCTATGCCACCATCCCGTCGACCCAGAACCGGACCACCAGCGAGGAACCACCGTCGGGTTCACCGGCGACCGGTTCTCACCGCCGCGGGCGAACCGCCCTCCTTTCCTCTTGACGCAGTTACCTCCTCCCCTCACTGGCGTGTGGGCCCGTGCCCACGACGTAACCCCTCTCGCACCGTGCCCCATAGCGGGCCTAGCTGGGCCGATCGCCCGCACGGGTGCGCGCGCCTTGGGCTGGGCCGAATTTCCCCCTAGGGCCCAGTTAACTGAGAACCCTTTTATTTTTTTCTTTTCTCCTTTTTCTTTTCCTATTTTCATATATAAATGCATATATTGATATTTTATGCACCAAAAATAGTCTAAATAAATTATAGGGAAAAAATAATAATATTTAAAACTTAGCACACTCCACTAAGCCACCATGGTTGATGTATTGTTCATTGCCTATTTTGCTAGAAGAAGAGGGATCCGATCCTCCGGAATTTGAAGCTCTGGAAGAAGGGCAGGAACCCGACCTTTCCGAAATAGACCTTTTGTGCCAGGAGAACTTCAACGAAGGCAAGTCCATTCTTCCCTTGATGCATAAATTACCTACTCTCTCTACCACTACCTAAGCCGGGAATAAGGGTTGGGTCCTTTGCATTGTGAGAAAAGAGATAGCCTGCATTAAAGAATATCTTTTGAGCACAAAATGTGGGATGAGAAAAGGGGTGGTGTTTTTAATGAATAATGTTTTCAAAAAGTGTATGATGAAGGCTATTCACCCTTATCACCTTTTGAGTGGGATAACCAGGGACTCCCTGGTTTAGTGGAGGGCCTCAGGTGTTGGCTCAGCCGGGTTAGGTGTGAGCAGAAGGATTGTCCCCTCATATAAGGACCGGTTTGTCATCCTTCACTACCTATACTCATGACAAGTACAACCACTCGAGACTGTATGGGCAGTCACTCAATCTGAACCCGTACGGTCCAAACCCTAGGGTTATGATGGCTGGGGAGCACTGGGAGGATAAGGAGGGGGAATGTTTTGTCCGGTTTGGACATGGCGGTGGCCTGACTCCTTCCGGTATAACTGCTAAGGTAAGGACGTACGTGGAAAGAAAGAGATTCGGATTCGGGTCTCATTGGCCATGAGACCGCAGAGCCGGACTCGTGGGTAAAGTGTACCCCTCTGCGCAGAGTTCAAACCTATTCAAATAGTCCGTGTCCACTGGTATGGATGAGTCTGGTGTGGTATGACAATTAGTGTTTATGATCTCCGTAAACAGGGAAATGTTTGTGTGTGGGTGTTTTTGGAAATGAAAACAATACCACGAGAACGGGAAGCTAAGTGGTGGTTGAGTGTGAAATATGCTACTCCTTTCTTTGGGGAAAACCATCAAAGTATTGCCTTTTTCTGAAAAAGAAGAGTGACTTCAACTCCACCATACCAAGCATGTACTATATAGGTCCCTCTCTCTCTTTACAGGCGAGATGGGCTTGCGGAATACCTAGTGTATTCACCCATATTTATTTATGTTTTTCAACAGCTGAAGACTTCTTTTCTGCTATGCTGGACTAGAAGGGGGTTGTGTCTGCACCCAGTCTGCCTGTGGCTTGGGCTATTTGATCTTCCACTGTGCTTTGTATTCCAGGCTCGCTAGAGCTTGTACTTTGGTATTGTAATAACATTTATTCAAACTCTGTACTATTTGAAGTAAGGAATATGGTTACTAGCCTCATGGGACTAGTATTTGTATCACATTTGAGTCCCAAAGGATCGGGATGCTTCAGGTGGTATCAGAACCATAGGACTGACAGTAGATCGCAGCCCTAACCTTAAAAGTCTGCCTTAAAAAGAAAAGACCTCTTACCCCTAAAAAGAATCTTCTCTTCTTTCCCCGATATTAACAAACCCTTCTTCTCTTGCTACCAGATGGAAGGCTCCTTTGTCATTAGGACATCCTACTGCTCGAAGGTGGAAGGATTCCCTCATCTTCTACGGAGTTGCGCGCTTCGCATAGGGATCCACAAGAAGCCGGAGTACGTCTGGAAGGAATACCGTGAGAACGGAATTGAGAAATGCTCTATGGCAGTCTACCTGGGAGAAAGCCGAAACTACCCAAATCACCCTCCCTTCCAAGTCACTGCCACTGGACATCGCTTCCCAGACACTTGCCAAAATGCTGCCCAAAGAGCCCTCCACCAGCTATGCCAAAACTACTGCAGGGAAGTCTCTAAGACACCACTTCGCTACTTCCCACCCAGCAACAAAAACACCCCTACCTGGAGGAAAAGACTTCATGCCTTGTCAGGGAGAGATCTTAATGAGGATGACCCCACCATAGTCTACATGGCCAGATATCTCCACACCCTTGACAACCACTATGACGACCTTTTCTCCCACTGCACCCACCTAAATTCCCAGGTGGAAAGCCTAGAGCAACAAGTCAAGGAATTAAAAGAAGAAAGGGCGTCCCTCCAAGAAAGTCTCAAAATAGCGGAAGGCGAAGAGGCCAACACTCACGAGGCTACTGAACTCTAAAGATGGATTACGCGAAGAAGTTAAAGAAGCTCGCCCCCGCCAAGAAAATCCGGAAGCGGACAAAGAGCCAAGGATGCCAGACTGACCGAAAAGAGGAAGCCCCGCCAACACTGCCTCCCTCCAGGATAGAAAGCTTGTAAGACGTTGAAGATATGTCCCTAGCTAGCCTTGACGATCTTCTCAGGGAATTTGGGGACACCTTAGAAAGGGAGTTTGGAAGCACCTTAGAAAACACCCACGCATAGCGTGATCTATGACAATTGCATGCTTGTAATGAACTTGAGTGATGAATAAAATAATGTGTTTACAAAAAAATATGGCATATGCATAGTAGTAATCCTTTCTCCCGCTGGCAGATGGCTTCGGATAAAACCACGCCTACCACCTCAGGGATTGGAGCAAGGTCTCCCCTAGGTGATGAAGTAGAAGTCGATGGAGAAGGGAGTGCGACCCACCTCCCCACACCTCTGAACTGCCATTAGACTTAGCCCAAGTTCTGGCCAACCAAACCCGACTCATTGAGGTCCTCACCAGAAGCCTTGAGAACCAGCGCCCAAACGGTGGAAGACCTCAGGACATAATGGGAGATTTTCTAAGGCTCAAGCCTCCCACATTCGCCGGATCCAGCAATCTGCTCGATGCTGATGACTGACTGCGCACAATAAAAAGGAAGTTAGAGGCCATCGAATGCCCTAAAAACCAGCGTGTTCATCTTGCTGCTCATCAACTCTCCAGGATGGCCCTATCCTGGTGGGATAGCTTCAGCGCTGCCGTCTGAGATGCTACCTAGAATTTGAAGCCGCCTTCCGAGAACATCATGTGCCCCTAGGGATCGTCCAGCTCAAAGAAGATGAATTTCAGGAATTAACTCAAGGAGGGAGATCTGTCAGTGAATACGTCCACAAGTTCACAGAATTGGCTCGCTATGCGCCTGACGATGTCAGCACAGAAGCCAAGAAGATGGCCCGTTTCTTGAAAGGGCTAAGACCAGAACTCAAGACTATCCTCGCCAGCCAATATTTTCTCATCTTCTCGCACCTCTCAAACAAGGCCATACAAGTGGAAAGGGCTAGAGAAGAAGAAAAGGGTCACCTCAAGAGGAAGTTCCAAGTCCTCCGAGCTCAGCAGCAGGACAGGCACCAGAGAGTTCGATCTTTTGGGTTTCCACCCAAGGGACCAAGCTTCAACAAGCCAGCTGGGTCCACTCCATCATGTTTCAGTCAGCAGGGTCAAAGTTCCCTCTAGGCCCCCTCCGTTGCAAGCAACCAACCTCCAGCCAATGCCTGTTGGCACTACGGAGACCCCAGTCACTACAAGAATAATTGTCCTCAGTTGAAGACATCCGTGCCTACCTACTCCAACTCGGTGATTGGCCCCAAGAGTGCCCAGCACCCGCCTCCAAGGCACCCTCCTCCAACAACCAGCTAAGCAAGACCCAGTATCATGGCAGGGCACGAGTGAACCACGTCGACGCTCAAGAGGCTCAGCAAGCCCCGTGAGTAGTGCTCAGTGAGTTCCTAGTTGAATTTACTCCCGCTGCTGTACTTTTTGATTCAGGAGCATCTCATTCATTCATAGCCACTAGTTTTGTGGAAAAGCATGGCATTCCCACTGCACATCTAGAAATTCCCTTGGTCACCTGAACCCCAGGGTCAGACCTTCTATGCCACCTCAAATGCTCTTAAGTCAGGATTCTTTTAAGTGGGGTAGTGTTCTTGGCAGACTTAGCTGTACTGCCATCCCACGAAATTTATGTGATCTTAGGGATGGACTGGTTAACCAAGCATAATGTCGTCATAAGCTGCGCAAATAAGACCATCATTCTCACTGACCACCAAGGAAAGTCAGTTTCATGTCAGGCTCAGCCACCCACCAAAGATCCAATGGTGTTTAATCTAGCAGCAGAAAGCATATCTGTAGTAGAAGAATTCATGTATGTATTCCCAGAAGAATTGCCAGGAATGCCGCTAGAAACAGAAGTGGAGTTCTACATTGATCTAATTCCCGACACCGCACCAATCGCAAAAAGACAGTACCGCATGGCTCCCACCGAATTGGTAGAACTAAAACTCCAGATCGCAGAACTTCAACAGAAAGGGTACATTCGTCCCAGCTCGTCTCCTTTGGGAGCACCAGTCCTGTTCATCACCAAGAAGGATGGAAGTATGAGGATGTGCATTGACTATCGATCCCTAAATGAAGTTACAATAAAAAACAAGTACCCACTACCTCGGATTGATGACCTCTTCGACCAGCTTCAAGGGGCCAAGTATTTCTCCAAGATAGATCTAAGGTCAGGATATCACTAGTTGAGAATCAAGGAAGCAGACGTTCAGAAGACGATGTTTGTCACCCGGTACGGACAATATGAGTTCACAGTAATGCC
Source organism: Zea mays (assembly GCF_902167145.1). Taxonomy (NCBI): domain Eukaryota; kingdom Viridiplantae; phylum Streptophyta; class Magnoliopsida; order Poales; family Poaceae; genus Zea; species Zea mays. Next base: position 33,487,889 of record NC_050099.1, on the reverse strand, counting down.
CTTTGTACTAACCAACGCACCCGCCTTTTTCATGAATCTTATGAATAAGGTATTCATGGAAGAGTTGGATAAGTTTGTCATAGTCTTCATTGAAGACATCCTTATCTACTCCAAAAGTCGCAAAGATCATGAGCACCACCTCCGAATTGTCCTCGGAAGACTCAGAGCACATCAACTCTATGCTAAACGCAGCAAATGTGAATTTTGGTTAGAGAAGATAGCCTTCCTCGGGCATATCTTAACTGCAGAGGGAATAGAAGTGGACCCATCCAAAGTAGAAGCAATATCCAAATGGAAGCAGCCATCCAACGTTAGTGAAGTTCGAAGCTTTTTGGGAATGGCAGGATATTACCGCCGTTTTATCAAAGGGTTCTCCAACATAGCAAGACCCATGACCGAGCTCCTCAAGAAAGAAAATAAATTCGTGTGGACCCCAAAGTGTGAGGAAAGCTTTCAAATCATAAAGAAGAAACTCACGACCGCGCCAGTGTTGACGCTACCAGATATTCACCAGAATTTCGTCATCTTCTGTGATGCTTGAAGGCAAGGTTTATGATGTGTGCTTATGCAAAACGAGAAAGTCATCGCCTATGCATCACGCCTACTCAAGCCGCATGAGCAGAATTATCCAACACATGATTTGGAATTGGCAGCCATAGTGCATGCCCTAAAGATATGGAGGCATTACCTGATTGGAAACAAATGTCATATCTTCACAGATCACAAGAGCCTAAAGTACATTTTCACTCAGCTAGACCTAAATTTCCGTCAGCGAAGATGGCTGGAATTGATTAAGGATTATGACATTGAGATCCACTACCACCCCGGGAAGGCCAACGTGGTAGCAGACGCCCTCAGCCGAAAACCTTTCGGGGAGAAAACAACCAACTTCTTGGAAGACTGGAAGATTGAATTAGCTCAACTGAATGCTTGTTTGGGAGACAGTGGCAGCATAGAAGTTAAACCAATGCTAGAAGATCTCATACGCAAGGCTCAGCGCTTGGACACCGAGACGACAAGTCTCACGGAGAGAGCTCGCAAAGAACAACTCCCGGGCCTCAAGACAGATGAAGAAGGAACCCTTTGGTTCAAGGACCGTTTGTGTATACCAAAGGGGGAGGCACGAGGAATCCTGCTCGATGAAGCTCACAACTCAGCCTACTCTATCCACCCAGGGACCACCAAGATGTACCTAGACCTCAAGACCAGATACTGGTGGAGAGGGATGAAAAGGGAGATAGCTCAGTATGTGGCCTGTTGTGACACTTGCCAGTGAACTAAGGCAGAGCATCAGAGGCCTGTAGGTCTACTGCAACCCCTCCCAGTGCCCAAATGGAAGTGGGAAGAAATAGGCATGGATTTCGTAATCAGACTGCCTTGGACCCAAAAAGGGAACATTCTATTTGGGTTATAATCGACCGTCATACCAAGGTAGCTCACTTCATTCTAGTAAAAACTACCTTCGAACGAGCCACCCTTGTCCGTATATATCTTAAAGAAATAGTCAGACTCCATGGTATTCCACTGAAGATAGTGTCAGACAAGGGAACACAGTTCACCTCAAAATTCTGGATGAGTCTTCAGCAAGCTATGGGCACCAAGCTAGACTTCAGCACCACCTATCACCCCCAGTCAGATGGTCAGGAAGAAAGAGTCAACAAAGTCCTCGAGGATTTGTTGAGAGCTTGTGTGTTAACCTTTGACAGGAACTGGTAGTCCAGCTTGCCGTATGCAGAGTTTTCTTATAACAACATCTACCAGGCCAGTATCAAGATGTCACCGTTTGAAGCCTTGTATGGAAGGAAGTGCCAGACCCCTCTGATGTGGTCTAACGTAGGGAAAAGACACTAGAAGGGCCTGCCTTCGTTAAGGAGGCAGAAGAGAAAGTTGCCCTAATCCGAAAAAGACTACTCAAAGCTCAGAGTCGGCAGAAGAGTTACGCAGACAACAGAAGGAGAGAACTCAGTTTCGAGGAAGGAGACTTTGTCTACCTCAAGGTCTCCCCAATGCGCGGGGTCAAAAGATTTCAAGTGAAAGGGAAGCTAGCTCCGTGATTCATCGACCCCTATCCTATGATTGGTAGAATAGGGCCCGCAGCCTACCGCCTTCAATTGCCAGAATCCATGTCAGATATCTACAATGTGTTTCATGTATCTCAGCTCCGCAAATGCCTGAAAGTACCAGAGAGTCACATCGAAGAAGAGACAATTCAGATTCAGAAGGATATGCAGTACCGAGAAAAGCCAGTGAAGATTCTTGATTCAGCCATCCGAAAGACTCGAAACTCAGAAGTGAAACTCTGTAAAGTTCAGTGGAGTAGAGAAGGAGAAGAGGAGGCTACCTGGGAGAGTGAGGACTCTTTGAGGAGGGAATACCCTTACCTTTTCTCAAACCCAGTCTGAATCTCGAGGGCGAGATTCTTTTAAGTGGGGTAGGTTTGTAACATCCCAATTTTGATCCCAAGGTTAGAAACCCTAAACTCCTAAACCCCCCCTTATTTGTCCTAAGACCCCATCTCATAGAACATTCCCTTCATCATATGCATACACCATGATTGCTAGTAGAACTTCACATAGAATATTTTGACACCCAAGAAATCTAGATAAATATTTGTTTAAAGGAAAAAGAGATTATAGAAAAGGAGAAAGAGAAATAGATTTGGAAATAGAAAAAGAAAAAGAAAAATAAAAAGAAAAAGGAATTCCTCTCTCCCCCCGGTTGGGCCGATTTCGGCCCAAGATCCCCCCTCTCTCTCTCTCTCCCGCGCGCTCGTCTCCCCCGACCGAGGCCAAGCTCGGCCCACCTCCCTCACGCGCCCGCGCCACGCCCACTGCCAGCCCGACCCCACATGTCAGCCGCTCCTGCACTTTCCCCACATCTGCTCTCTCTGTCAACCCGGCCCCGCTCGTCAGCCCCTTCCCCTCTCGCTCGTGATTGGCCATCGACGCGTTCGTTGCCGGCCACCGTCCGCCCCGTCTCCTCGCCATTACTCACCCACTAGCAAGGTTTGGCGCCTTGCGTCCCTATCCCCTTGCGCCTGTCCCGAGCCATCCCGTCACCACCGTCTGCCCGAGCCATCCCGTCGCCACTGTGTGCCATCAACGCCGCCGCGACAAGCATCGCCAGTGCTCGCCACCTCTCCTCTCCCCCCTCCCCGGTCGCCTATAAAAGGACCGCCCCGAGCTCCCCCAACTCCTCACACCGGCCTCGGCCTCCCCACACCCCTCCCCCGAGCTCAATCGAGCCGCGGCGCCGCGTCCTTCCTCCGCTCCGGTGAGCGCTCCCTCCCCTCTCTAGTAGCCTAGGGTCCAATTGAGTTAGCTCTTGAGCTTCACCACCTCCCCACGGTCCCAAGGCACCATTTTCACCTCCCCCGTTGCACTGTATGGCCTCACCGGCGATCTCACCGCCGCGGGAGCCGCCACCCGCCATGGACCGGCCATCCTGAGCGTCCACCGGCCAAATTGACCCCACCTCCATGACCCCCTATCTCTGCCCGTGCTATGCCACCATCCTGTCGACCCAGAACCGGACCACCGGCGAGGAACCGCTGTCGGGTTCACCGGCGACCGGTTCTCACCGCTACGGGCGAACCGCCCTCCTTCCCCCCTGACGCCGTTACCTCCTCCCCTCGCTGGTGTGTGGGTCCGTGCCCACGACGTCACCCCCTCGCGCTGTGCCCCGTAGCGGGCCTAGCTGCGCCGATCGCCCACGCGGGTGCGCGCGCGCCTTCGGCTCGACCGAATTTCCCACCGGGGCCCAGCTAACCGAGAACCCTTTTCTTTTTTCTTTTTTCTTTTTTCTTTTCCTATTTTCATATATAAATGCATATATTGATATTTTATGCACCAAAAATAGTCTAAATAAATTATAGGGCAAAAAATAATAATATTTAAAACTTAGCACACTCCACTAAGCCACCATGGTTGATGTATTGTTCATTGCCTATTTTGCTAGGAGAAGAGGGATCCGATCCTCCGAAATTTGTAGCTCCAGAAGAAGGGCAGGAACCCAACCTTTCCAAAATAGACCTTTCATGCCACGAGAACTTCGATGAAGGCAAGTCCATTCTTCCCTTGATGCATAAATTACCTACTCTCTCTACCACTACCTAAGCCGGGAATAAGGGTTGGGTCCTTTGCATTGTGAGAAGAGAGATAGCCCACATTAAAGAATATCTTTTGAGTACAAAATGTGGGATGAGAAAAGGGGTGGTGTTTTTAATGAATAATGTTTTCAAAAAGTGTATGATGAAGGGTATTCACCCTTATCACCTTTTGAGTGGGATAATCAGGGACTCCCTGGTTTAGGGGAGGGCCTCAGGTGTTGGCTCAGCCAGGTTAGGTGTGAGCAGAAGGATTGTCCCCTCATATAAGGACCGGTTTGTCATCCTTCACTACCTGTACTCATGACAAGTACAACCAATCGAGACTGTATGGGCAGTCACTCAATCTGAACTTGTACGGTCCAAACCCTAGGGTTATAATAACTGGGGAGCACCGGGAGGATAAGGAGGGGGAATGTTTTGTCCGGTTTGGACATGGCGGTGGCCTGTCTCCTTCTGGTATAACCACTAAGGTAAGGACGTACGGGGAAAGAAAGAGATTCGGATTCGGGTCTCATTGGCCATGAGACCGCAGAGCCGGACTAGTGGGTAAAGTGTACCCCTCTGCGCAGAGTTCAAACCTATTCGAATAGTCTGTGTCCACTGGTATGGATGAGTCTGGTGTGGTATGACAATTAGTGTTTATGATCTCCGTAAACAGGGAAATGTGTGTGTGTGTGTGGGTGTTTTTGGAAATGAAAATAATACCACGGGAGCGGGAAGCTCAGTGGTGCTTGAGTGTGAAAATATACTACTCCTTTCTTTGGGGGAAAACCATCAAAGTATTGCCTTTTTCTGAAAAAGAAGAGTGACTTCAACTCCATCATACCAAGCATGTACTATATAGGTCCCTCTCTCTCTCTTTACGGGCGGGATGGGCTTGCATAATACCTAGTGTATTCACCCAGATTTATTTATGTTTTTCAGTAGTTGAAGACTTCTTTTCTGCTATGCTCGACTAAAAGGGGGTTGTGTCTGCACCCAGTCTGCCTATGGCTTGGGCTATTTGATCTTCCACTGCGCTTTGTATTCTAGGCTCGATAGAGCTTGTACTTTGGTATTGTAATAACTTTTATTCTCTGTACTATTTGAAGTAAGGAATGTGGTTACTAGCCTCCTGGGACTAGTATTTGTATCACATTTGAGTCCCAAAGGATTGGGACGCTTCACTTTATGATGGTCACCACCTATTTGGGACCAAACAACAATGAACCCTAGGACCTTCTCGTGATGAGCAATACCTTGGGTTCGGCTCCGCGAGGTGAACCGTGGTGGCGGTCTGCGACAGGTCGTCGGGTCACCTGGCAGTGCTTGCTATGGGGCGCGGACGGTCCGCGGCTCTGGGCCGAACGGTCCGCAACCTGGCGGCAGAAGCTACGCCTTCACTGCGCGCAGTCCGGACAGTCTGAACTCTGGACCGGATGGTGCGCGATGGCACTGGGTCATCTTCTTCTCCTTGTATGACCTAGATCTCGTCCCCTGGGGGAGAGACCTTAGGGTGCTCCGGGTTAGCAGGTCACCCGGGGCGTCTCCAGATGACGTAGAGTCGCCTAGAAATTAAGAGATCAATTCGAGGAAGAGATCTTGATTGAAGTAGACGAAATAGATCTTGCCCCTCAAGAGGGGTAAAGATCATAGGGTTGTCCTAGGGTCGGCATGCCACCCTAGGATGGATCTAGACGACGTAGAGTCGAATAGGGGGTGGAGGTGGATATGCAGAAGGCTACAACTAGAACTACGCTACATCTACTCCTAGGACAAAAAAAGTAAATAAAGTAATTGGTTCGATTGGAATGTGTTCGGGGGTCCTCAATCGGACGTACCCCTTCATATTTATAGGGGAGGAGGTCTAGACCTGTTCCTAAGAGATAGCCAACAACTCCCACGTGATTAGATGGATAACCACGCACGAGATAAGGATAATCACCCGAGTTAATCTAATCTCGAGGCACGCGGACTGTCTGGGCCCAAGGGCCGAACCGTCCGCTCATTTTGGTGCTCAACACATGGTGCTCGAAAATTCTGGTCTGCTCCTGAAATAGGCCGTAACTTGTGTAAATAACATGAATATCATTTTTGCATTCACTGTTTTTCATCTTTCGAGTGACTTGCAGTTTAAATCTGAATTATCCGAAGAAATTCAATTAAACGAACTAAATCTAATAGTTATAGCAAACACTTTTATAATTGTGCCTAAATCGAACATGTAGTTCTACATAGTGTAGGAACACACCACAAAAAGTCTGGTGGGAAAAGGAAAAAATGAAAATATACTTTGCCGAGTGTCAAGGGAAGAAACTCGGCAAAACATTCTTTGTCGAGTGTCTGCCGGGGGACACTCGACAAAGATTGTTTTATGACGAGTGTTACGCCTGGCGCTCGGCAAAGTTAACGGACGTCGGCTATAGACGGCTGCTAACGACCCTTTGACGAGCGTCGCGTTATGCCAAGAGTTTGACACTCGGCAAAGGTCGCTTTGTCGAGTGTCCTTCTATACCGAATGTCTCACTCTCGATAAACGTGGTCATTGCCGATAGTCTTATTTTGGTGAGAGTGGCACTAGGCAAAGGGGGCTTTGTAGAGTGCCCGACAAAATACAATCGGCAAAGTGCCAAACACTTGGCAAAGAGCCGGATTTTGGTAGTGGTCGACAACACGTCAGAGTACCTAATTTAACATTGTTGAGGCAATCTCTACTATTTAAAGCACCAATTTTAATTTTCGTCCCACATGTGCACCAGTTTTAACCTTGTTGTTGGCTCCACATTTACATCCACATAAACAACAAAACATACATACTTTATTTATTTTATTAAAACAAAACTTACTCATGTAATATATGGAAACCGTAGCCATGCACGGGTATCTGACTAGTAACTAATAAGACATCAGATTGAATAAAAGATACATACATACACTACCGGAATCGTGTTCTTTGTCGAGTGTCTAAGACACTCGGCAAAGGCTATTTTACACTCGGCAAAGCCTTTGTCGAGCGTTACACTCGACAAAGAATACTCGGTAAATATTTTATCGGCAAAGGCTTTTTTGCCGAGTACTTTTTTCGGACACTCGGCAAAGACTTTGCCGAGTGTAGAAAAGCACTCGACAAATTAAAAATCGCAAAAAACCCGAAAAAACAACAAAACATTTTTTGAATTATGGGAAACAACTCTCCAACAGGAAACATTACCATACCCATCGCCTTATCATTTTCACTATTATTTTGAATCAAATTTACATGTTTTGTGAATGGAATGGGGAGATTCGAACTCGCAATCTTTCTCTCGCGCATACCCTTCTCTACCACTACACTACTACATCAATTATGTCTATATTACGTTTTCATTCCTCATGTACTATAACAAACCGAGAGTAATTTGATTATTTGAGATATTAAATGAATTCATTTGAAAATGTGCCCAACTATAAAGTTGCATAACTTTTCAAGATCTATAAGTTATATTTTGATAGTTTCTACCCGAGGCCGTTAACAAAATTTGAAAACTTCACACGATTTTTTCAATGATAAGATGATTTCAAATCAAAAAAATTGTCAACTACAAAGTTTCATTGCATTTTAAGACCTACAACTTTTATTTTGGTGGTTTTTCCATCTGAGGTAGTTTGAAAAATTCAAATATAGTTTTGCATGACAAGATGATTTCAAACCAAAACGTTGTCAACTACAAAGTTTCATAACTTTCAATATCTACAACTTTCATGTTGTTGGTTTTTCTTTCGAGGCCGTTTTCAAAATTCAAATTTTATTTTTTTTAAATTCAGACGTTGTTTTAGTTAACAAGATGACTTCAAATGAAAAAGTTGCAAACTAAAAAATTTTATAACTTCTCAAGATCTACAAAGATTATTTTGGTTGTTTGGTCGTTTGTTCATCTCACATGATGGTTCTAACAATATGCACAAATTTAATACATCTCTCTCGTAGTTTCATAAACAACGAGAGAGATATAAGTTTTATGAATAAATTTACTTTTATTTAGTCATATGAAGAAATGTTCAAAATATAAATTGTACATCATGATGAGTTATACAAATTTGTAGTTGAAAACATTTTCATTTGAATTGATTTACTGCTTTAAAATGTGATTTTTAAATTGTCTTTGCCTTGTGTTGAAAAAAAGCACTCGACAAAGAAGTTATTTGCAGAGTGTTATATTTTTGACACTCGACGAATCTCTTTGCCGAGTGCCCGAAAAAACACTCGGCAAAACATTTGGCACTCGGTAAAGAGCCGAATTCCGGTAGTGATACAGTTGGTGTACGTATCATGACCAGCGACCATTTCTATATCCTATTTGACAATGAATAGGTCGGTGGCTACCGTGGTAGTTGGTCAACTTCATTAGACAACTAGGTAATCAATGGATGTTGTTGTGTTGCTGTTACACCTGGATTTAAGGGTAAACCCGGACGTGGATCAAATGTGTACTATGATCAAGTCTCATACATATGATGACTCATGGTACATAAATCAATGTCACATCTATATTATATAGTAGCGGTCTGTACAAAATAGCTAAATAATTACATCATATAAAAAGACAACGATCCTCCGCAACCATAGTTGACTAGGAGACGACGACCTAGACCTCTCACGAACTCATCGCGACATCCTTCCTGCTCCTTATCTTGCGGTACCTGTCATTGACCTGGGGGTGGGTATAACAAGAGTGAGCTCACATACGTTCATCGCTTAACAAGTTGTTGGGAATAATGTGCATGAGCTCACTTACAGTGGGGGATCATGTGAAGTGTAAGGCTTACCAAAGAAGATGGTTAAAGCTGAGCATTGCTTTTTGTCGGAGTTTCGACCCCGGGGGGTCCCTGGATCGACGAGTAAAATTGTCGCTGCGTGTCCCAGCCCAGATGGGTTGGCGCGAGATGGAACACAAGGGGGAAAAACGTGACTCGTGTTATCCTGCGCTAGGGGGATGCGCTCGTAGTAGGGGTTACAAGCGCTCGCGGGGGAGAGAGAGCGAGCCTGTTCATCAGCCCGTCCTCCCGCGCGACCCCTCGCATGAGGGCCCTGGACCTTCCTTTTATAGATGCAAGGAGAGGGTCCAGGTGTACAATGGGGGTGTAGCTATGCGCTAACGTGTCCGGCAGAGAGGTGCCTGAGCCCTGTGTACATGCCAACGTGGCTGTCGGAGAGGTGCTAGAGCCCTGTGTACGCGATATCGTGGCCGTCGGAGGAGCGCTTGAGCCCTGTAGAAGCACAGCTGTCGGGGCTGCTGGGATCTTGCTGACGTCTCCTTGCTTCCGTAGGGGGCTGAGAACCACCGTCGTCATGGACGCACGCGGGGAGCCATCATTACTTTTTACCGGGGTGAGCCTGGATGGGACGCCTGTGTTGTTCCCCCGTAGCCTGAGCTAGCTAGGGGTAGGGTAATGATGTATCCCCCGTGGCGCGGTCGGTCCGAGCCCAAGGTCGGGCGAGGCGGAGACTCCTCCTGAGGCCGAGGCCGGGGTCGGGCGAGGACGCGATTCCTCCCGCGGTCGAGGTTGAGGCCGAGCCTTGGGGTCGGGCGAGGCGGAGACCACCCTCCGAGGCTGAGGCTGAGGCCGAGCCTTAGGGTCGGGCGAGGCGGAGTCCTCCTTCCAAGGCCGAGGTTGAGGCCGAGCCCTGGGGTCGGGTGAGGCGGAGATCTCCTTCCGAGGCCGAGGCCTAAGGTCGGGCGAGGCGAAGCTTCCTGTTGCACCTGAGGCTGAACTTGGCTGTTGTCAGCCTCACTCTGGCGGGTGGCACAACAGTCGAAGCGGGGCGAGCGGCGCTATTTTCCTGTCAGGTCGGTCAGTGGAAGGGCGAAGTGACTGCGGTCACTTCGACCTTGCCGACTGAGGCACGTGTGTCAGGATAAGGTGTCAGGCGATCCTCGCATTGAATGCGCCTGCGATACAGTCGGTTGGTGAGGCGATTTGGCCAAGGTTGCTTCACAAGGAAGCCTGCCCGAGCTGGGGTTCGGGCGAGTCGAGGGTGCGTCCGTTGCTTGAAGAGGCCCTCGGGCGAGGCGAGAATTTGTCTGGGACTACTGTTCCCGCCCGAGGCTGGGCTCGGGCGGGGCGAGATCGCGTCCCTTGAGCAGACGAAGCCTTGACCTGAATCGTGTCCATCAGTCTCTGCAGATTGTGCTGATGGTGGTTACCAGGCGTGTTTAGGAGTGTTGGTGGTACCCCTAATTACGGTACCCGACAGTAGCCCCCGAGCCTCAAAGGGGGTGTTGGTACTCGCTTGGAGGTTTTGCTGCACTGTTTTGCGAGGGGACCGGCCTTTCTCGGTTACACTTTGTTCCGGTGGGTGCGCGTGAGCGCACCCGCCGAGTGTAGCCCCCGAGGCCTCGGAGGAGTGGTTTGACTCCTCTGAGGTCTTAATGCCTTTCGTGATGCCTCGGCCGGTCTGGTTGTTCCTTCATGCGACCTGATTGTAGCCCAGGTGCATGGTCAGGTTCTGAGTTTTCAGGCTGGTTTGTTGACGCTGTCAACGGTTTGGCCATAGCCGGGTTTGCGAGAGCAGCCGCCGAGCCTCTGCACGGAGCGAGGGGACGATCAAGGACTGTCTCGACTTTTATCATACGCCCCTTCGTCGCCTTTCCGCAAGGAGGAAGGGGGGGGGGAAGCGCCATGTTGCCCTCGGAGGGCGCCGAACATGGTGTCTCCAGTGAGTTGCTAACGGGTGATCCGAGTGGACGCCCGTGCCCCGTTCGATAAGGGTCGGCTAGTGGCCCAGAGGCGCGCTCCAAAAGTACCTGCAGGTGATTTGCCGGACCCGTTCGATAGGGTCCGAGGTCTCGATGCCTCCCTCTGATGGGATTCTGTTACAAAATCGCTACTGCTAGTCTCGAAAATGTCCTAGGGTACCTCGGGAGTGTAGCCTGAGCCTCGGTCATCCCTTGCTCTGCGTGCTCTGGGGCGGCTGTCGAACCCTTCCGAGGGGCCAGCCTTCGAACCCCTGATCAGTAGTGGGCGCGGAGCCCGAGTGCTCTGAGGTGGCTATCGAACCCTTCTGAGGGGCCAGCCTTCGAACCCCTGATCAGTAATGAGCCTGAAGCCCAAGTGCTCTGGGGCGGCTGTCGAACCCTTCCGAGGGGCCAACCTTCGAACCCCTGATCAATAGGAGGGCTCGGGGCCCGCTTCCTTCGCGGAGAAGGATCCCTTTCGAAATATCCCCTTTCCCGGTCCCTGTAGCAAGAGAGAGAAAGGGGAAGAGGAAAAGGATATGAATTTAAACGGTGTGGCGCACCTTTTTTGACGCGGTCATCATGGCGGAGGTGAAACAACGCCTGCTTCGCCTGCCAAAGGTGTTGCTTGCCTTGCCGCGGAGTTAATGCGATAGAACGGGCGGTTCGCGGGGCGGCCGTTGCGCGAGCCGTTCGAGGAACGGAACACGGGCGCGTCGTCTTCACGCCGTGGGAGAGGGCTCCCCTGCTGCTCCAGGAGGGGACGTGAGCCTGCAGACGATTTGACTGCCGCTTCCACTCGCCTGCTGCCGCCATTACTGCCGGTCCACTTTTGGCCATATCAACCGTCGCGCCTCCTCCCGCGGCTGATTGACCCGTGATCGATGTGCTCGATTCGCACTGTTGGGCCACGCGCAGGGCTGCCTCGAGTCATGGCTCCGGTTCCGCAGTCGAGAAGGCGCAACATTGGCGCAAGTGGCGGTGCGGTTGCTTGCACGTAGTAACCGGCGCGCCAGTTACATGATGTGTGGGCCTGGGCCTCCATGCTGGATGCGACGAAGCCGAAGGGGTGCGCCCCCGCGGTGCGGTTGTACGCCACCTGCATGGCGGTCCGCCCCTTTCGACCGCTGGTTTCGGCGAGGATGGAGGAGTGCTTGTACCGCGGGGCGGTTACACGCTCTGCGTGCAGCGGTTTGGCTTCTTCTGTTTCGGGTTAGCTTGCATGACGCGTGGGACCCAGCCCCTGTGTCGTAGGGGGAGGACCCTGGAGCACGTTGGTGAAGACTTTGCCCGCGACGCTTGAGGACGCAAGTGGGGAGAGCCGCCTTTAAAAAGGGGTCGATCCCCTGGGCGGTAGCCATGCCTTCGCACTCCCCTCATGCATCACGCGCTTCCACCTTCCGAGCCCCCGGATGGGGAGCGCCCGCGTTGCCTTCGTCTTGTTGTTGGAGGAGCGCAACCTTACGAGGGTTGACACCCTTCAGCCATCGCTCGGCTTCAAGGATTTTCATCATGCAGCTCGGCTGCATTGCCTCACCAATGGTCATCCAGGATGATGACCACCAGTTCGATGGTGGGGAGAAGCAAGCCAGGCTACGGCCTCTGCCCCGCCCGCAGCTTCAAGGATCTTCATCATCCTTGCTGGGGAGGAGGGCGGGGCAGGTCAGGGCCTGTCTCCGCGTGAGCAGCGACCCGCTCCTTCCCTCAGCGATCGGGGGAGAGGGGCGTTCGCCGTCCGGGGAGCTGGCAGCTGACGCGTGTCTGGCTCCCCGGTCTGAGCGGCTCTGGCGCTGCTTCCGGTGCCACCTCCCACCGCTGGGGCGGAGCGTGGCTGCCCATCCGCCACACGGGTGTCGGTTGCGCCGTGTGCGGGCCGGCCACGTCCAGGCCCTCTCTGCGCCATCGGCTGCACAACACGTCGTACGCCGTGAGGGCGGTACTCGTGTTCTGGGACGGTCCCATTCTCGTTCTCGTGGCGAGAACGGGAGTGAGGACCTGCCGGTGCGCTTTGGGGCGGCCGCCGCTTGCTGGTGCGGTGTTGGTGGGCAGGTGGCTGCCGTCGTCGGTGCTGAGGTGGTGGCAGCTAGAGAAGGTTTCTCCGCCGACGAGATCGTCGGCGCCACCTGCGGTCGGACCTCCGGCTCTTCGGCCTTGATGGCTTGTCCTCGCCCCTCGTGTGGGGACGTGGGCGAGGGCTTTCCTACAGCAGCATTTGCCCTGAGGTCATCGCTGCTGCTGTTTAGCCGCCCGAGGTGGAGGTCGTTGTCGCTGCTGCTGCAGTGGTCGCCGGCGAGCCACCTGGAGTTTGTTGTCCCGCAGGCCCTCTGGTGTGGAGGTTGTTCATACCCGTGGGAGTGGAACCGGAGTTCCGTTTGTGGCTGTCGGGGCCTGAACATCTAGGTATTTTGGCGTGAAGCCGTGTTTCTTTCTCATTTCGAGCACCAGGACTCGCCTGTCGGCTAGCTAAACCGCTTAACCGAGTGTGAGTTGCCCTGCGCGGAAGGTGACGAGTGAGGTATCCGTATCCCGGAGGCTAGGAGTCCCTCGGCTTGGTCGGCCTTGCCGCTCAAGGCTTCCCTTGCTCAGTTTGAGAACCTTCGGCCGCTCTGCGATGAGCTGGAGCCGGAGGCTACGGTGTCGGCGTGGACAGAGGCGGAGTCGGCTCAAAAAGAGGCTTCGTCGACCCAGGAGCGGGTGGCTTCCCAGGCCGAGGAGGTGCAGCAGAGGCGGCTGGAGCTTGGCCAGGTCATCCGTGAGCGGGACCAACCTCAGAGTCACGCTGCCGAGGCCGTGAGCCGGGCTGATGTCCTCGAGGGACAGCTGGCTGAGGCTATGGAGCGGCCAGTCGAGGTGTCTGCTCGGGCCGGGACCCTTGTGGAGACCCTGGCTCCGATGGCCCAAGCGCGGTGCTGGCGTCCTCCTTCGAGGTGGAGATCCTTTCGCCCGTGTCGCCGTCCGAGGCCGGGCCAGATCCCACCGAAAGTGGAAACGACGCCGAGGGTGCTGCTGCTCCCTCTGTCGATGTCTGAACCTGCAGGAACAGTTTGTTTGTAGTATGTGTATGTTTTTCACGGCCGCCGAGGCCCAAACATCTTATTGTCGTATTATAAAGCTGCATTTTCTTTCCTCTTGTTTCGAGTATCAGGACTTGTTCGTCGGTAGCAGAATCGCTTGTCCGAGCGAGAGTTACTTTTCGCGGAAGGTGATGAGTGAGGTATCCATATCCCGGAGGCGTAGGAGTCCCTCAGCTCGGTCGACCTTGCCGCTTACGCGCACTCTTACTCGTTCGTAGTATTCTGTTACTGATATAGTCGAGAAGGCACGAAAGTCATTCTGGCAGAAAGGTTTTTCGAGCGTTAGGACTTGTTCGGCAGCAGAATCGCTTATCCGAGCGTGAGTTACTTATCGCGGAAGGTGATGAGTGGGGTATCCGTATCCCGGAGGCGTAGGAGTCCCTCGGCTCGGTCGGCCTTGCCGCTTACGTGTACTCCCGTCGTTTTAAGGACCCCGCTATCGAAGCAGTCGAAAAGCGTGAAAGACGTTCTGGCAAAAGACTTTTTCCGAGGAAAGTTTTGACGCAGAGGGGGTTCCCCCCTTCTAGCCCCCGAGGGAGGGTCGGGCTTTGCCGAGGCAAGGCTGACCCTTCCTTGACGGTTAGACTTTATTTTTGTATGTAAAGAAAACGAGGTATATGAACGACTTGAAAACATCTTAAGGGTAAAAGCGACGTAGCTGTCGGATGTTCCAAGCGTTGCTGTAGACCTCGCCTTGATCGTTGGCCAGCTTGTATGTTCCAAGCTTCAAAATCTTGGCGATGATGAACGGCCCTTCCCAGGGAGGAGTAAGCTTGTGGCGCCCTCGGGCGTCCTGTCGCGGCCGAAGTACCAAGTCTCCCACTTGGAAGTCTCGGGGCCGAACCCCTCGGGCGTGATAGCGTCGCAGGGACTGCTGATACCGCACCGAGTGTAGTAAGGCCATGTCCCAAGCCTCTTCCAGCTGGTCCAGTGAGTCTTCTTGGCTGTTCTGGTTGCTTCGGTCGTCGTACGCCCTTGTCCTCGGGGAACCATATTCTAAGTCTGTGGGTAAGATAGCCTCGGCCCCATAGACTAGAAAGAACGGCAAGAAACCCGTGGCTCGGCTTGGCGTCGTCCTCAGACTCCAGACCACCAAGGGTAGCTCTTTCATCCATCGCTTACCGAACTTGTTGAGGTCGTTGTAGATCCTCGGTTTAAGTCCCTGCAGAATCATACCGTTGGCACGCTCCACCTGCCCATTCGTCATGGGGTGAGCTATGGCGGCCCAGTCCACATGGATGTGGTGGTCCTCGTAGAAGTCCAGGAACTTCTTCCCAGTGAACTGGGTGCCATTGTCGGTGATGATGGAGTTCGGGACCCCAAAGCGATGGATGATGTTGGTGAAGAACGCCACCGCCTGCTCGGACCTGATGCTGGTTAGGGGTCGGACCTCGATCCACTTGGAGAATTTGTCGATGGCGACCAGTAGGTGCGAGAAGCCCCCGGGTGCCTTCTGCAAGGGACCGACGAGGTCCAGACCCCACACAACAAATGGCCAGGTGATGGGTATTGTCTGCAGGGCCTGAGCGGGCAGGTGCGTCTGTCTCGCATAGAATTGGCACCCTTGGCAAGAGCGTACAATCCTGGTGGCGTCGGCCACCGCGGTCGGCCAGTAGAAGCCTCGTCGGAAGGCGTTCCCAACGAGGGCTCGAGGTGCTGCATGGTGGCCGCAAGCCCCCGAGTGTATTTCTTGTAATAGCTCATGTCCTTCGGCGACGGATATGCATCGTTGGAGAATGCTTGAGGGGCTGCGGTGGTAGAGCTCCTTTTCATCACCCAGTAAGACGAACGACTTTGCGCACCGTGCTAGTCACCGAGCTTCGACCTTGTCGAGGGGTAGTTCTCCTCGGTGGAGATATTGTAGGTACGAGGTCTGCCAATTTCGATTAGGCGTGACCCCATTCCGCTCTTCCTCGACGCGCAGTGCCTCACCCTCGGCGGCCAAGGATACCTCGGGCTGGGCCTAGGCCTCCTCGGGCTCGGGCGTGTCGTCGGTCTTGACGGAGGGTTGATGTATGTCTCTAGAGAAGACGTCCGGGGGAACCGTTGTCCACCCCGAGGCTATTTTAGCCAGCTCATCCGCAGTCTCGTTGTATCGTCGAGCGATGTGGTTGAGCTCGAGCCCGTAGAACTTGTCTTCCAGGCGCCGAACTTCGTCGTAGTAGGCCTCCATCTTCCGGTCGCGGCAGTGGGAGTTCTTCATGACTTGGTCAATGACAAGCTGCGAGTCGCCACGAGCGTCGAGGCGCCAAACCCCTAGCTCGATGGCGATGCACAACCCATTAACCAGAGCCTTGTACTCGGCCATGTTGTTTGACGCCGGGAAATGGAGGCGCAACACGTAGCGGAGATGCTTCCCGAGGGGTGAGATGCAGAGCAGGCCCGCGCCGGCTCCTGTTTTCATCAGTGACCCATCGAAGTACATGGTCCAGAGTTCCGGTTGGATCGGAGCCATTGGTAATTGGGTGTCGACCCATTCAGCCACGAAGTCCGCCAAGACTTGGGACTTGATGGCCTTCCGAGGAGCGAACGAGATTGTCTCGCCCATGATCTCCACCGCCCGCTTTGCTATCCTACCCGAGGCCTCTCGGCACTGGATGATCTCCCCCAGGGGGAAGGATGACACCACAGTCACCGGATGAGACTCGAAGTAGTGTCGCAACTTTCGCCACGTCAGAATTACTGCGTACAGTAGCTTCTGAATTTGCGAGAAGCAGATCTTGGTCTCGGATAGCACTTCATTGATGAAGTAGACCGGTCTCTGGACGAGCAGTGCATGCCCTTCTTCTCGTCTCTCGACTACGATCGTGGTGCTGACCACCTGAGTGGTCGCGGCTACGTAGATCAAGAGGGCTTCTCCCGCAGCGGGGGGCACCAAGATGGGCGCGTTTGTAAGGAGCACCTTTAAGTTTCCGAGGGCTTCCTTGGCCTCGGGGGTCCAAGTGAAGCGCTCGGTCTTCCTTAAGAGGCGGTACAAGGGCAGGCCTTTTTCGCCGAGGTGCGAGATGAAGCGGCTCAGACCCGCAAGGCATCCCATGACCCTTTGTACTCCTTTCAAATCTTTGATAGGCCCCATGTTGTTGATGGCCGCGATTTTCTCCGGGTTGGCCTCGATGCCCCGCTCGGAGACGATGAACCCCAGAAGCATGCCTCGGGGGACTCCGAAGACACACTTCTCGGGGTTGAGCTTCACGCCCTTTGCTCTCAGACACTTGAATGTCGTTTCAAGGTCAGAGAGGAGGTCGGAGGCTTTCCTCGTCTTGACTACGATGTCATCGACGTAAGCCTCGACCGTTTGGCCGATGCGCTCTCCGAACATGTGGTTCATGCACCTTTGGTATGTTGCACCTGCATTCCTCAAGCCAAATGGTATAGTAGTATAGCAGTACATGCCAAAAGGTGTGATGAAAGAAGTCGCGAGCTGGTCGGACTCTTTCATCTTGATTTGGTGATAACCTGAGTAGGCGTCGAGGAATGACAGGGTTTCGCACCCAGCAGTGGTGTCCACAATTTGATTGATGCGAGGCAAAGGGTAGGGAATCTTCGGACATGCTTTGTTTAGACCAGTGTAGTCTACACACATCCTCCATTTCCCACCTTTCTTTTTCACAAGAACAGGGTTGGCTAACCATTCAGGATGGAATACCTCTTTGATGAACCCTGCAACCATCAGCTTGTGGATATCCTCGCCTATGGCTCTGCGCTTTTCTTCGTCGAAACGGCGCAGATGCTGCTTCACGGGTCGGGCACCAGCTCGGATATCCAGTGAGTGCTCGGCGACATCCCTCGGTATGCCGGGCATGTTCGAGGGACTCCACGCAAACACTTCGATGTTCGCGCGGAGAAAGTCGACGAGCACTGCTTCCTATTTGGGGTCGAGCTCGTAGCCGATCTTGACTTGCTTGCAGGTGTCGTTGCTGGGGTCGAGAGGGACGGACGTAACCGCCTCAGCTGGTTCGAAGTTGCCGGCGTGGCGCTTCGCATCTGGCACCTCCTTGGAGAGGCACTCCAGGTTAGCGATGAGGGCTTCGGACTCGGCGAGGGCCTCAGCGTACTCCACGCACTCCACGTCGCATTCGTACGCATGTCGGTACGTGGATCTGACAGTGATGACCCCGTTGGGGCCTGGCATCTTGAGCTTGAGGTAGGTGTAGTTGGGGACAACCATGAACTTGGCGTAGCACGGTCTCCCCAGCACCGCGTGGTAGGTTCCTCGGAACTCGACCACCTCGAACGTGAGGGTTTCCTTTCGGAAGTTGGAGGGAGTTCCGAAGCAGGCGGGAAGATCGAGTTGTCCAAGGGGCAGGACGCGCTTCCCGGGGATGATTCCGTGAAAGGGCGCCGCACCGGCCCGGATCGTGGACAGATCGATTTCCAAGAGCCCGAGGGTCTCAGCATAGATGATGTTGAGGCTGCTGCCTCCGTCCATGAGGACCTTGGTGAGCCTGACGTTGCCGATGATGGGGTTGACAACGAGCGGGTACTTTCCTAGGCTCGGCACACAGTCAGGGTGGTCGCCTTGGTCGAAGGTGATGGGCTTGTCGGACCAGTCTAGGTAGACTGGCGCCGCCACCTTTACCGAGTAGACCTCCCGGCGCTCCTGCTTGCGGTGCCGAGCCGAGGCGTTCGCCACTTGCCCACCGTAGATCATGAAACAACCGTGGACCTCGGGGAACTCCTCTGCCTTGTCGCCCTCCTTCTTGTCGTTGTCTTGGCCTTTGCCACCTTCCACCGGGGGCCTGGCCTTATGGAAGTAGCGCCGAAGCATGACACATTCCTCAAGGGTGTGCTTGACGAGACCCTGGTGATAGGGGCACGACTCCTTGAGCATCTTGTCGAACAGGTTGGCCCCTCCGGGAGGCTTCCGAGGTTCCTGTGCTCGGCGGCAGCGACAAGATCTGCATCGGCGGCGTCGCGCTTCGCTTGCGACTTCTTCTTGGCCTTCTTCGTGCCACGCTGGGTGGACGCCTCGGGGACGTCTTCCTGCTGGCGTCCCTGAGGCTGCTTGTCCTTCCGGAAGATGGCTTCGACCGCCTCCTGACCAGAGGCAAACTTGGTGGCGATGTCCATCAACTCACTCGCCTTGGTGGGAGTCTTGCGGCCCAGTTTGCTCACCAGGTCGCGGCAAGTGGTGCCGGCGAGGAACGCCCCGATGACATCTGAGTCGGTGATGTTGGGCAGCTTGGTGCGCTGCTTCGAAAACCGTCGGATGTACTCTCGCAGGGATTCCCCTGGATGTTGGCGGCAACTTCGGAGATCCCAGGAGTTCCCAGGGCGCACGTACGTGCCCTGGAAGTTTCCAGCGAAGGCTTTGACCAGATCGTCCTAGTTGGAGATCTGCGCAGGAGGCAGATGCTCCAGCCAGGCTCGGGCGGCGTCGGAGAGGAACAGGGGGAGGTTGCGGATGATGAGGTTGTCATCGTCCGTTCCACCCAGCTGGCAGGCCAGCCGGTAGTCCGCAAGCCACAACTCCGACCTTGTTTCCCCCGAGTACTTAGTGATGGTAGTCGGGGCTCGGAACCGGATCGGGAACGACGCCCGTCGTATGGCCCCGCTGAAGGCTTGCGGACCTGGTGGTTCGGGCGAGGGGCTTCGATCCTCCTTGCTGTCGTAGCGTCCCCCACGCCTGGGGTGGTAGCCTCGGCTCACCTTCTCGTCGAGGCGGGCTCGACGGTCGTGGCGGTGGTGCTCGTTGCCGAGGCGACCCGGGGCTGCAGGCGTCGTGTCCCGCGTGCGCCCGGTGTGGACCGAGGCCTCTCGCATGAATCGGGAAGTTGCTGCGCGGTGCTCCGGGGGGTACCCTTGCCTTCGGGAGGCAGAGCTCTCGACCCATCGGACCGTGGCATCCTCTAGGAGATTCTTGAGTTCTCCCTAGATACGCCACCCCTCAGTGGTGGATGGCTCCGGCATTGCTCGGAGCAGTATTGCCGCTGCAGCCAGATTCTGGCCGACCCCGCTGGAAGCCAGGGGCAGTCTTGCCCTGGCATCGTAAACGATACGGCGTTGGTCTTCCCGGGCCTGATGACGCGCTTCCCCGGCGAGTGCTCGGCCTGCCCACTCCTGCTTGATGTTTTGCCGGAGCTGCACAAGTTACCCTGCTTCCTCGTCGAGCTTGGCCTGCATCTCGCGGATTTGCTCGAGCTATGTGTCCTGACCCCCCGCAGGGACTGGGACCACAGCTAGCTCCCGCAGGATGTCAACGCGAGGCGCAGGCCCAGAGGGATCATCATCCTCCGGCATACCGAGGTGGTTGCCTTCGTCGTGACCCCCTAGATCGACGTGGAAACATTCGCGACTTGGGCCACAACCCTCGTCGTCAAGGCTGTGGCCATCATCGGAGCAATCAGAGAGGCAGTAGTCACATGCGGTCATGAAGTCTCGCATGGCACGGGGATTACCGAGCCCGGTGAAATCCCAACCAGAGTCGGGCTCGTCCTCTTCCTCAGAACCTGGGGGCCCGTAGGTTGAGACAGCCGTCAGTCGATCCCAGGTTGACCACATATGGTACCCCGGAAGGTTAGGATATGCCTTTACGAAAGCGCTCACCGAAGCAGGGTCGCTTGGTGGATCGAAGCTGAATCTAAAAGGCACAGGGTGGAAAACGGACGGTACCTGTCGATCGATGGACGGTGACGAGGTCGCGTCGGGGACAGACTGCACCGTTATCTTAGGTACAAGGCTAACTCCCAGCAAGCCCTTCGCGAGAGTGCTGGCGTCATCTGTCCGCTTGGGGTTGGAATGTTGCGGGGAAACGACACTCATCGTCGTCTCAGGCGCGAGGACAACGCCCGACATGTCCCCCGCTGGGGTGCTGGCGTTGTCGACTTGCTCGACAACCGACGAGATGCCGCCTCCTGCCTGGCCACGATTGCCCCGTCTCCTCCTCCTACGGCGAGGAAGGTGGCGGGACAAACCCGGATGGTGCTCTTCCGCCACGGGGGAAGACGTCGTCGAGTTCGCCGCCGCCGGGCGAGCTGCCGGCTGTCGTTGTCGCTATCGCGCTGCGGGGGAAGGAGTACCATGTCGTAGCTGCCGTCGAGGGACATGAACTTGAGACTCCCGAAGCGGAGCAGCGTCCCGGGCTGAAGAGGTTGCTGGAGGCTACCCATCTGGAACTCAACGGGAAGTTGTTCGTCAACATGCAGCAGCCCCTACCTGGCGCGCCAACTGTCGGCGTTTCGATCCCGGGGGGTCCCTGGACCGACGAGTAAAATTGTCGCTGCGTGTCCCAGCCCAGATGGGTTGGCGCGAGATGGAACATAAGGGGGAAAAACACGGCTCGTGTTATCCTGCGCCAGGGGGATTCGCTCGTAGTAGGGGCTACAAGCGCTCGCGGGGGAGAGAGGGCGAGCCTGTTCGTCAGCCTGTCCTCCCGCGCGACCCCCCACATGAGGGCCCTGGACCTTCCTTTTATAGATGCAAGGAGAGGGTCCAGGTGTACAATGGGGGTGTAGCTATGCGCTAACGTGTCCGACAGAGAGGTGCCTAAGCCCTGTGTACATGCCAACGTGGCTGTCGGAGAGGTGCTAGAGCCCTGTGTACGCGGTATCGTGGCCGTCGGAGGAGCACTTGAGCCCTGTAGAAGCACAGCTGTGGGGCTGCTGGGATCTTGCTGACTTCTCCTTGCTTCCGTAGGGGGCTGAGAACCACAGTCGTCATGGACACACGCGGGGAGCCATCATTACTTGTTACCGGGGCGAGCCTGGATGGGACGCCGGTCTTGTTCCCCCGTAGCCTGAGCTAGCTAGGGGTAGGGTAATGATGTATGCTCCGTGGCACGGTCGGTCCGAGCCCAAGGTCGGGCGAGGCGGAGACTCCTCCTGAGGCCGAGGCCGGGATCGGGCGAGGACGCGATTCCTCCCGCGGTCGAGGTTGAGGCCGAGCCCTGGGGTCGGGCGAGGCGGAGACCACCCTCCGAGGCCGAGGCTGAGGCCGAGCCTTAGGGTCGGGCGAGGCGGAGTCCTCCTTCCGAGGCCGAGGTTGAGGCCGAGCCCTAGGGTCGGGTGAGGCGGAGATCTCCTTCCGAGGCCGAGGCCTAAGGTCGGGCGAGGGGGAGCTTCCTGTTGCGCCTGAGGCTGAACTTGGCTGTTGTCAGCCTCACTCTGGCGGGTGGCACAACAGTCGGAGCGGGGCGAGCGGCGCTGTTTTCCTGTCAGGTCGGTCAGTGGAAGGGCGAAGTGACTGCGGTCACTTCGACCTTGCCGACTGAGGCACGTGTGTCAGGATAAGGCGTCAGGCGATCCTCGCATTGAATGCGCCTGCGATATGGTCGGTTGGTGAGGCGATTTGGCCAAGGTTGCTTCACAACGAAGCCTGCCCGAGCTGGGGTTCGGGCGAGTCGAGGGTGCGCCCGTTGCTTGAAGAGGCCCTCGGGCGAGGCGAGAATTCGTTTGGGACTACTGTTCCCGCCCGAGGCTGGGCTCGGGCGGGGCGAGATCGCGTCCCTTGAGCAGATGAAGCCTTGACCTGAATCGTGCCCATCAGTCTCTGTAGCTTGTGCTGATGGTGGTTACCAGCCGTGTTTAGGAGTGTTGGGGGTACCCCTAATTACGGTACCCGACACTTTTAATAAGTTGGTCAAAATTTTATTAGCAGTTACTAAGTATAAAATAAGAGATCATAATTAATAATATATCCAACGATGCAATGTAAATGACAGTTTAAGTTTAATTCCATAAGTTACTCATGTGGGATCCCGAGCCGCTCTTGACCGTGAGCACGACTGATATACCAGTTTTACATTCTGCAGAGGTTGCACATCTTTACCCACAAGACATGTTTCCCGTTTAGCCAGGGTTTAAAAGACCCTTAGACACTCCCAAGGCGAATGGCTAGGAATCCACTTCGAGGCCTTAACAAAGTTCCATTAGAGGAGAGAACCCACTATGGATTCTGGGCTAAAGGCGATATAAGAATCACTCGTCCGAAAAGCTAAAAAGACAGTCCGACCTGAGGACCTCCCTACACCTGCACTCCTCCACCTCGCTTGCCCCTTCCAGGAAAGGATTAACTCACACTAGCTTTTCTAATTATTCAGCCAAGGGCGTCCCATCCAAGCCTTGTGGTAGCACTGTTTTTCCGGATGGTTCTCCATGTTTCAATTAACATAATAATCTTATCACGAACAATAATTAAACCAACAATATTAATGGAACATATATCATAGTTCAGATATAATATTAATCCCAAAATCAGGTACAACAATAGCAAGCCTACCCAATAGTTCATTTGTTTGCAGGGTGTAGGATGAACAAAACTAGGATAACCTATTAGGTCCCATCAAATTAACCTCAACATGTCACAGTGATTAACAAGAACATTATTAGGTAAAGAAGAATGATCAAGGTCACATCTTGTCTAATACTTGCGATAACCTTGTAGTTTAGATATTGACCCAAAAGTTGGGTGTCAGGTTCCTCGTCACCTCGCCTCTACTCGTAGCAATACATACAATCAAACAAATAATGGATATGATACCATTACACCAAAGCATAAGAACAAACTACGTAAGATAATTCTACGCGTTGCTACGAGATCGTAGGTTCGAGAACCACTAAATTCGTAGTTACGATTAAAAGATATGAGTTTCTGAACTTTTAGGTGATTAAATAGTAAAAATATATTCTGTATAAATCATGTGAGAAAAATATTACCACGAATTAACTAATTCAATTTTAATCTAAGTTATAACTTGGTTATAGATTATACCATAGTCAGTTTATAATTATGTATAGATTAAGCAAGATTAATGTACTAAACATAGGTTAAATAAATATATAACTATAAAATTATGTGATATAAAAAAATAATGTTCGTTACTGTGTAGACAATTTTATCATGAAACTAACACAACTTGAACGTGTTAAATTGGAGTTAAAATGTGAAAGTTATAGCGAGAACAAGTTCCTAGATCATTTTTTTAACTTACACTGATAAGTACTTCGAGGGGTGTTTATGCCATTACTAGATTTATTTTTATACCTGAAATCATTTTCAGAGTTTATTTTATCATTTCTTGGAATTTTTGTACTGCGCTTTCTATTCGTAGAAAGGAAAGGGTTCTCGGTATAAATTCCTGGACCTATTCGCTGGACTTTCTCAACGGCTGAGGATGGCAGGTTTATATATTCCTAAATTAGAGAGGCTCTTATGCAAACTACCTTGGCCGCTATACCAGTGTGCGCAGCGGATCTGTTCGATCAACGATGAACGGCTCCGATTAAAAGAAGACTCATCCGAACAGGTATGCTGTTGCAGCCACCGGATCCGAAATCCACGTCTCCCAGTTAAACCCACAGATTGGTATGAAATGCCTCTAATCTAGGCCACCCACTTCTAGATTGATGGCTTGGATCCTTTCCCGCCTTGCTTCGCATGAATGCGCGGCATTGTAGACCAACGACCATGCGACACGTGGACACGATGTCTCAACGTGGACAGAGACGTGGGATCTAGTTGACCCACCATTGATCAGCGCATCTGATTTATTTCGGACCGTAGGATGGGAATCCAATGGCACACGAGTGTCTTCATCCTTACGCTCTCGCTCTTTCCTCACTTCCTGCTAGCTAGCCATGGTGCACTAGACCGATCACAGTAACGCCTAAATGGAAATCAGAGAAGCTGATGACGTAGGGGAAAGACACTCACCATCACCGATGACTAACTCGTGAAGATGGCCAAGGAGATGAAAGGTATGGAATCGGAAACTGAGAGGGAGAACCGTGAGCGTAGGACTACCGAGGAAGAGAATCGTAGGAGAGAGGAAGAGGATCAGAGGTAGGGGGAGTTCCGTGAGCAACGAGAGAGGAACAAGGAGATTTGTGAGGGGGAATTCCGTGAACAACAAGGGGGGAAATCGAGAGTATAGAACATCGGATTTGCCAAAATTGTCATTTCCAAAATTTTAGGGAACTGAACGAGGGATATGGATTGATAAATGTATGGAGTATTTTTCGATTTGCCAAGTACCTGAGTTCATGTGGTCTTCATCAACATCTCTGCATATGGAGGGAAATGCTGCTCGTTAAATGCACGTGTATAAAAGGCAACAAGGGTTGGGAAGCTGGGCACAATTCACCCAAGCTGTGCGGGAGAAATTTGGTTCTGAAGAATTTCCTCATGCGATGAGAGGATTGCTGCATCTAACATAGTAGGCTGGGTCGGATGAGTATATTCAGGCGTTCAATGAAGCTAGATATGCCAACTCAGTGCATAATCCAAATTTGGGTGAAACCTTCTTTGTTTCTCAATTCATTAAGGGGTTGAAGGGGGAGTTACAAGGGCATGTGATGGCCAACCTACAACGAATGGTAGATCATGCCATTCTTTTAGCACAGATACAACAGGATGTACTGGAGATGAATAGATTGAAGTTTCAGAAGGGGTTAGTACCTAATAGAGTTCAAGGAAATGCAGTAAGAGGGGAGGCTAAAATTGGTGGAGGAGGTGTAGATTTGACAAAGGAAAGACAACTGAGAGATTTCGAAGGTTCAATGGGCTGTGTTTTGGATGTGGAGAAAATATGAACCGGGACATCAAGCAAAATGTCCAAAAAGGGGTGGAGCACAACTGCATTACCTGTCTATGGAGGATATGGGAAGAGTGTTGACAGATGAGGTGTTGTTGTAGCTATACCAGGAAGATAAAGAGAGGGAGGATTCTTGTAATCTTTCTTTGAATGCCATCAGTGGAACTGATCGAGAGGAGTGTATGAGGATTCGATCAATTGTTCAGTACCAAGTGTTGCTGATGTTAGAGGAGAAACCACCGAATCTGATATTAGAGGAGTTTAAAGATGTGTTTGCTGCACCCACTGAGTTACCTCCAACCAGGGTGTACGACTGTTGGAACTTGCTCTCTGGTGCAAGTTGATCCAACGGGAGTGTGTAGCAACGCAAACAGGGTTTTTGCACGAGATGGCAATAGCTCTGTTAATCCAGTCTCTCAAGGGCACTGTGCGGGGGTATTTATAGGTATCTGAGTGTCCAGCGTCCGGTGTTAAGGACGCATGTGCCCTCAGACACCTAGGTTATCCCCGGAATATTCCCATAAAGCGGGGTTACAGACCGTAATTACAGGGAGACCTTTACAAATTAGGCCCGTAATGCGCAGCGGCCACGCAGAGCCTGTTACAATGGGCCGGATCACACGTGGGCCTCCATGTTGGACGAGGTCGCAAGATGAGACGACCTCATCACAGGTCTTCGTCCGATGACGTGGGGAGCGAAGGGTGAGTCTGCCCGTCGTCTTGTCTCCATTGGTGCAGCGAGGACGGCGAAGGCGTCGAGCGAAGGGCCGTGTCTTCGCCTTCGCCCCAACATTTGCCTTCCGAGGGACCAGTTCGACTAAGTCATCTGGTGCCGAAGACGTCGCTAGATGGTGGAGACGCTGCCCTCGCTCGAAGTGGTTCCGCGGGGTTTTTGACATGACCGTTGATTGACGTCGTACTGTTGGATTGCGGGTTTCCCGAAGCGCCGCGCCCTGTGTATAAAAGGGGCGGGGGGCGGCGCGTTTTGAACTTTAACTTTCCGCGCACCGCGAAAACCCTAATCGCCTTCTCAAACCGCTCGCTGCTCGTCTGCCCTCCTTGCTCTTGCTCGTCGGAGATCTGGCCCGTGTGAAGCAGACCGCCCGCCGCCGACGACGGTACGTAGCGATGTCGTCCTCTTCCTCTTCTGCTGCCGCTACGCCGCCGGCCGACGCGTCGTCTGAGGAGACGCTGAGCCATGTGGCGGCGGAGGAGTTGCGCGCCGGCGACACAGTGGAGTTCAGGGTGTCGCGGATGTCCTCGGTCCGCGTGCAAGACATGCAGCAGCTTGGTTATTTTGGCGGCGGAGTGGCACGTGTCCCGGGGGCGGAGGAGGTGTAGCACCTAAAAATTCTATTTTGGGAAATGATTTCCAATAACAAATTCATTTCTTTATAGAATATATATCTCTAAAAGTACAATTTAGGGAATTGGAAATAATACAGAAAAGAAGAGAGAGAGATATTACGAAATACAAAATAAATTTACAAGAAAATAAACTCATCCCATAATGGCATGTTCAAAACAGACATTTAAATTTTAGTACAAATTCGTCACAAGATTTGAATTCAAATTTTAGGTTTAAGATAAAAAAAGAGAAGCAAAACAGGAAATAGAATTAAAAACAAAAGCGCTTGGGCTGAAACCTCCTTGGCAGCCCACTTAGTTTTCTCTCCCTCAGCCCATTTCCAAATTACTACCCGAGCAGCCCATGTCCTCCCGCGTGTGGCTAGCTTTGGATGCCTGGTGGGCCCACGGTGTCATCCGCTACGTAGTCTCCCCGTGTGCACGCCCTGGTCGTTCCTTGCGCCGACATGCACGGGCCCACTCGCCAGGATCGTCTTCACCGATGTCACCACACCTCAACTGAAGCAGCCAAGACCCCCGGCAACGGCCTGGGGCGGAAATCTAGCTAGCCGACCTCCCAATCTTGGCTCTGCTCCAGTATAAAGTCGAATTCCCCAATCGCTCCCTGGTGTCAGACCCGTCTCCTCCGCGTCGCGTGCCCAGGAAACGGAGTTCTCTGCACAACCTTGCCGCACCCATCGGATCTCGTGGCAATTCCCCAACAACCCGTGATTTCCGTGCTCTGCGTGGTCATGGCTCCCCGGAGATCTCGCACACCTCTCGGAGTATAAAACTGGGTCCCCGCCCCCCTTTCCTTCGCTGTACCGCCATATGCAGTGAGGTAATAGCCGCCTAGGGCGAATCCAATGGGGAATGGCGTTCGGGGTCGGGATTCCAGTCAAGTAGCGTCGCCAGCATGAGGGGATGATAATCGAAGTCGAATCGAAGCTCGTGATGTCGTGGGTGGATGGGAATTTCTCATCGAAGTTTTCCCTCGCCCTGGATCCGCATCTCATCATGGTCGGGGTACCTCGACGTCCTAACTACGGGTAAGTGTGCCCTAGACCTGCTCGCCGTAGTCTCAACAACGCGTAGATTCGTTTCGATTTGAAGGTGTCCACTGGGAGGAGCTCCTCGCTCGGTCATGGCCATGGCGCCGCCGCCGCTGGGGGTCTGCGCCACCATAGAATGGTCGTAGGGAGGAAGAAATGGGTAGACGATGCTTCCTGGCCGTTGGATCCTTGGGCATCGGTCCTGATCTAATCTGTATGTACCTTTTCATGTGATCGGATCGTGACCACAGATCGTTGAACGAGCGATTGGGATGGGTGGAATCATAATAAAATCTGTGTTGTTCAAATCGGATCCGGCGGTCAGGGTTGTGTACCGGTTCAGTGTGCCAAGATCTAATCCTGGCCTTCGATATTTGATCGGACGGCCGAAGTCTATCGATACCCCTTCACCGTGACTTTTAGCTAAAGAGACCCTGCCTTATGTCGAAATCAACCCGCAGTCCTGTCTGTGGGAATCCTGTGTCTCATGAATTTTTGCGTAATAACCCCTGTGTCTCTCTGTTATTTGCGCCCAGTCCAGAAGCTTAGGAAATTCAGAAAAATAATTTAGGAAATGGTTTTTATGTATAAAAATATATCCAGAACTTATTTAATTCATAGAAATTCCATTTTTACTCCTTTTTAACCCATTCCAGTTGCAATAATCTTGTATTAATATTGTATATCAACTAGTAACACTGTTTAGCCATGAAACTATAATTAAAATTGTTCATTAGGATTAATCTATTCGAAGCACAAAATAATTTCGAAAATTCATAACTTAATAATCGTAACTCCGATTTTAGTGGTTCTTATTTCTACGATCTCGTTACGCAGCGTAGAATATTATTATGTAGTTTATGCTTATGTTAATTCTGCCTATACCATGTTTGTTTGTATTGCTACGACTAGCGTGAGGTCATGAGTCATCTGAAGATCATCCTGGTACCTGGAATCTCAAGTGCCAGGCAAGTTGTGCCCTTGATCACTTCCTTTTTACCCAGTCATGTTCTTATTAATCATAATGATCTGCATAGATTAATTTTGATGGGACCCAATAGGTTACCCTAGATTTGACTATCTTTATACCTTGATTACCACTGAACTTTTTGGGTAGTACATGCTATTGCTTTATGTGGTTTTTGGGTATGGAGATACACATTGTTCATGATTATATCTTTATTATCTGTTCATTATTTACTGTTCATGATAAGATCATTATGTTAATGGGAACATGGAGAACCATCCGGGAAAACAGTGCTACCACAAGGGTTTATGGACGCCCTTGGCTGATTAACTAGGAAAGCTAGTGGATGATTACCTTACCCGAAAGGGGCAAGGGCAGTAGGGGAGTGGTCAGTGTAGGGAGGTCCTTGGTTGATTTTGCTGCGATGGCGGTCAGTCGAGGGACTCCTGCACTGGAGCTTTCTATAAACTGTAGCGGGTTTTCTGAAGCTAGTGGAACTTTGTAAAGGCCTCGTAGTGTTACCCCGCCTCGCCTCCTCGGTAGAGGTGTATGGGATTGGCCGTCTCTTGGCAGATGGGTAACATGACTTGTGGGTAAAGATGCGCAACCTCTGCAGAGTGTAAAACTGGTATACTAGCCGTGCTCACGGTCATGAGCAGCTCGGACACTCACATGATTAAATTATGGAATTTAAACTCAATTTGCCATATGCATTGCATCGCAGGTGAGGTTACTTTTGTTATGCTACTTAATTGGGTTGGTATTTACTTATACTTAGTAATTGCTAATAAAATTTTGACCAACTTTAAAAGAAATGCTCAGCTCTAACCATCCTCGTTGGTAAGCCTTACACTTCACGTGAGCTCCCACCTTTGGCGAGTTCATGCACATTATTCCCCACAACTTGTTGAGCGATGAACGTATGTGTCGGGGACCATAATTAGGGGTACCCTCAAGGCTCCTAATTCTCAGCTGGTAACCCCCATCAGCACAAAGCTGCAAAGGCCTGATGGGTGCGATTAAGTCAGGGATCGGTCCGTTCGAGGGACTCGATCACGCCTCACCCGAGCCTAGCCTCGGGCAAGGGCAGCCGACCCTGGAGGATCTCCGTTTCGCCCGAGGCCCCCCTCCAGCGGCGAACATACTTCCGGCTCGCCCGAGGCCCTGTCTTCGCCAAGAAGCAACCCTGACCAAATCGCAGCGCCAACCGACCAAATCGCAGGAGCATTTAATGCAAAGGTGGCCTGACACCTTTATCCAGACGCGGGCCCTTCAGTCGACAGAGCCGAAGTGACCGCCGTCACTTCGCCGCTCCACTGTCTGGCCTGACAGAAAGACAGTGCCGCCTGCGCCGCTCTGACTGCGGTGCCACTTGACAGGGTGAGGCTGACAGGCAATCAGGCCTGGCCGCAGGCACCATAGGAAGCTCCGCTTCGCCCGACCCAGGGCTCGGACTCGGGCTCAGCCCCTAAAGACGACGAACTCCGCTCCGCCCGACCCAGGGCTCGGACTCGGGCTAAGCCCCAGAAGACGGCGAACTCCGCTCCGCCCGACCCAGGGCTCGGACTCGGGCTCAGCCCCTGAAGACGGCGAACTCCGCTCCGCCCGACCCAGGGCTCAGACTCGGGCTAAGCCCCGGAAGACGGCGAACTCCGCTCCGCCCGACCCAGGGCTCGGACTTGGGCTCAGCCTCGGAAGACGACGAACTCCGCTTCGCCTGACCCCAGGGCTCGGACTCCGCCCAGGCCTCAGCCGACGGTCTCCGCCTCGCCCGACCCAGGGGCTCGGACTTGACCTCGGCCACGGAAGACAGACTCGACCTCGACTTCGGAGGAGCCTCCACATCGCGCAACCTAGGGCGCAGACCAGCCACGTCAACAGGAGGCGCCATCATCACCCTACCCCAAGCTGACTCGGGCCACGGGGAACAATACCGGCGTCCCATCTGGCTCGCTCCGCCAGATAGGCAACGATGGCGCCCCACACACTCTGTGACGACGGCGGCTCTCAGCCCCCTTACGAAAGCAAGAGGACGTCAGCAAGGACTCGACAGCTTCGACAGCTGTCCCTGCGCCAGGCTCCAGCGCTCCTCCGATGGCCACGACATCACACGAACCGGGTGCCAAAACCTCTCCGGCTGCCACGACGGCGTGTACTTAGGGCGCTAGCTCTCCTCCGCTAGACACGTAGCACTCCGCTACACCCCCCATTGTATACCTGGATCCTCTCCTTACACCTATTAAAGGAAGGACCAGGGCCCTCTTATAGAGGGTTGGCCGCGCGGGGACGAGGACGAGACAGGCGCTCACGTGAGGCCGCTCGCTCCCTCTCCCGTGTGGACGCTTGTAACCCCCTACTGCAAGCGCACCCGACCTTAGGCCCTACCCGACCTGGACGCGGGACGAACACGAAGGCCGCGGGATTTCCACCTCTCTCACGCCCATCTCCGGCCACCTCACTTCCCCCTTCGCGCTCGGCCTCGCGCCGACCCATCTGGGCTGGGGCACGCGGCGACATTCACTCGTCGGCCCAGGGACCCCCCGGTCTCGAAACGCCGACAGTTGGCGCGCCAGGTAGGGGCCTGCTGCGTGTTGACGAACAGCTTCCCGTCAAGCTCCAAATGGGCAGTCTCCAGCAACCTCTCCGGCCCGGGATGGTGCTCCGTTTCGGGAGCCTTGAGTTCATGTCCCTCGACGGCAGCTACGACATGATACTCCTTCCACCGCTGTGCGACAGCGACAATGACGGCCGACAGCCCGCCCGCCGGCGGCGGAATCGACGATGTCTTCCCCGCGTGGTGGAAAACAACATTCGAGCTCACCCCGTCCTCTCCCCCGCCGACGAAGGAGGAGGCGGGGCAACCAAGGCCAAGCAGGAGGCAGCGCCTCGTCGGCTGTCGAGCGAGTCGACGGTGCCAGCGCCCCAACGGGGGGCGCGTCGGGCATCGACCTTGCGTTTGAGACGAGGACGAGCGCCGTCTCCCCACAACACGCCGATTCCGAGCAAACGGACGACGCCAGCACGCTCGCGAAAGGCTTGCTGGACGTCACCCTCGTACCTGAGACGACGGTGCGGTCAGTCCCCGACGTGACTTCATCACCGCCCGCCGACCAAGAGGTACCGATCGATTCCCATCTCACGCCCCCTGGATTCAGCCTTGACCCGCCAAGCGACTTCGCTTTGGCAGGCGCTCTCATAGAGGCGAGTCCAAACCCTCTGGGGTTTCGTATGCGGTCACCTTGGGACCAGCTGACGGACGTCTCGACCTACGGGCCCTCTGGGTCCGAGGAAGACGACGTGCCCGACTTCTGTTGGGATTTCTCTGGACTTGGCAACCCCAGTGCCATGCGGGACTTCATGACCGCATGCGACTACTACCTTTCCGACTGTTTCGATGGTAGCCGCAGCCTCGGCGACGAGGACTGCGGCCCAAGCCGCGAATGTTTCCACGTCGATCTAGGGGGTCCCTCCGAAGGCAACCATCTCGGCATGCCGGAGGACGGTGATCTCCCTAGGCCGGTGCCTCGCGTTGACATCCCACGGAAGCTAGCTGTTGTCCCCGTTCAGGCGGGGGGCCATGACCCACAGCTCGAGCAAATCCGCGGGGTGCAGGCCAGGCTCGACGAGCGAGCAGGAGCGCTTGAGCCGATTCGCCGGGACGTCGGGCAGGAATGGGTGGGCCAACCTCCGGCCGGAGAAATGTGTCATCTACCCCAGGGCTTCCAGCACCGCATCACCGACGATGTCAGGATGAGGCCGCCACCCACTTCCAGTGGGGTCAGCCAAAACCTGGCTGCAGCAGCAATGCTCCTCCGTGCGATGCCAGAGCCATCAACCACCGAGGGGCGGCGAATCCAGGGAGAGCT
Source organism: Zea mays (assembly GCF_902167145.1). Taxonomy (NCBI): domain Eukaryota; kingdom Viridiplantae; phylum Streptophyta; class Magnoliopsida; order Poales; family Poaceae; genus Zea; species Zea mays. The sequence goes on along the minus strand of NC_050099.1, from coordinate 33,455,250 downwards.
CAAGAATCTCCTGGAAGGCGCCGCGGTCCGACGGGCCGAGAGCTCCGCCTCTCGAAGGCAGGGGTACCCCTCGGAACATCATGTCGCGACTTCCCGATTCATGCGGGAAGCCTCGGTCCACACCGGGCGCACGCGCAACACAGCGCCTGCGGCCCCGGGTCGCCTCAGCAACGAGCACCATCACCGCGACCGTCGGGCCCACCTCGACGAGAGGGTGCGCCGAGGCTACCATCCCAGGCGTGGGGGACGCTACGACAGCAGGGAGGATCGGAGTCCCTCGCCCGAACCACCCGGTCCGCAGGCTTTCAGTCGGGCCATACGACGGGCGCCGTTCCCGATCCGGTTCCGACCCCCGACTACCATCACAAAGTACTCGGAGGAGACGAGACCGGAGTTGTGGCTCGCGGACTACCGGCTGGCCTGCCAACTGGGTGGAACGGACGATGACAACCTCATCATCCGCAACCTCCCCCTATTCCTCTCCGACACCGCTCGCGCCTGGTTGGAGCACCTGCCTCCGGGGCAGATCTCCAACTGGGACGACCTGGTCCAAGCCTTCGCCGGCAATTTCCAGGGCACGTACGTGCGCCCTGGGAATTCCTGGGACCTCCGAAGCTGCTGACAGCAGCCGGGAGAGTCTCTCCGGGACTACATCCGGCGATTCTCGAAGCAGCGCACCGAGCTGCCCAACATCACCGACTCGGATGTCATCGGCGCGTTCCTCGCCGGCACCACCTGCCGCGACCTGGTGAGCAAGCTGGGTCGCAAGACCCCCACCAGGGCGAGCGAGCTGATGGACATCGCCACCAAGTTCGCCTCTAGCCAGGAGGCGGTCGAGGCTATCTTCTAGAAGGACAAGCAGCCCCAGGGCCACCCACCGGAAGATGCCCCCAAGGCGTCAACTCAGCGCGGCGCCAAGAAGAAGGGCAAGAAGAAGTCGCAAGCGAAACGCGACGCCGTCGATGCGGACCTTGTCGCCGCCACCGAGTACAAGAACCCTCGGAAACCCCCCGGAGGTGCCAACCTCTTCGACAAGATGCTTAAGAAGTCGTGCCCCTATCACCAGGGGCCCGTCAAGCACACCCTTGAGGAGTGCGCCATGCTTCGGCGCCACTTCCACAGGGTCGGGCCACCCGCGGAGGGTGGCAGGGCTCGCGACGACGACAAGAAGGAAGATCACCAGGCAGGAGAGTTCCCCGAGGTCCGCGACTGCTTCATGATCTACGGTGGGCAAGCGACGAACGCCTTGGCTCGGCACCGCAAGCAAGAGCGTCGGGAGGTCTGTTCGGTGAAGGTGGCGGCGCCAGTCTACCTAGACTGGTCCGACAAGCCCATCACCTTCGACCAAGCCGACCACCCCAACCACGTGCCAAGCCCGGGAAAATACCCGCTCGTTGTCGACCCCGTCATCGGCGACGTCAGGCTCACCAAGGTCCTCATGGATGGAGGCAGCAGCCTCAACATCATCTACGCCGAGACCCTCGGGCTCCTGCGTGTCGATCTGTCCTCGGTCCAGGCAGGCGCTGCGCCTTTCCATGGGATCATCCCCGGGAAGCGCGTCCAGCCCCTCGGACAACTCGACCTTCCCATCTGCTTTGGAACACCCTCCAACTTCCGAAGGGAGACCCTGACGTTCGAGGTGGTCGGGTTCCGAGGAACCTACCACGCGGTACTGGGAAGGCCATGCTACGCGAAGTTCATGGCCGTCCCCAACTACACCTACCTCAAGCTCAAGATGTCGGGCCCCAACGGGGTCATCACCGTCGGCCCCACGTACAAACACGCGTTCGAATGCGACGTGGAGTGCGTGGAGTACGCCGAGGCCCTCGCCGAGTCCGAGGCCCTCATCGCCGACCTGGAGAGCCTCTCTAAGGAGGTGCCAGACGTGAAGCGTCATGCCGGCAACTTTGAGCCAGCGGAGACGGTTAAGTCCGTCCCCCTCGACCCCGGCAGCGACGCCTCCAAGCAGATCCGGATCAGCTCCGAGCTCAATCCCAAATAGGAAGCAGTGCTCGTCGACTTTCTCCGCGTGAACGCCGATGTCTTCGCGTGGAGTCCCTCGGACATGCCCGGCATACTGAGGGATGTCGCCGAGCACTCGCTGGATATCCGAGCCGGAGCCCGACCCGTCAAGCAGCCTCTGCGCCGATTCGACGAAGAGAAGCGCAGAGCCATAGGCGAGGAGATCCACAAGCTAATGGTGGCAGGGTTCATCAAAAAGGTATTCCATCCCGAGTGGCTTGCCAACCCTGTGCTTGTGAGAAAGAAAGGAAGAAAATGGCGGATGTGTGTAGACTACACTGGTCTAAGCAAAGCATGTCCGAAGATTCCCTACCCTCTGCCTCGCATCGATCAAATCGTGGATTCCACTGCTGGGTGCGAAACCCTGTCTTTCCTTGATGCCTACTCCGGGTATCACCAAATCAGGATGAAAGAGTCCGACCAGCTCGCGACTTCTTTCATCACACCCTTCGGCATGTACTGCTATGTCACCATGCCGTTCGGCTTGAGGAATGCGGGCGCGACGTACCAGCGGTGCATGAACCATGTGTTCGGCGAACACATTGGCCGGACGATCGAGGCCTACGTCGATGACATCGTAGTCAAGAGGAGGAAAGCCTCTGACCTCCTTTCCGACCTTGAAGTGACATTCCGATGTCTCAAGGCGAAAGGCGTGAAGCTCAATCCCGAAAAGTGTGTCTTCGGGGTACCCCGAGGCATGCTCTTGGGGTTCATCGTCTCCGAGCGGGGCATCCAAGCCAACCCGGAGAAGATCGCAGCCATCACCAGCATGGGGCCCATCAAGGACTTGAAGGGCGTACAGAGGGTCATGGGATGTCTCGCGGCTCTGAGCCGCTTCATCTCACGCCTCGACGAAAGAGGTATGCCTCTGTACCGCCTCTTAAGGAAGGCCGAGTGCTTCACTTCGACCCCTAAGGCCGAGGAAGCCCTCGGGAACCTGAAGGCGCTCCTCACGAATGCGCCTATCTTGGTGCCCCCAGCTGCCGGAGAAGCCCTCTTGATCTACGTCGCCGCGACCACTCAGGTGGTTAGCGCCGCGATTGTGGTCGAGAGGCAAGAAGAGGGGCATGCATTGCCCGTTCAGAGGCCAGTCTACTTCGTCAGCGAGGTACTGTCCGAAACCAAGATCCGCTACCCACAAGTTCAGAAGCTGCTGTACGCGGTGATCCTGACGCGGCGGAAGCTGCGACACTACTTCGAGTCTCATCCGGTAACTGTGGTGTCATCCTTCCCCCTGGGGGAGATCATCCAGTGCCGAGAGGCCTCGGATAGAATCGCAAAGTGGGCGGTGGAAATTATGGGCGAAGCAATCTCGTTCGCCCCTCGGAAGGCCATCAAGTCCCAGGTCCTGGCGGACTTCGTGGCTGAATGGGTCGACACCCAGCTCCCAACAGCTCCGATCCAACCGGAGCTCTGAACCATGTTCTTCGACGGGTCGCTGATGAAGACAGGAGCCGGCGCAGGCCTACTCTTCATCTCGCCCCTCGGAAGCACCTACGCTACGTGCTACACCTCCATTTCCCGGCGTCCAACAATGTGGCTGAGTACGACGCTCTGGTCAACGAGTTGCGGATCGCCATCGAGCTAGGGGTCCGACGCCTCGACGCTCGCGGTGACACGCAGCTTGTCATCGACCAAGTCATGAAGAACTCTCACTGCCGCGACCCGAAGATGGAGGCCTACTGCGATGAGGTTCGGCGCCTGGAGGACAAGTTCTACGGGCTCGAGCTCAACCACATCGCCCGGCGCTACAACGAGACTGCGGATGAGCTAGCTAAAATAGCCTCAGGGCGAACAACGGTTCCCCCATACGTCTTCTCCCGAGACCTGCATCAACCCTCCGTCAAGATCGACGACACGCCCGAGCCCGAGGCACCCTCGGCTCAGTCCGAGGCACCCTCGGCTCGGCCCGAGGCACCCTCGGTTCAGCCCGAGGTACCCTTGGCCCCCGAGGGTGAGACACTGCACGTCGGGGGGGAGCGAAGCGGGGTCACGCCTGATCAAAACTGGCAGACCCCGTACCTGCAATATCTCCACCAAGGAGAGCTACCCCCCGACCGAGCCGAAGCTCTGCGGTTGGTGCGGCGCGCCAAGTCGTTCGTCTTGCTGGGAGATGGGAAGGAGCTCTACCACCGCAGCCCCTCAGGCATCCTCCAGCGATGCATCTCCATCGCCGAAGGTCAGGAACTCCTACGAGAGATACATTCAGGGGCTTGCGGCCATCACGCAGCGCCTCGAGCACTTGTCGGAAACGCTTTCTAGCAAGGTTTCTACTGGCCAACGGCGGTGGCCGACGCCACTAGAACTGTCCGCACCTGCGAAGGGTGTCAGTTCTACGCAAGGCAGACCCACCTGCCTGCTCAGGCTCTGCAAACAATACCCATCACCTGGCCTTTTGCCGTGTGGGGTCTGGACCTCGTCGGCCCCTTGCAGAAGGCACCCGGGGGCTACACGCACCTGTTGGTCGCCATCGACAAATTCCCCAAGTGGATCGAGGTCGACCCCTGAACAGCATCAGGTCCGAGCAGGCGGTGGCGTTCTTCACCAACGTCATCCATCGCTTCGGGGTCTCGAACTCCATCATCACCGACAACGGCACCAAGTTCACCGGCAGGAAGTTCCTGGACTTCTGCGAGGATCACCACATCCGGGTGGACTGGGCCGCCGTGGCTCACCCCATGTCGAATGGGCAAGTAGAGCGTGCCAACAGCATGATTCTACAAGGACTCAAGCCTCGGATCTACAACAACCTCAACAAGTTCGGCAAGCGATGGATAAAGGAACTCCCCTCGGTGGTCTGGAGCCTGAGGACAACACCGAGCCGGGCCACGGGCTTCACGCCGTTCTTTCTAGTCTATGGGGCCAAGGCGATCTTGCCCACAGACCTGGAATACGGTTCCCCGAGGACGAGGGCCTATGCTGACCAAAGCAACCAAGCTAATCGAGAAGACTCGCTGGACCAGCTGGAAGAGGCTCGGGACAAGGCCTTACTACACTCGGCGCGGTACCAGCAGTCCATGCGACGCTACCACGCCCAAGGGGTCCGGTCCCGAGACCTCCAGGTCAGTGACCTGGTGCTTCGGCTACGACAAGATGCCCGAGGGCGGCACAAGCTCACGCCCCCCTAGGAGGGGCCGTTCGTCATCGCCAAAGTTCTGAGGCCCGGAACGTACAAGCTGGCCAACAGTCAAGGCGAGGTCTACAGCAACGCTTGGAACATCCAACAGCTATGTCACTTCTACCCTTAAGATGTTTTCAAGTTGTTCATATACCTCGCTCCCATGCAAAGTTTAGTCATCAAGGAAGGGTCAGCCTTGCCTCGGCAAAGCCCGACCCTCCCTCGGGGGCTAAAAGGGGGGGAACCCCCTCTGCGCTGAATTTTTTCCTCGAAAAAAGATCCTTTCTGCCAGAATGTCTTTCGTGCTTTTCGACCACTTCGGAAGTGGATCTTGAAAACGACGGAGTACACGTAAGCAGCCAAGGCTGACCGAGCCGAGGGACTCCTACCCCTCCGGGATACGGATACCTCACTCATCACCTTCTGCGATAAGTAACTCATGTTCGGATAAGTGATTCCTCGGACCGAACAAGTCTTCACGCTCGAAAGCTCCTCTGCCAAAGCGGTTCTTCGGGCCTTCTCGACTGCGTCGGTGACAGAACCCCATGGACGGGCAAGGGCGCGCATAAGTGGCAAGGCCGACCGAGCCGAGGGATTCCTACGCCTCCGGGATACGGATACCTCACTCATCACCTTCCGTGAAAAGCAACTCTCGCTTGCACAGACAATTCTGTTACCGACGAAAAGGTCCAGATACTCGAAACAAGAGGAAAAGAAACGCAACTTTACAACACGGCGAGGGTGTGTTTGGGCCTCGGCGGCCGCAGAAAACACACACTACAAGATAATCCGATCCTGCAGGCTCGGATCTTGACGGTTGAAGGGAGCAGCAGCACCCTCGGCGTCGGCTACACCTTCGGCGAGGTCCGACCTAGCCTCGGACGGCGACCCGGTCCGAGGATCTCCCCTCTGAAGGACGACGTCATCACCACGCCCGGGCCATTGCCGCCAGGGTCTTCTCCAAGAGTCCGGCCCGAGCAGGCGGCTCGGCTGATCACCCCGAGGCCTCGGCCAGCTGTCCTCCGAGGACATCAGCCCGGCCCGAGGCCCCGGCAGATCAATTCCGGCATCGGTCCCGCTAACGGACGACCTGGCCAGGCTCCGACCGATCAAGTCTTCTTTCTCGAGCCAACTCTGCCTCCGTCCATGCTGACACTGCTACCCCTGGCCTCGGCTCATCGAAGAGCGGTCGAGGGGTTCCTTTAACTAAGCAAGAGAAGCCTCGGACAGCAAGGCCGACCGAGCCGAGGGACTCCTACGCCTCCGGGATACGGATACCTCACTCGTCACCTTTGCGCGGGGCAACTCACGCTTGGTGAAGCGGTTCAAACAACCAACAGGCGAGTCTTAGTGCTCGAAAATGAGGAAAAAATACATACATGTTCAGGCCCCGACAGCCACAATGAACAAAAGACCGGCATTCAAAGTGCCATTACAAACGGAACTCCGGTTCCACCTCCGCAGGTACGAACAACCCCACTCGATGGAGGGGGGGCCTGCGGAGCAACAGAAGACCGATGAACGGCGCGCCGTCACCCGCTCCAGCAGCGGCGGCGACGACGACTTCTGCTCCGGGGGGCCAAACAGCGGCAGCGATGACCTCAGGGCGGATGCTGCTGCCAGGAGGCCCCCGCCCATGCCCAAACTCGTGAGGCAAGGACGGGCAGAAGGCCGTAGAGTTGGAGGTCGGTCCGTAGGCGGCCCCGGCTATCTCGTCAGCGGAAGAACCTCTTCCAGCTGTCGTGGCGGAAGCCGGCGCCGAGAGTGGCTCCGAAGCCACTCGGGTCCGAGAGCCAGGCACGCGGCAGCTGCCAGCACCACGGACAGCAACCGCCCTTCCCCCCGATCACTGAGAGAAGGAGCGGGCCACTGCCCACGCAGGGGCCGACCCCAACTCGGCACACTCCCCTCCCCAGCCTTGGTGATGAAAATCCTTGAGGCTGAGGGAGGGGCAGAGGCCGCAGCCCGGCTTGCTTTCCCCCGCCATCGAACTGGAGGTCACCGTCTTGGGTGACCGCCGGCGGAGGGGTGCAGCCGGGCTGCATGATGAAAATCCTTGAAGCCGAACGATGGCTGAAAGGTACCAACTCCCACGGAGTTGCGTTCCCCCAACGACAAGGCGGAAGGACTGCAGGCATCCCCCATCCGGGGACAAGGCGAAGACATGGTCGCCTTTCAAGGGGGTCACCCTCCTTTTAAAGGCGAGTCTCCCTACTTGCGTCCCCGGCCGTCGGGGGCTGAGTCCTCTCCAACACGCTCCAAGGTCCTCCCCCTATGGCGTGGGGGCTGGGTCCCACACGTCATGCAAGCCGGCCGAGAGCAGAAGAAGCCAAACCGCCGCGCGCGGTGCATGCAACCGCCCAGCGGTTACAAGCGGCTCTCCACTTTTGCCCAGACCAGTGGGCGAAAGGGCGGGCAGCCATGCAGGCGGCATGCAACCGCGCCAAGTGGGCGCACTCCTCCGACTTCCAACACGCCCAGCATGGAGGCCCAGGCCCACGCGTCATGCAACCGGCGCGCCGGATGCTTCGTGTGAGCAACTGCACCGCCACTCACGCCACTACCGCGCCTCCTCGACTGTGGAACCAATACCGCGACTCGAGGAGACCCAGCGCACGACCCAGCAGCGCCAGCCTAGCGCGACGGTCAATGCGGCCAAAAATGGGCCGGCAGTAATGGCGGTGGCAGGCGGGCAGGAGCAGCGGTCACATCGTCAGCCAGGCTTACGTCCCATCCGGGGGCAGCGAGAGAACCCTCTCTCACGACGTGAAGACGACGCGCCCGTGTTCTGTTCCTCGAATGGCTCGCGCACGTGCAACGGCCGCCCCGCGAACCGCACGCCCCGTCGCATTAACTCCGCGGCGGGAAAGGCGGCGCCTCTGGCAAGGGAAGCGAGCGACGCTTCGCCTTCGCCATAATGACCGCGTCAAAAAAGGTACGCCACGTCACTCGATTTTGAATCCTTTTCCTTTTTTTTCCTCTTTCTCTCTCTTACAACAGGGACTGGGAAAGGGGGATAACCCGAAAAGGATCCTTCTCTGTGAAGGAACCAGGCTCCGAGCCTCCCTACTGATCAGAGGTTCGAAGGCTGACCCCTCGGAAGGGTTCAACAACCGCCTTAGAGCGCGTGGGCTCCACACCCACTACTGGTCAGAGGTTCGAAGGCCGGCCCCTCGGAAGGGTTCAACGACTGCCTCAGGCTACTCGGGCTCCGCGCCCACTACTGATCAGGGGTTCGAAGGCTGGCCCTCGAAGGGTTCACAGCCGCCTCAGATACAGAGCGAGGGATGACCATGGGTATGTTCGATACATAACCAAGGCTCGGGTTGCGCTCCCGAGGTACCCTAGGACATTTCTGAGACCAGCGGGAACGATCTTGTAATGGAATCCCATCAAAGGGAGGCATCGAGCCCTCGGACCCCGTCGACAGGGGACCGGGTCCGGCAGATCACCCGCAGGTACTTTTGGGCGCGCCTCTAGGCCTCTAGCCGACCCCTAGCAAATGGGGCACGGACTTCCGCTCGGATTACCCGCCGGCAGCTCACTGGAGACACCATGTTCGGCGCCCACCGAGGGCAACATGGCGCTTTCCCCCCTCCTTGCAGAAAGGCGACGCAGGGGCGTATGTAAAAAAGTCGAGTCTGTCCTTGATCGTCCTCTCGCCCTGCGCAGAGGCTCGGGGGCTGCTCTCGCAAACCCGACTCCGGCCAATCCGTTGATAGCGTCAACATACCAGCCCGAGAACTTGGAACCCGACCGTGCACCCGGGCTACGGCCAGCTCGCATGAGGGAACGACCAGACCAGCCGAAGCATTACGCGAGGCATTAAGACCTCGGAGGAGTCAAACCACTCCTCCGAGGCCTCGGGGGCTACACCCGACGGGTGCGCTCGCGCGCACCCACCGGAACAAAACGCAACCGAGAAAGGCTGGTCCCCTTGCAAAAAAGTGCGACAAAAGCCTCCAAGCGAGTGCTAACACTCCCTTCGAGGCTCGGGGGCTACTGTCGGGGACCATAATTAGGGGTACCCTCAAGGCTCCTAATTCTCAGCTGGTAACCCCCATCAGCACAAAGCTGCAAAGGCCTGATGGGTGCGATTAAGTCAGGGATCGGTCCGTTCGAGGGACTCGATCACGCCTCGCCCGAGCCTAGCCTCGGGCAAGGGCAGCCGACCCTGGAGGATCTTCGTTTCGCCCGAGGCCCCCCTCCAGCGGCGAACATACTTCCGGCTCGCCCGAGGCCCTGTCTTCGCCAAGAAGCAACCCTGACCAAATCGCCGCGCCAACCGACCGAATTGCAGGAGCATTTAATGCAAAGGTGGCCTGACACCTTTATCCTGACGCGCGCCCTTCAGTCGACAGAGCCGAAGTGACCGCCGTCACTTCGCTGCTCCACTGACCGACCTGACAGAAAGACAGCGCCGCCTGCGCCGCTCCGACTGCGGTGCCACTTGACAGGGTGAGGCTGACAGGCAGTCAGGCCCGGCCGCAGGCACCATAGGAAGCTCCGCTTCGCCCGACCCAGGGCTTGGACTCGGGCTCAGCCCCTGAAGACGGCGAACTCCGCTCCGCCCGACCCAGGGCTCGGACTCGGGCTAAGCCCCGGAAGACGGCGAACTCCGCTCCGCCCGACCTAGGGCTCGAAGTCGGGCTCAACCCCTGAAGACGGCGAACTCCGCTCCGCCCGACCCAGGGCTCGGACTCGGGCTAAGCCCCGGAAGACGGCGAACTCCGCTCCGCCCGACCCAGGGCTCGGACTTGGGCTCAGCCCCGGAAGACGACGAACTCCGCTTCGCCCGACCCTAGGGCTCGGACTCCGCCCTGGCCTTAGCCGACGGTCTCCGCCTTGCCCGACCCAGGGGCTCGGACTCGACCTCGGCCACGGAAGACAGACTCGACCTCGACTTCAGAGGAGCCTCCACATCGCCCAACCTAGGGCGTAGACCAGCCACGTCAACAGGAGGCACCATCATCACCCTACCCCAAGCTGACTCGGGCCACGGGGAACAAGACCGGCGTCCCATCTGGCTCGCTCCGCCAGATAGGCAATGATGGCGCCCCGCACACTCTGTGACGACGACGGCTCTCAGCCCCCTTACGGAAGCAAGAGGACGTCAGCAAGGACTCGACAGCTCCGACAGCTGTCCCTCCGCCAGGCTCCAGCGCTCCTCCGACGGCCACGACATCACACGAACCGGGTGCCAAAACCTCTCCGGCTGCCACGACGGCGTGTACTTAGGGCGCTAGCTCTCCTCCGCTAGACACGTAGCACTCCGCTACACCCCCCCATTGTACACCTGGATCCTCTCCTTACACCTATAAAAGGAAGGACCAGGGCCCTCTTACAGAGGGTTGGCCGCGCGGGGACGAGGACGAGACAGGCGCTCACGTGAGGCCGCTCTCTCCCTCTCCCATGTGGACGCTTGTAACCCCCTACTGCAAGCGCACCCGACCTGGGCGCGGGACGAACACGAAGGCCGCGGGATTTCCACCTCTCTCACGCCCATCTCCGGCCACCTCACTTCCCCCCTTCGCGCTCGGCCTCGCGCCGACCTATCTGGGCTGGGGCACGCAACGACATTCACTCGTCGGCCCAGGGACCCCCCGGTCTCGAAACGCCGACAATATGTGAGCTCACTCTTGCTGTCTCACCCCCCACAGGTCAAGAACAGGTACCACAGGATGAGACGCATGGAGGATGCTGCGATGTGTTCGTGAGAGGTCTAGGCCGTCGTCTCCCAGTCAACTTTGGGTTGCTGGACCGTTGTCTCCTTATAATGTAATTATTCATTTATTTTGTATAGAACTCATGTTATTTAGTAATGATGTGACATTCGATCCTGTGCCATGATTCATCATATGTGTGAGACTTGGTCCCAGCACACCTGGTGATTATGTTCGCGCCCGGGTCTTGGTGCCCCCGAAATCCGGGTGTGACAGAAGTGGTATCAGAGGAATGTTGACTGTAGGACGAAACCTAGATAGAACTGGACAACCAATACTTACTTACCTTTGCTACTCTGATTCTTTCTAAACTTCTCTTAATCTTTTCTCATCTAATTCCGCTTTACTCTGATTATTCTTACCTTTTCCTTTTAAAGACAAATGTGGATTTCACACTTTGAAATCATGTGCCTAAAGTGACTTCTAGGAATAGGAGACCTACACTTAGGAACAAAATCAAAACTATTTTTGTCAATATTTGTATGCTTGAATGTTTGTTCTTGTGATACATGTCTGATTTGGATTTTTGATTGAGTGTGATGAGTTGTGGAGTAAGGTCCACAATTGCATCTACATATACATATAGGCATAAATATAAATAAATAAAATTCATAAGATAACTAAATAATCTAGATTATCCTCCATTAAAGTGTATCTATTGTAAATAGATCCCTCTTAACTCAAAGGATCCTAACTTATCCTAAATTAAAATGTATCTATCTTAATAGATCCACCTTATCTTAAAAGAGACTCTCTTATCTTAATAGATACACCCTATCTTGAAAAGATTTTATCCTTATCTTAATAGATCTATCTAACCTAAACTAGTCTAATCTAGTCATATATGACCTAATCTAGATTTTACTTAATATGATCTAATCTAGTGTGAGTGACTTAATGCCAGTACAAAGGATAAAACCATACTCCTAATTCACATAAGCCTAAGTTAGTGCCATAGATCAACTCAGCTATACACTCCCAATAGGTTACATAATCCATCTATGTGAACCGATTGATAAAAAATGTCCCATCCATAGACCCCAGCTATCTTAACTACATCTCCTTAGCTCAGATGGAGACACCAAGATTGGAGACCAAAGATGATCAACCTCATCAAGAAAGGTTGAGCACCAACTCAAGTCTTCAAGGATCAAGTGAGATCACCAAGATGAGTCAAGATCCACAATCTTGGATGGAGTCTTTTCTTATCCTACTCTTTCTTACCCAAAACCTATATATGCTTTAAAGATATCCTTGATCCTGCATAATAATGTGGTTATGCCCATATATACCCATGCCCTCCTAATCACCCACTATACGAGACTCTGGATTTTGAACCAATTATAGACTAAAAGCTGAATTACAAACCACACCTTCTGTATCCCTTTTTCTTACTAATCTCGAGGACGAGATTATTTTTAAGGGGGGTAGGATTTGTAGCACCTAAAAATTCTATTTTGGGAAATGATTTCCAATAACAAATTCATTTCTTTATAGAATATATATCTCTAAACTAAACACATAATGATAACTAAGAATTTGGATTTAACCCAAAAGTGCAATTTAGGGAATTGGAAATAATACAGAAAAGAAGAGAGAGAGATATTACGAAATACAAAATAAATTTACAAGAAAATAAACTCATCCCATAATGGCATGTTCAAAACAGACATTTAAATTTTAGTACAAATTCGTCACAAGATTTGAATTCAAATTTTAGGTTTAAGATAAAAAAGAGAAGCAAAACAGGAAATAGAATTAAAAACAAAAGCGCTTGGGCTGAAACCTCCTTGGCAGCCCACTTAGTTTTCTCTCCCTCAGCCCATTTCCAAATTACTACCCGAGCAGCCCATGTCCTCCCACGTGTGGCTAGCTTTGGATGCCTGGTGGGCCCACGGTGTCATCCGCTACGTAGTCTCCCCGTGTGCGCGCCCTGGTCGTTCCTTGCGCCGACATGCACGGGCCCACTCGCCAGGATCGTCTTCACCGATGTCACCACACCTCAACTGAAGCAGCCAAGATCCCCGACAACGGCCTGGGGCGGAAATCTAGCTAGCCGACCTCCCAATCTTGGCTCTGCTCCAGTATAAAGTCGAATTCCCCAATCGCTCCCTGGTGTCAGACCCGTCTCCTCCGCGTCGCGTGCCCAGGAAACGGAGTTCTCTGCACAACCTTGCCGCACCCATCGGATCTCGTGGCAATTCCCCAACAACCCGTGATTTCCGTGCTCTGCGTGGTCATGGCTCCCTGGAGATCTCGCACACCTCTCGGAGTATAAAATTGGGTCCCCGCCCCCCTTTCCTTCGCTGTACCGCCATATGCAGTGAGGTAATAGCCGCCTAGGGCGAATCCAATGGGGAATGGCGTTCGGGGTCGGGATTCCAGTCAAGTAGCGTCGCCAGCATGAGGGGATGATAATCGAAGTCGAATCGAAGCTCGTGATGCCGTGGGTGGATGGGAATTTCTCATCAAAGTTTTCCCTCGCCCTGGATCCGCATCTCATCATGGTCGGGGTACCTCGACGTCCTAACTACGGGTAAGTGTGCCCTAGACCTGCTCGCCGTAGTCTCAACAACGCGTAGATTCGTTTCGATTTGAAGGTGTCCACTGGGAGGAGCTCCTCGCTCGGTCATGGCCATGGCGCCGCCGCCGCTGGGGGTCTGCGCCACCATAGAATGGTCGTAGGGAGGAAGAAATGGGTAGACGATGCTTCCTGGCCGTTGGATCCTTGGGCATCGGTCCTGATCTAATCTGTATGTACCTTTTCATGTGATCGGATCGTGACCACAGATCGTTGAACGAGCGACTGGGATGGGTGGAATCATAATAAAATCTGTGTTGTTCAAATCGGATCCGGCGGTCAGGGTTGTGTACCGGTTCAGTGTGCCAAGATCTAATCCTGGCCTTCGATATTTGATCGGACGACCGAAGTCTATCGATACCCCTTCGCCGTGACTTTTAGCTAAAGAGACCCTGCCTTATGTCGAAATCAACCCGCAGTCCTGTCTGTGGGAATCCTGAGTCTCATGATTTTTTGCGTAATAACCCCTGTGTCTCTCTGTTATTTGCGCCCAGTCCAGAAGGTTAGGAAATTCAGAAAAATAATTTAGGAAATGGTTTTTATGTATAAAAATATATCCAGAACTTATTTAATTCATAGAAATTCCATTTTTACTCCTTTTTAACCCATTCCAGTTGCAATAATCTTGTATTAATATTGTATATCAACTAGTAACACTGTTTAGCCATGAAACTATAATTAAAATTGTTCATTAGGATTAATCTATTCTAAGCACAAAATAATTTCGAAAATTCATAACTTAATAATCGTAACTCCGATTTTAGTGCTTCTTATTTCTACGATCTCGTTACGCAGCGTAGAATATTATTATGTAGTTTATTCTTATGTTAATTCTGCCTATACCATGTTTGTTTGTATTGCTACGACTAGCGTGAGGTCACGAGTCATCTGAAGATCATCCTGGTACCTGGAATCTCAAGTGCCAGGCAAGTTGTGCCCTTGATCACTTCCTTTTTACCCAGTCATGTTCTTATTAATCATAATGATCTGCATAGATTAACTTTGATGGGACCCAATAGGTTACCCTAGATTTGACTATCTTTATACCTTGATTACCACTGAACTTTTTGGGTAGTACATGCTATTGCTTTATGTGGTTTTTGGGTATGGAGATACACGTTGTTCATGATTATATCTTTATTATCTGTTCATTATTTACTGTTCATGATAAGATCATTATGTTAATGGGAACATGGAGAACCACCTGGGAAAACAGTGCTACCACAAGGGTTTATGGACGCCCTTGGCTGATTAACTAGGAAAGCTAGTGGATGATTACCTTACCCGAAAGGGGCAAGGGCAGTAGGGGAGTGGTCAGTGTAGGGAGGTCCTTGGTTGATTTTGCTGCGATGGCGGTCAGTCGAGGGACTCCTGCACTGGAGCTTTCTATAAACTGTAGCGGGTTTTCTGAAGCTAGTGGAACTTTGTAAAGGCCTCGTAGTGTTACCCTGCCTCGCCTCCTCGGTAGAGGTGTATGGGATTGGCCGTCTCTTGGCAGATGGGTAACATGACTTGTGGGTAAAGATGCGCAACCTCTGCAGAGTGCAAAACTGGTATACTAGCCGTGCTCACGGTCATGAGCAGCTCGGACACTCACATGATTAAATTATGGAACTTAAACTCAATTTGTCATATGCATTGCATCGCAGGTGAGGTTGTTACTTTTGTTCTGCTACTTAATTGGGTTGGTACTTACTTATACATAGTAATTGCTAATAAAATTTTGACCAACTTTAAAAGCAATGCTCAGCTCTAACCATCCTCGTTGGTAAGCCTTACACTTCACGTGAGCTCCCACCTTTGGCGAGTTCATGCACATTATTCCCCACAACTTGTTGAGCGATGAACGTATGTGAGCTCACTCTTGCTGTCTCACCCCCCCACAGGTCAAGAACAGGTACCGCAGGATGAGACGCATGGAGGATGTTGTGATGTGTTCGTGAGAGGTCTAGGCCGTCATCTCCCAGTCAACTTTGGGTTGCTAGACCGTTGTCTCCTTATAATGTAATTATTCATTTATTTTGTATAGAACTCATGTTATTTAGTAAAGATGTGACATTCGATCCTGTGCCATGATTCATCATATGTGTGAGACTTGGTCCCAGCACACCTGGTGATTATGTTCGCGCCCGGGTCTTGGTGCCCCCGAAATCCGGGTGTGACAGACAGGAGGTCCCCGAGCCAGAAGGCGAGTTGGTTGTCTTCGAGGCTTTCTTCGCCGCTGGTCTTCGACTGCCCGCGCATCGATTCGTGGGAGAAGTCCTGCGCAGATTCAACGTCCAGGTCCACCAGCTGACGCCGAATGTCGTGGTGGCCCTGTCAAAATATGTCTGGGCAACGACTTCGTACGGCGGGCAACCATCGGTCGAAGTCTTCGCGAAGTATTATTGTCTGCACTGGTAGAAGAGGATGATCGGAAATAAGATTGCTCAATTTGGGTCCTGTACATTTACGCCGAAGACCGGCAAGACTTCGATGGAAGTCGTTGAGTTGGTTCCTTGCGCCCGCAATAAATGGGGCAATTGGTGGGAGTTTTGGTTCTATGTTGCTGAGGGCACAGTCGAAGACCATCCGGGGCTCCCCGTGGCCGAGATGTGCTCGCATTATTACTCAGCGTACCCGCAGTTTGAAGTGGCGGAGGAGGATGCAGACGAAGGGGCCCTGCGATGCGCGGCCGGCATAAGTAGCGGGCGTGATTTGGTAGAGGAGTTTGTCGCGTATGGGGTGTGGCCCTTGGTGCGTGGCTGGGCGCTGGGCGAAGTATGCCCTCGCCAGATGCCCTCCCGTGGCGGGATGCAAGTGCGGAGTCCCGCCTTCGCATTGGATTTGCATGGCCGCGATCCCGCCGCATTCGTGCGTGAGGTGGAGGATGGGGCGGTGCGGATTGTTGGTCGCTATGTGCCAAGGACGGAGGCCTAGCATAGTTGGGATATACGCGGATCCAACGATCGCTTGAATAGGGTCTTCGAGTTGAACCGTCTGCCGTATGGCGGTTATCCCAGGCAAGACGTTGCTGACCGCCGCGGGAAAAAACCGGCGGCGGAGACTGAAGACGACTCCGCGCCGGCGGCCGCCCCATCCTCCAAGAAGAGGAAGCTAGGTACTGCGAAGGGAGGACTTGGGGTCTCCGATAGTTTCGCTATGGAGTTAATGGGGACATGCGTGGCCCCCGGGGGAAGGATGTCTTCGCCCGAGCTCCGGGAGTCTTCGGCGCGGATGCTGAAGGTTACCGGGGGTTGGTGGCCTAAGAACGTTCCTATCCCCCGCGCGGCCGGCGAAGACTTTTTTACATCTCGCATGGTTCGTGATATGAAGGTGTTTCCTTATGGACAGAATATTGCTGCTGTTGTGTCGGTAGTGATGGACAAGGATCGTCAGGAGGCTGCGCAGAAGCGTCGGGCAGTCATCAGGCTGCCCGAGGCTAGGCCGAAGAGGGCGCGGGGGACTGCGAAGTCTGCCGCCCCCGGCGGTAGCCAGCCGACGCTGGCGGCGAAGTCGGCCGCCCCTGGGTCCAGCAAGGTGCCGGAGGTCGCGAGGGCGGCCGGAGCCGGCAGAACCAAGTCCGCCTCGGCCATAGCCACGAAGACCCCAGAATTGCCCTCGCCGGGCAAGCGCGTTGCCGACTTCGGCACCGATATTAGCGTGGACGATTACCTCGTTGGTAAGTCGTTAGCCCTTTTTTTGACTGTTGATACGTTGCAGGATCGGGT
This sequence comes from Zea mays, assembly GCF_902167145.1. Taxonomy (NCBI): domain Eukaryota; kingdom Viridiplantae; phylum Streptophyta; class Magnoliopsida; order Poales; family Poaceae; genus Zea; species Zea mays. The sequence continues at coordinate 33,438,096 of NC_050099.1, read as the reverse complement.
GAGGGGCAACTTGTTGTTGTTCCGCCTGCGGTGGTGACCACGGTGCCTGCCGCGGTGCCTGGGGCGAAGGGTAGCGCTCTCAGCGCTAGTGGTGAGATTCCGGCGCTCACTGCCGTGAAGGACGAGGCGGGCACTGTGTCCCGCCGGCTGAAGGAGGCGTCACAGCGGCTAAGTCAGGTGAGTTGAGCTAGACTTCGGTTTTTACTGGTTTCATTGGGATTGTGGTCTTATGTGTGTCTTGTAGGCGGCTGACTTCGCTGACCGCGTGGCGTCGGGGGCCCTTACGGCTGTGGTGTCTGCCGAAGTCGAGAGGCTTCGGGCACAGCATGCTGACGCCGTACGGGAAAAGTCAGCCGCTGATAGCAAGTGCCGCAAACTGGCGGAGAAGGTGGGCGCGCTGGAGGGCGAGAGGACTGAACTCCGGCGCCAGCTGGCGGAGGAGAGGAGGGAGGCGAATCAGGCCCTCGCCAAGGCGCACACATACCATTGCTACCAAGTTCTATTCCAGTTAACTCAAGGCCATACAGATACTTACCTCTCCACAAAACTGAGATAGAGAGACATGTGACTGAACTTCTGGCTGCAGGTTTAATAGTTCCAAGTGCTAGTCCATTTGCATCTCCAGTGTTACTAGTGCAGAAAAAGGATGGGAGATGGAGGTTTTGCATTGATTATAGGAGGTTGAATTCTATGACCATTAAGAATCAATTTCCAATGCCCCTAGTGGATGAAATCCTGGATGAGTTAGCTAGAACCCAGTTTTTCTCATGTATGGACATGACAGCAGGGTATCATCAGATACAGATGGAAAAAGAAGATGAGTTCAAAACAACCTTCAAGACTCACCATGGCTACTACCAATTCAGAGCTCTTTATGGATATGATGCTCCCATGTTGGCTTTACCTCAGTCCAAGGTGCTCAATTCAGAATCAGTGCAAGAGTGGTTAGCTGACAGGACTGCCTTTTTCAGCATTACTGAGAGAACATCTAGCTCGAGCATAGAATCGAATGAAGCAACTAGCTAATCGTGGTAGAACTCGTAGAGAGTTTCAGATTGGAGAAATGTTGTTGTTGAAATTATAGCCTTATGCTCAGAAACAGTGGTGAATTGTCCTTGTCCGAAGCTTTCTTTTAAGTTCTTTGGGCCCTTTAAGGTGCTTGCCAAGATTGGACCAGCTGGATATAAATTGGATCTTCCTCCTAGTGCCTAGGTCCATCTAGTATTCCATGTATCCCAGCTTAAACCCTTTCATCCTTGTTACACTCCGGCGTTCACCACTCTGCCTCCACTGGTGGATCTGTCAAAGACTGGCATCTTTCCTGAAGAAGTGCTGGATAGGCGTATGGTTCGGAAGGGCAATCAGGTTGTACCTCAAGTGCTGATTAAATGGTCGGGTGTCCCAGTGCAAGCTGCAACTTGGGAAGACTACTATGTGGTGAAGAATCGTTTTCTCAGTGCCCTTGCTTGGGGTCAAGCAGATTCTGAGGCCCGAGGAACTGTCATGACTGACGGAGTGGAGGGTGGAGCGACAATCATCGCTGGCGGGAACTAGGTGAGATGAGTTGGTGTGCTGGTGTGGGTCGTGGGCCAAGTTATGGTTGTAAGCGTGAGTGTGAGTTGTAATGGGGTGGCCTGTTGGCTTAAGCCTTAAATACCGTCACAAACAGTTGGCAAAGGGAGAAAATAACAGATAGCAAACAAGATCACACAACTCTTCACAAGTCACTTGTGCTCTCGTCTTACCTCTGACGAACTCACGTCGCAGTGGTGACGATCCGACGGCCAAGGGGTGTCTCAGAATGCGTTTGGTTGGGGGACAATTGTGGACGGGCAGGATAGGGATGTCCTCTGGTATCATCTCTCGTCCCTCCAATTTTAAGAGACAAATGGGGACAACAGTGGGATAGTGATGTTCCAACCCCTAACCTTGAATCAAACAACCTTATTTAAGGGATCGTCTTATCCTATCCCGTTCTATCATTACAACCAAACGCACCCTAAGATCGTGCTGATGCTGATCCCGGCTTGGTGTGGCATGGAAACGTCCTCCAGGCTCTAGAGGAAACACGCCAGGGCCCCGGGGCATCTCAACACTTTTAGACAAACCCCAAGCACCACACCGAGCATCCGGCAGCACACCCCCTCGATATCAATGGCATCAGCTCCCTCTCTCCATCTCTCATGCCCTTCGGCTCTCGTCAATCGCTCGGCTACGGTGGCATCCCTGTTCTTCGATGGAATCGAGAGGGGCGAGTATATATAATCGGCACAACGACACACTCAAGCGATGAAGTGGGGAGTCAGTTACGCGAGCGTAACAAACTTGGCCAAGAACTTCGGGGAAGAAGAACACCCTGGCATGTCGGCCCTGCATGTCGTACGGAGTGAAAAGAAGAAGCGCGTTTGGCCGGCGGGGTGCAAATTCCTTCCTGGGCCGCGAGACGGTGAGAAAAGACTACTGGACCGGCTTGGAAATAGGCCCGAGAGTAGGTTTCCTTTTCTTTTTTTTTATTTTCTTCATTTTCAAAGCTTCGATTTAAATTCAAATTCGGTTTTGAATTCCCACTCAAGCTTAAATTCACAAGCAAATAAAATTCCAGCATGGTAATGTCAATATTGTGTTATATTTATTATTTTTACTATTCTTATCATTTAGATGAATGCTTGTAATAAAATAAATTGAGTTTGAGGTAAGATTTAGTTCCAAAGAAATTTAATTTAAAATTTCAAAAGTTAAATTTAAATTTGATACCATTTATTTAAAATGACTCCAAAGGTAAAAAAGTATTAAAGGATATTTTAATTCAAATATTTTGAAGAGGTTTCCTAAATCCCAAAACTCGAATTCTAGGGTGTTACAGTTGCACACAATGCAAACCTAATGAATATATCCAATCAACAGGTATAAAGCGCAGGCACACACATATAAATATAACCCCTCTGGCCTCCAAGTCTCTTTCAGACGGCTTTTGGTTAATTTTGGTTTATATATATGAATCTTTCTGCCAGGTTTTAGAACTTTTTTCCCTCACTAGTACAGAGAAGTTCTATAGTGGCGGTTGTAAATCTATTTATAGTGGCGTTTTTCGTAACCGCCAGTGCTAGGGGCCAGTAGAAATCATCATTTTTACAGGCGGGTAACTGAGGACCGCCAGTGAAAATCGATTTTCACTGGCGGTCGGCGTAATAAAACCGCCAGTGAAAATCGATTTTCACTGGCGGTCGACGTAATAAAACCGCCAGTGCAAATCGTTTCCTGGAAACATAAAACATATTTTAAAAATAGTAAAAAAATTTATTTTTATTAGGGGTAAAACAGCCAGTGCAAGTCGCAAGTCGCGGCATTTTTCGCTCGCTACGCGGCGCGTTTGGCCGGCGGGGTGCAAATTCCTTCCTGGGCCGCGAGACGGTGAGAAAAGACTACTGGACCGGCTTGGAAATAGGCCCGAGAGTAGGTTTCCTTTTCTTTTTTTTTATTTTCTTCATTTTCAAAGCTTCGATTTAAATTCAAATTCGGTTTTGAATTCCCACTCAAGCTTAAATTCACAAGCAAATAAAATTCCAGCATGGTAATGTCAATATTGTGTTATATTTATTATTTTTACTATTCTTATCATTTAGATGAATGCTTGTAATAAAATAAATTGAGTTTGAGGTAAGATTTAGTTCCAAAGAAATTTAATTTAAAATTTCAAAAGTTAAATTTAAATTTGATACCATTTGTTTAAAATGACTCCAAAGGTAAAAAAGTATTAAAGGATATTTTAATTCAAATATTTTGAAGAGGTTTCCTAAATCCCAAAACTCGAATTCTAGGGTGTTACAGTTGCACACAATGCAAACCTAATGAATATATCCAATCAACAGGTATAAAGCGCAGGCACACACATATAAATATAACCCCTCTGGCCTCCAAGTCTCTTTCAGACGGCTTTTGGTTAATTTTGGTTTATATATATGAATCTTTCTGCCAGGTTTTAGAACTTTTTTCCCTCACTAGTACAGAGAAGTTCTATAGTGGCGGTTGTAAATCTATTTATAGTGGCGTTTTTCGTAACCGCCAGTGCTAGGGGCCAGTAGAAATCATCATTTTTACAGGCGGGTAACTGAGGACCGCCAGTGAAAATCGATTTTCACTGGCGGTCGGCGTAATAAAACCGCCAGTGAAAATCGATTTTCACTGGCGGTCGACGTAATAAAACCGCCAGTGCAAATCGTTTCCTGGAAACATAAAACATATTTTAAAAATAGTAAAAAAATTTATTTTTATTAGGGGTAAACAGCCAGTGCAAGTCGCAAGTCGCGGCATTTTTCGCTCGCTACGCGGTTGTTAGTATTCGAACCGTCGACCTCACCCTCGCGCGTACCCTCCCCTACCACTCCGTCTATGACATGTCTTGTGTCTAGTTTGTAGTTGTTTTCTCCACATATTACAACCATTTGAGTGTAAATTGCTTAATTGAGACCCTAAACGAATTCAAATAAAAAAGTTGTCAACTAGAAAGATAAATAACTTTTGAAGTTCTACAACTTTTATTTTGACACTTTTTTCACCCGAGGTAGTTTGCAAAATTTGAATTTTAAATTTGACATACTTAGATTCAATTTTTGAGAACCGAAATGAGTTCAAATAAAAAGGTTGTCAACTTCAAAGTTTCATAACTTTTAGAGATCTACAACTTTTATTTTGGTGGTTTTGTCATACGAGGCCATTTGAAAAACTCAAAAAATTAAGGATAAAAATGATTTCTAGTGGCGGTTCCTTAAGAAAACCGCCACTAGAAATCGTATTTCTACTGGCGGTTTTCTTAAGGAACCGCCAGTAGAAATACGATTTCTAGTGGCGGTTTTCTTAAGGAACCGCCACTAGAAATAGCACAGTCGGTAGATAACCGAATCCGTCTGTAAAAATATATCGTCCCCGCAGGCTTTGAGCATTTTTCTACTAGTGTCTGTCACCCTAAAATTATCAAAGAAAATGCAAATTTTGGCGCTGTCTTAACAAAGTTTATAAAAAAGTAAATAAAACAGCATGCGGAGTCTACGATATTTTTTTCCCAAAAATCTATATGCACAATTGATCATAATTCTTTTTTTTAATAATAGAACCAAAATTTCTAGCTTTCACCTCGTAGCGAGGATAGGACCAAACTTATTACAGAACTAGCAGCTCATCCATCTGCACCAAAGAGAGGGACAAACCTCCAAACTAAAACAAGAAGAAAAGGGATAGATAATTTGGTTACAACACAATTCTATTTGTAAACCTCCATCCATGATAAGTAAAAATTTTCATTGCCACCATCTCTAACTGTCCACAAGCAGTCTTTATTTGGTCACCTTCCTCTTCACTTTATGTAGCTTGACCTAAAACCTAAGCCAATATGTTCCCCTAAAGATCACATGTACAAACGTTAGCATTGGAACTTTATCAAAAACTAAATCATTCTTACTTATCCAGATAACCCAGCACAATACTAAAACACTTGTTTGATCACAATTCTCTATTCTCTACTAACCTAAAGAGGGATGTTGGGGACTTGTTCTCAAATGCTATGAGTTAAGAACAAGGCAACACAAAACATTAATGGTTAATGTCCTTCGTCCTTCGAAGTATTATCTCCCTTAGGATATAATAATCTTCAGACGAAGGTTATGAAGGACGTACCTTCATCATCACAGTGTATATTAATGGAATAGAAGCATATGAAACATGAAAAATACATGAATAATCATATGACACCATTTATATATCTTTATTATATCATTATGAATGAACATGAACAATATTGAATTACATTTGTACCTTCGACTTCACAGAAGGCAAAAGTCCAAGTGTGACGCACGAGTGAGTACAAGTCAGCGTGAACAGTACGGGGGTACTGTTCATTTATTTATAGGCACAGGGCGCAGCCTGTGTAAAATTACATTCATACCCTTTATGTTTACTATCGACTTAAGGATAATCTATCGATGACTAGATAGCCTTTTTTTCTTTAAGTCGGTTCCGTTTTCTGCGCTGAGCCGAAGCTTTTCTGTGCGTAGCTTCGGAACTGATTCAACCTTCGTCCCGACCATGCTTTTTATATTGTGTATAGTTTTAATTCCGAGTCCGAAGGTTCCTATACATGTATTATACTTGTAAAATATTTTTAATCATATTTTTGAGAACCTTCGGAAGACGAAGGCGATCAACAAGGAATTTCTCCCTTCGTACGTCACAGCAAGTCAGCAAGGGTCGCTAAAGTCCCTATTGTTTTTTAACGCGCTCAACGAATATATATAAAAAAGACACGCCATCTAAAATTCAAACCATGGACTCTGCACTCATCTCTAAGACTAACTACCACGGTTTATGTTTGTTTGTGTTAAAAAAACCATATATGATATATATAAACCGTAGTGATACACACGCAACTAACTAGTCAACGTTCTAAAATTAAGCTAGCGCAACTGATCTTGGTTGATTAGATATTCAAATGCTAACAAGCAGGTTAAATATAGCAGCGGCACAATCGCAGCGCGCACAATCCCTCTATTTTGGATTTGCTTTTATCAACAGTAGCCTTCATAAAAAAAAAGATATTTCAATCACTAGTGGTTCTCTATAGGTAGGAGTAAAATATTGTTGATATTAATAAAGACCTACCCGGCTGAAAAAACTAATAAGGTGTTTGGTTTGAGAAATCACTCCATCCAAAATGAGATGGTGCATCATTTATCCATTTCTTAAATTTGGTGAGATGACAATATTCTTCATATTAGTACTAACTAACTATGAGGAATGAGGTGATGATGAATAAACTCATTCTATTTCACAAATAAAAAAAATGAGGAGTGAGAAGATGATGGACTAGCTCATTCCTCAAACCAAACACGTTATAAGTTTCTGTGTCGAAGTCCTATCATTGGTTCGAAGGATATGAGACAAGTAACATGAGTGGACAATACATGATGCAGAATATTCATCACTACTTCACTAGTTCACTACCCACAAAGTGCGGACAAAAAGTCTTACGGATTACTCGCTTGTTCTTTTTTAGTTCAAAAATAAGTTTGCAAGCAACAAATATTTAAGAACGAAAGTAGTACTTTGATAGCAAATAAAGTAGTAAAACATATATTTGCCTGGTATAGCCATATAGCTCCATTTTAAATATACCTAGCTGGCGTAGACAGGGAGGGGACCCACCCACCCCAAAACCAAAATGAAAAAGAAGCTTGTATATTTACGGTTAAATTAAAAGGGTTAGTTTGTAATAAGTTAAAATTTATTATATATGTATTACATACATGTGTTAATTATCATGACTAGCAACTATCATGCATTATATACACAAATATTTTATTTATTGACATTATAAGTATAGTTATATATCGAGTTGGTCTTCCACTAAAGAAAAATCCTGGCTACATCTCTGCCTATGGTATTGATAAAACTTATCTTGTACGTGGCCAACAATTCATTAGATCTTTGTTGGATAAACATTATTTTTCTATATCACTATACAAGAATGTCTCTACTAAAAAACCACAATTTCGAGATTAAAATCAGAACATAAACTATAATGATATTAGATATTAGTAACTAGTATGTAAAGCACTATGTTGACAACATGAACAATGACATGATAACAACAACGAGATCACAAGAATAGGCATACAATAACAATGGATTGAATCACAATCTATACCAGTCATCTACAAAGAGATGTTATTACTAGTGGTGGTATGAAGTCATCAATGAGTGATGAGAAAGAGCTCGGAGTAGTTGACGATTGACACAATAGGGTATAGGTTGCGTGACTTGATGAAAGACGACCCATCATGGAGGTTAGAAAAAGTTGGGAAGTACACTTCCTAAAAACTTTATCCGTCATCTCCTGGAGCAAGATCGTAAGGACAAAGGTTCTGAAGACCATGTTCTCTTGATTGCCAATGCATGTAGATGCTCGAGATGGAGAAGATATACGACAGCAACACAACAACTTGAAGAGGAAAAAACCTAGCTCAATTAACTACGCTTTAGCATTGGCTAATAGGTTGTTCATATAGTCCCATCCAAAATGATCTTGTGTCACGATCACTATCTAAAACATTTTTAACTTCTCGAAAAGTGTTGGGGACCTTCGGCATCCGAAGGTCCTCAAAAACAGGATTTAACAGTATTTCTGGAAGTATAATGTGTGAGCAGGTACCTTCGAACTCAAGTCGTTATCACGCCAGGAGAAGACCAGGATAATACGAAGGTCTTGATACAACGCCAAAGATGTCAGCAGGAAAGCTTCGGCGTGGTTGCAGAAAATGAAACCGACTTAAAGATGAAAAGGCTATTCAGACCTCGATAGATTACCATAGAATTATTATCAAATGTAAAGGGCATGAATGTAATTTTGTATAGGCTGTGTCCCGTGCCTATAAATAGGTGAACAGTACTCCCGTACTGTTCACGCTGACTTGGCATTCGCTTTTTGCGTCACGCACGTACCTTCATTTCATTCTGGTTAAAGGTACACTTGTAATTCAACGATATTTCTGTTTATACCTAATGATAATATATATTTGTCCATGTTGTCTTTTATATTTTTTATATTTCATTCCTCGTCATTATCTAATGAATCTAAGAAGGTACGTCCTTCATAACCTTCGTCCGTAAACCATTATATCCTAAGGGAAATAATGCTTCGGAGGACGAAGGACCTCAACGATTAACATTCTCTATGTTGCCTTGTTCTTAACTCATAGCACTTGAGAACAAGTCCCCAACATTGGCGCCCACCTCCGGTGAACTCACTTCCACTCTGAGTTTTTTGAACACCTTCGGCGATCATAAACCTTCGTTATGGCGCCGAAGAAGGCTTCAGCGACTGGGGCTGCAGCTCTGCAACCACTGGACCACAATCAGGAGACAGTCTCCCTGCGGGAGGCCCGAAGCCAGAAAAGGAAGGCTGTCAGTCCGACACCACCAGAGGACGAGATAGATCAAGAAATCAGAGATATGGAGATGCTTCATCAACAAGTACAGAGGAAGAAAGAAAAGATGACCAGGCTAGCTGAATTGCAGAGGCAGATAGATGAAGCCTCTGAAGAAGTTCGTCATCTTGCTCAGGATGAGCAACACCGAAGGCCTCAGCATCAAGACCTTCATCAGGAAGGTTTTCCCAACGAAGATGACTGGTATGACAATTTCCATCATGGGGATTTTGTTTTCGATGATGCTTCTCCTCTGTCCGCTGAGCTGCAGGCTACACCTTGGCCTCCGTCCTACAAGCCGCCTCAACTTCCCGTATTCGATGGCCACTCAGACCCGAAGCAGTTTTTAATGAGCTACAAAGCAACAGTGTCTTCGTATGGTGGCAATGCTTCAGTCATGGCCAAATCTTTTGTTATGGCTGTCAGAAGTGTTGCTCAAACCTGGTATTCCTCCCTTCGACCAGGAACGATCACTTCATGGCAGAAGCTGAAGGACTTGTTGCTAACTAGCTTTCAAGGATTTCAGACGAAGCCGATCACTGCTCAGGCTCTGTTCCAGTGCACCCATGATCATGAAGAATACCTTCAGGCGTATGTCCGAAGGTTCTTGCGTCTAAGGGCACAGGCACCAACGGTGCCCAATGAAATTGTCATCGAGGCCATGATCAAGGGGCTTCGGCCAGGTCCGTCAGCTCAGTATTTCGCCAGGAAGCCTCCTCAAACTTTGGAGAAGCTGCTCCAGAAGATGGACGAGTACATTCGAGCCGATAATGATTTTCGCCAAAGAAGGGAAGAAGCTTTCAGGTTTTCTGAAATGACCAGGGGCTTCGGAGGGAGGTTTTACCCGAGGCACGTGAGATCAATTCATAACTCTACACAAAATGATGATAAAGGCAGCCAACAACAAAGGCCACAATGTTCCTCACACGCTTCGGGACAACACCAAAGCTCCTTCAGACCACCAGCTCCAAGAGGCAGAGGCGCCAGGGGTTTTGGAGGAAGATTTGGCGATCAACCGAGAAGAATCTTTTGCTTATTCTGTGGTGAGAACAAAGGCCATACTACCAGGATGTGCCATGTTACCATTCAGAAGCAAAAGGAAATAGCTGAAGCAGCAGCACAACAAGCTCAGCCGAAGCAGGTCATGCATACAGCTTCGTATCATTCGCCCTACATTCCAGAATATGTGGGCAATCATCCTGCAGTTTCTGTTGCTTCGGCGAGTCAGCCTCAAGCTTCTTGGCAACAGCCTTCGCCCCCACCTCCGTTGCAACAAGACCAGCAGCCAGAAGGGAGCCAGTATGCTCCACACCAGAGGGACTTCAGAGAGCAGTCCGAAGCTCGTACCGTCAATAGCACTGTGCCAGAGTCAAAGCACATCTATTGACAAATATCCTACCTTAATAGCAATCTTTTTCATTCAGTTTTATCTTCTGTAATAAAGGACATTGTTTAGATTTCATGTAATTAGTTTCGTTGAATCCTACAAGGACAATATATTTTCTTCACAGGCTTATGATAACAAAGAGGACCTTCGAACTATCGAAAATTCTTAGAAGCAACAAAAAGTCGTTCCAAGGGACGCAGAGTAAGTTTGCTGAAGTTACAAAAAGTCGTTCCAAAAGGAGCGCAGTGTAAGTTTTCTGCTCCAAAGTCGTTCCAAAGGGAATGCAGAGCATACAGCGAAAAGTCAACGCTGATACCGCCTAAGTAAAAGGCGAAGCGCGAAAAGTCAACGCGAATACCGCTAAAAGTAAAAGGTGAAGAAGCTCCTAAGGGAGGCTTACAGCGAAAAATAAACGCTGATTCCGCTGAAGTAAAAGGCGAAGAAGCTCCTAAGGGAGGCTTATAAAAGATTGTGTGTTTTATTGCAGGGATGCGTATGTATCTTCGGAATAAACATCATCTCACATGACATAACATCATCGCATCATTTCGCATAGCATAAGCATCATACATCATTTTGCACATGGAACAAGAGGTGGACACATTATCAATCTACGGAAGAATGCTTTGATAAAAGAGAAAAATCAGTCACGGAAAGATACATTATTGATCTTCGAAAGAGTAGCTTCGGAAAATATTTTTACGAAGCCTGGATATTATTCATCAGAACATTGGATATTGTTGTGACAATGAAAAATTCTTCTTCACGAAGCATGAAAAGAAGGGAAGGTGTTTTTTCGTCAAAGACTCAAAAGCGGTACGTGTAAAGTTTCATGCATCGTAAAGAATTCACTAACAAAGTAGGTATATTACATTTAAGGTTACAAAATGTTACAGTATATTACATTTCAGAAGTTTTTTACAAAAAAACTTAATCTTCTCTCAAAACGACTTCGGCAGCCTCGTTCAGGAGCCGATTGACGACTTCGTCCATAATATTTTCAGCCATCTTTTTAATTTCGTCGTCTCCTTTCGGCTGAGGGCCCGAAGACGCGTTAGCAGGATCTGAAGTAAGATAGGATACGGATACATTGCTATTACAAATTGCAAACAAACCTTAGAATCTAAGATTACAACACGATAAAAGCTATTAGTTAATACCTAATTGACCTTCGGCCTCTGCGCTCTTTTCAGCGGCCTCAGCTACTTCTCTAGCATCGTGAATGCCCTTTTCACTTCTTCGAATAATTTCTCCGGCCATTTCTCGGCCACTATTATCCCAGATATCAGTAAAAAATTTTCCACCAACTATACTAGCTTCAGCCGAAGGATCTTTTGCATCTTCAAAGGGCAAAGCAGCTTCAGATTGAGCTAAAATCTTTACATGTTCGCAGCCCTTCTTCTCTAAGATGGTGGCGATCCCTCTGGCGCCAGAGAAGGCACATATATCTCCTCGGCTATTTAAAATTTCTTCAAAGGCTTCAGCTTCGTGGTCAATCCATTCGATGACACCTTCGGGATTGCCTCTCGAAAAGTTTTCCTCACTTGAGAATGCGTCGACCTTGGCGAAGCTAGCCTTTAACTTCTTAACACAATCTATAGATTTGTTGTAGCATCTCTTTTTGGACGAACGAAGCTCTTCAACAGTCACTTCTAGGTGATCTGCCCATTGATCGCTGAGTTCACGCTTTGTTTCTTCAAGTATGCGTTCTTCTTTGGCTCTGGCCAGTTGTTTCCGAAGGTCTTCAATTTCGCGCTTCTGAGCTTCAGCTTGATTTTTAAAAGCAGCTTCGTCCTCCTTTATTTTATTTATCAACAAGTACAACATTTTATCTTTTTCGAGACCTTCGTTCCTCAGTTCAATAACTTCGGAACGAAGGTTGCTCAGGGCTATAGAACACCCTTCGTCTTCAACATCCTTCTGTGCCCTAAGGGCATTGCTAAGTATCAAGCCCTGCAAAGAAAAATATGTGTGCGTCAATAGGTTTAAACAAACGAAAAATTTTGGAGTCAACAAAAGATACAGGGATTTCATTTGTCGCACCTTTAAGCTATTGTAAGCTAGGCTGTCGGCCAGATCGTTCTTCGACAGCACCGAGAGCCCGTCTTCTAAAGTTGGGAATCCGAAGCTCCTGCTCATCTCCCGGCAGACAGAAATTTCCTTGCTGTCGGGAAGACAATACAAGAAGTCTTCTTCTCCACTGCCATTGAATATTAATGCCCCCTTTGGATATTTCAGTTTTTGGGCGTAGTGCTGCGCCTCTTGCTTTTCTTTTTCTGATAGTTTTTTCCCCGAAGCATGACGAACAACATAATCACGAACTTTGGGGGATGCTTCGGGGGCAATAACATCGGCTTCTTCAACAAAAGTTGGCTTTGTTATCTTTTCTGCCTCACTTTCCAAATATCTTATCTTTGTAGGCTCTGAGGGCCCAGCTTCGGCTTCAGTCTTTTGACCGGGAGCTTTAGAACCAGAAATTTCAGTTGTTATTTTAGAAATGGCAGCAACCCTCTTCGGAGGTGTGCTTGAAGATTTGATCGTTTCCAATACATCTAGCACATTAGCCATCCTCTTTCTTTTTGGAGTCACTGCTGGCACTTTTTGATTTTTTATTGTCTCAATGTTTGCTGCAGGACTCAAAACTTCTAATGTTTTGGACCCCTCAGTTGCTTCTTTTACCTCTTTCATTTTTTCTGTGGATGGCGCTTCGGCTTTCTCTTTCGTTTCTGATAACAGAATCTTTGTCTGTTCCAATTCTATCTTTGTTGGCACTTCGGCCGTTTCTGCAACTTCTGGCAGCATTGTTGGCTTGGCTGGTTTTTCGGCTTCGGTGGCCGAAGAAGTTTCTCCGGTAAACTCAGGCACCGAAGCTGGTTCAATATAACGCGGCCGATGTGTAAGGACCTTTAATTTCTTTCTTTTTGGTTCTGGCTCGCTAGGAGCAGTTGCAGCTTCTTCTTTTGCAGAGGCTGTGTTTTTTCTCTTTTGTCTTCGAATGGGATAGCAATAATCAGGGTAGACAAACCCGATTGCATCAAATACCCGATTCAGCCTCTTCTTTTTTCGGCCTCCGAAGGCTGCTGACATTGCAGTATCTTCGGCCTTCGAGTAAGCCCCAAGCAGTTCATCACTTAAATTTTCAATACTTTTTAACCAGTCATCATCTGGTTCAACGAATTTATCTCCAAATTTAAAAGTGTACTTCAACCTGATAAGTCCACCTTCGTCGGCCTCTTTTACTGTTTCTTGTGGCATTTCCCATTTTTCCGCAAGTGGCCATACCCTGAAGGCAATATGCTCTTGTACTAAGTCTCTCGTTCCAATGAAAGAGCAGACTGCGCCGAAGGCCCTCTGGCATTCTTCGGCAGCTTCATTCATTACAACCTTCGGCCTCCGAAGGCCGAAGCTTTGCCAAATAGGGCGCATGATTATACCTTTGATATCTTCTCGTACTGTCAGATCATTCTTCACATAAAACCATTCTGTCATCCAATCTCCGGGCCATCTCTTCCGGAAGGTTGGCACGGGGCAGCTTGACCCGGACCGGGAAACGAAACTATAGCAGCCAAAATTATTGTGATACTGTTCCTTACCCCAAGGTTTTGTTTCGTATGATAATTCGTGTATATTGCAGAAGCTTTTTGCATCAGGCTGCAGACCTTGGCTTCTTACAGCCCACACGAAGATATTTAGCTTTATGATTGCTTCGGGGGTAAGTTGGTGAAGATAGACTTCGAAGATTTTCAGCACCTCCACGACGAAGCTGCTCAAAGGAAATCGCAGTCCAGCTTTCAAAAAGCTTCGGAACACCACGACTTCATTTTCTTCAGGGTGTGGGCACGTTTTTTCCCCTTCGTCGGCCCTCACAATGGATAAATCCCGGAAATACCTTCCTCTCATGTTGACAAGATGATTCTCTTTGATAGTTGATTTACCATAAACTGAATGGCTTGGTTGCCAGGGACGATCTTCGGAGTCCTCACCACCACTGTCCACATCATAGTTGTCACTGTCGCCAGTATCTTCAGATAAACCTTCCAGAATTTCCTTGGTGATTTTTTCTGTATTGGTCTTCGACATCGCTATAAGAAACCCCAAGTTTTTCTCTTCGTCCAGGCTCAGCTTCGTCTCAGCAGCACTCTTCTTATCCTCAGACATCTTCGGAGACACTAAAAACTATTTTCAAACCCGAAGCTTCAAAACTAAAGGCTTAACAAATCTTAGTGCACAAGAGCTAAAAATTGAGTGAGCAGGAGCAATTGGCCAGAGAGCGTGTCAAATGAGTTTGCGGTATGACTGTATTTATACGCCAAGAGCGTTGAAAATTGAAAGACCCCGCTTGTCAGTGAATGTTGCTATTCTAGCAAAGGGAAGGTGTTTTTTCGGACCTTCGGCGTAAGGCCTTCGTCCACGTCGCAATCTAAATTTTTTATGTTTAAACAAATTAATATTGCGAGGGGCTACTGTTGGGGACCTTCGGCATCCGAAGGTCCTCAAAAACAGGATTTAACAGTATTTCTGGAAGTATAATGTGTGAGCAGGTACCTTCGAACTCAAGTCGTTATCACGCCAGGAGAAGACCAGGATAATACGAAGGTCTTGATACAACGCCAAAGATGTCAGCAGGAAAGCTTCGGCGTGGTTGCAGAAAATGAAACCGACTTAAAGATGAAAAGGCTATTCAGACCTCGATAGATTACCATAGAATTATTATCAAATGTAAAGGGCATGAATGTAATTTTGTATAGGCTGTGTCCCGTGCCTATAAATAGGTGAACAGTACTCCCGTACTGTTCACGCTGACTTGGCATTCGCTTTTTGCGTCACGCACGTACCTTCATTTCATTCTGGTTAAAGGTACACTTGTAATTCAACGATATTTCTGTTTATACCTAATGATAATATATATTTGTCCATGTTGTCTTTTATATTTTTTATATTTCATTCCTCGTCATTATCTAATGAATCTAAGAAGGTACGTCCTTCATAACCTTCGTCCGTAAACCATTATATCCTAAGGGAAATAATGCTTCGGAGGACGAAGGACCTCAACGATTAACATTCTCTATGTTGCCTTGTTCTTAACTCATAGCACTTGAGAACAAGTCCCCAACAAAAAGCAATTGCATTTTTAATGTATTTTTGAAAGCATCCTAGATCCTGTTTAGCTTTTTAGCATGGGTGGAATAAATAACTCTTTCACGGTTGTTTCAAGAGAGATAAAGATATGAGATATATTTTGTACTAAATTTAACCAAATAGTTTTTAGCTTTCTATAGCTAACATCTCACAACAGCCTTTTCATAGTCCATATTCGACAGAACCTTTTCTTCACAGCCACAAGTTAGTCAAAAAGACCCCAAATGTCTCCTACTTCATTTTTGTTCACATGAATAGGCCTTTGGTATTTTTCTGAATGTTTCTGGATTTTTTTATTAGGTCAAGCCACATATTACAATAATATGTTTAAAAAGTTACCTAATTATCTTTAATTTACCCAATAAATAAATTGTATCTCATATATATAGTGGTTTGTCTCTAAAGAGATTGTGCTAGACATGGTTTCGTTAGCCTGTTTGTTAGTGTAAGTTGATAATAGAGCAATGATGTGTGAGAGCTTCTAGAGGGGGTGAATAGGTGATACCTGCAAAACACAACTTCAAAACACAAACTTGGCCCAAATAAATGGTTAGATCAAAACTAAGCCAAGTTGGCGTGGGAAGAAGAGAGAAGTTCTCTTCACTTGATTGCTCTTTCAAATATCAAATAGACTAAGAGCAAAATTGCAAGTTAATTTGGAGAACTTAGATAGAGGAAGAAAAATCACAAAGAAATAAGCACACATGACATGGAGATTTTTCCCATGGTTTGACCAAGCCTCAAATGCTTGTCTACTCTACGTTGTGGTGTCCCAATGTACAAGGGTTGGACTCAACCTCTCTCAAGTGATCCAATGATCAACTTGAGTGCCATCGTCTTCCTTATATCAATTATGTCCCTCTCGCAAGGAATCTCCACAAATTGGAGTTTCTTGCAACCGTACACAGAAATTAGAGATCAAACTTCAAAGCGCAGAATAAGAGAGAGGAGTACACAGACAAGAGCCAAAACCAGCCACACAACACAAGAAACAAGACCACAAGAGCGCAATCACACATAATAGCAAGAACACCTCAAAATTGTGCTTGGGTCCCACTAGAATCGCTAGAACGTGTTGTGATAGAGTGTCGGAATGAACTTGAGCTCTTGGTATGCTTGGTGTACTGAAGGAAGTCGCATAGGGGGTCCTTTTATAGCCCAAAAGCCCTCATAGTTGTTGCTCATTCCATCAAAAACTTGCTGGAGTTTTGTACTTCTCGGGGGCCGCCATACATGACATCCAACTAAGGAAATACATCACAACTAAGAAAATACATGACATCCAACTAGAAGCTAGATAGAAACATGGGGAGAAAACATAAGATACCAACTAACACCACGCATTTCCTAGGTTTTTCGATCGGAGGTACTCGCCTGATTCAGGCAAACCGTCGAAAAGAAACCACCACCAGCAAACAAGGTTTCCACCAAAAGCACAAAAACAACTATCTAGCTGAAGGCACTACACCCACAGGAACCACAACTACATAATAGCATGTAAGATATCACAACGCCTAAACCATAAGGCACCCCCAGGAAGTAGGTCTTGAATATTAGTCACCTTGAGGAGGGTTCTCTTCTTCTTTAGCAGCCTCGTCCTCAATTTGATTATTGATTTTGGCATTAGCCACACAGACAAGCAACCTAGAACCCTCTTGAAGAAAATCTTGGAGCTCCTTTTTTACTCAGACATACCCAATGACAGATACAAGTCATTAGGTGAATTGATCAAAATATTTTCAAAACATACTATATTTCTCGCCATCCAAAATGGCCCAGCAAATAGCTGAGATACACACCACATGAATGCTTTTAAGGTCTGGTAAGGAGCTATTGAGCCAAATCCAACACTGCTCAACATTAAGGGGGGCAAATTGTGAATTAACACATCTAACCACAGCCCCCCACACCACTCTAGCGATGGGGCAACAGAAGAATAAGTGACCAACAATTTTGTTGCAATTACAAAAGCTACAAGATGGATCTCCCACCCATTTCTTCCTGATCAAGGAGTCTTTGGTTAGTAATATTTTGTTCTCCAAGGACCACATAAAGATTTTAATTTTGGGAGGTTTTTTTCTTTCCAAATATGTCTCGGGAAGGGACCATGAGTAGTGTTGTTCAAATTATTGTACATAGATTTGACATTGAATTTTTTGTTGGGTTCCCACTTCCAAGGCACAACGTGAGGGGAGGAATGGAAATCAAATTCATCGGCTCTTCTATACCATTTCCGCTCTTCTACACCATTTCCCCATTTTGACACATCATCCAGATTTAGACAACGTCTAAAAAGAATATATATTCCAATTCTTCCTCGCATCTTTAACCATAATATGTTTCTCTTCACAGATGTCTTATAAGTCTAGTTCAGTCAAGCATAGAGGGAAATTAGAAAGCCAGTCATCCTCCCAAAATTTGATTTTATCACCAACTTTTGTAATAATTTGCCTTCCTCTCAAATAGAATGGTTTTACCTTTAGCAAGTCCTTCCAAATAGGGGAATCAGAGATCCTATGTGATATAGATTGGATATTTTCCCTTGAATATATTTCTTCCAAATATTTTTTTTTTGCCAAACTCCATCATCACTTTCCAATTTCCTCCACCATTTGCATAACAAACTTATATTTAGAATTTCCAATTTGTTTAATACGCATTCCTCCTTTTCTCTTCTTAGAGCAAATCTTCACCCATTTCACCAAAATGATATTTCTTTTTGTTACTTCCACCTTGCCATAAAAAGGCCCTTCTCCTCCGTCAAGATTCTTGATGATGGTTTTAGTAAGTACATGGACAGATGGTATATATAGGAGAGTTTGAAGACAAGAGTTTATTAAAGCACTATGCCAGCAATAGAAAGAGAGTTCCCCTTCCATGCTTCATGTAATAATATAATATGTTAGCTAGAGATATATGTATGGCTAAAGATTTAGATTGTTTGTGTTGTCATTCTAATAATTTGACTTCTCGTCGTCCATCGATGACATTGAATGTGCATCATGTCAGTTAAATATAGTCCTCAACTAGCTGTATACATATCCAGTTCGAACATGTTCAAACTAGATATGTATACAACTAGTTGAGGACTATACCGTGGCCCGTGGATGCGCACGGTTGGCATATGTGCACATTTTGGTCAAGTTAGGCTATCTTCATCAGCGTTACTCATCATATACCCTATTTCAAACTCCACTCTATACATAATGCAGTCTATAGTGCAAAATAATGTTTTGCACGACCATATGCATGGTCTGTTGGCCATAGCCTTAGAGCAACTCCAACTCCTCGAATTATAGCTCCCAAATATGGGAATTGGGATATGCTTAAAATAATAAACTTAATTAAAAAGATAATGTTCAAACATCTTATAATTTCCCCAAAAATCCTTTGAAATATGTTTTGTTGTGGGATTCATCAGATTCCTGCGGGCATGTCGACCGGCAGCGACGGCGTGCCGGTGGGCTGGGGCCGCATCTGGTTCGATTTTATGGCCGACGAGGACCCCAAGCCTCACCTGGACCCCCATGCACCACCTCGTGAAGGACGCTCCGTCAGCGTTTGCCGAGCAGCTGCTGGGGCGGCAGGCGGGGGTCGGGTGGCCGACCCGTGGCGTGCGTGGTGGCGAACCCGTACAAGCTGCTAGTGGAGTTCCATCCATCTCACTAGGTGTCCGAAAGAGAAAAAAAATTGCTGCAGCCCGACTACAAACCAGAATGTTTGCAGCCTCTCACAAAAAAGAGGATATGCTCCATCCGCATCAGCAATAACATAACTAAAACGTTACCTGATAAACCTGCAGGTGGGGTCCATCCTCCTTTTTGTGAGGAGCTGCAAACATTCTGGTTTGCAGACGGCCTGCACCAATTATTTTCCCTGAAAGAGGGAGCTTGTGGCCAATGCACTACCGGAATCCGAGGCTTTGCCGAGTGTTGGCTTCTTTGCCGAGTGCCTTTTGTCGGGCACTCGGCAAAGAAAGCTTTGCCGAGTGCCGCACTCGGTAAAGTTAGGCACTCGGCAAACCGTGCTTTGCCGAGAGCTGAACACTCGGCACAGAACGGCACTCGGCAAAGACAACTTTGCCGAGTGTCAAACACTCGGCAAAGGGGGCTCTCGGCAAACGGCCGTCAGCGGCCGTCCCAAAGCTGACGGCCATTAGTCTTTGCCGAGTGTCAGCCGTTGGCTCTCGGCAAAGAGGTTCTGTACCGAGTGTCACATAGTAGGCACTCGGCAAAGCGTGCTTTGCCGAGTGTCATCTCTGGACACTCGGCAAAGTATATTTTTATTTTTTTATTTTGTCTCTCGAAATTTTTGTGGTGTGTTCCTACACTATGTAGACCTACATGTATCATTTGTGGACAATTTTAACAGAGTTTTCAATCGTTAGTAGATTTAGTTCGTTTATTTGAATTTCTTCGGAAAATTTAGATTTGAACTGTAGGTCACTCGAAACTTGGAAAACCGTGCATGCAAAAATGATATTCATGTTACTTAGCATAAGTTACGACCGATTCCAGGAGCGGACCGGAAACTTCGAGCAACATGCTCACTAAACATGGCCGTGAACGTGCCATACACATGTTTAAAAATTGTATAAAACACAAACAAAGTCAAAAAATCCTGAAACTTGTCCACGTGTCATGATATCATATGTACAGGCTGCGATAAAAATTTTAGAATGTTTGGAGAAAGTTGTGGGACACTATGTGTAGAAACCTAGGAGAACTACACATGAAATCATAGAGTTTCAATGTAGTTCTCCTAGGTTTCTACACATAGTGTCCCACAACTTTCTCCAAACATTCTAAAATTTTTATCGCAGCCTGTACATATGATATCATGACAAGTGGACAAGTTTCAGGATTTTTTGACTTTGTTTGTGTTTTATACAATTTTTAAACATGTGTATGGCACGTTCACGGCCATGTTTAGTGAGCATGTTGCTCGAAGTTTCCGGTCCGCTCCTGGAATCGGTCGTAACTTATGCTAAGTAACATGAATATCATTTTTGCATGCACGGTTTTCCAAGTTTCGAGTGACCTACAGTTCAAATCTAAATTTTCCGAAGAAATTCAAATAAACGAACTAAATCTACTAACGATTGAAAACTCTGTTAAAATTGTCCACAAATGATACATGTAGGTCTACATAGTGTAGGAACACACCACAAAAAGTTTGGTTGCAAAAAATAAAAAAAATAAAAAATACTTTGCCGAGTGCTGTCCAGTTAACACTCGGCAAAGACAACTTTGCCGAGTGCCTGTCCTTCGGCACTCGGCAAAGTCTGTACAACACATCTTTGCCGAGTGCTCTACAGCTAGCACTCGGCAAAGGCGACTTTGCCGAGTGTCTGAGATCTAGCACTCGGCAAAGAAGACTTTGCCGAGTGCCCGAGATCCAGCACTCGGCAAAGTTTATTTTTTAATTTTTAAAAAATCTTTGCCGAGTGCCGGATCGCGGGCACTCGGCAAAGAACGTTTTAATACCGTTACAGCGCCCGCACTCGCTGTCTCTCTCTCACTCTCACTTTCTCTCTTTCTCTCTGCCCCCAACCCGCCGTCGCCCGCCGGAGCGCCGCCGTCGCCCGCCGGAGCCCGCCGTCGCGCCCGCCGTCGAGCCCGCCGTCGCGCCCGCCGTTCTTGCGCCACCCGCCGTCGCCCGCCGTCGCGCCGCTATGTACACGGTACGGCAGTGCACTGCATGTGGTGAATTAGGAGTCTTGAGTTCTCATGCATTTTATACATACCGTAACGTATTTCCCATCCATAAACGTGACGCTGCCGCATCGTTGCCTAGTGGCTTACACAAGAAATTAACTTGGGGGGACCGAGAGCATGCATGGCGACGTCGCCGTCACTCAGAGGACAGTAGATAGACGATGAAACAAACAACACTCCTAACTCCATCGATCAACCGGGGGCTAGGCTAGCTGATGGGGCGTCAATTCTGCTGTGCCATTAGGTTAGCAAGCAAACAAAAACAGGGGAGGAGGAGGAGGCGTAAGCGTGAATGGTGTCTCACATCCGGTGTGCGCGCGGGACGTCGCTGATGCCAACGCTCCACCTCCCCCTAACAGCGACGTAATAATCCCGTAGTGCAGTGCACTGCCGTCTCGTCACGTTTATGATTGTGTAGGGGTCCTAGTTTTAGTTGTATGCCGATTAGATATGATTGTGTGATGGTGGATATGGATGTCGATTAAATGTGATTGTCGGCCATCGTGCCGTTGATATATGTGTGAATGTCAGCCATCGTGCTGTTACTTTTATTTGCAGGTTTTGGAAACCTCCCCGTGCAGGGGAGGTGCTGCCGAATTTTTTTGTTGACATACTTGTTTATTTTTTTTGCAGAGGTCTTCCTAGCCGCTGCGGGTCTGCCTCGCGTCGCCACTGCACCGACCCGCCACAGCCCCACTAGCCTGACTCCACCGCCACCCTAGGTATAACCTCTACATCCGCATCATGGTCGTAGATCACGTAACCCTGTTAGGCGTCTCCCGTTCGAAAGAGATACGGTGTAGATATGCAGATCTTTGCATATCTACAAATGTATCAGTTTCGAATTGTCCACGTTTTTGTGGACAGCCTGCAGTTGCGTAGATGGTGTTAGTTTCCATGCTCTACTCCGGTCCGAGATAGAGTTTCGACGTCACCTCCCTGTTGTTCTCAGGACAGTACACTCTCCCTGTCAGGACGTGTATCCGGAGAACAGTGGGTAGGTGCTGCCGAAATTTTATCTCGGATCGGAGTAGAGCATGGAAACTAACTCCATCTACGCAACCGCGGGTGGGATTAGGACCTATCATCACCTATTAGAAGGTACGAACGTAGTGTACATGCATTACATGTCTATATTAAACTATACTCGGTTATATATGTTAGAGGATGGAGGACCGTGAGTGGATGTACACGGGCCGCGTTCGACGTAATGATGTCACCCCAGAATGGATTAGGAAGACCGATGCTTTCGTGAAACGGGCATATGGCGAAGCTGCTAAAGGAGCTAGCCTAGTCCCTTGTCCGTGCAGCAAATGTGACAACCGGAAAAGAAAACCAAAGAAGGCCATGGTAGAACATATTTGGAAGAATGGATTTACGCCGGACTATACTCGGTGGATCTTCCATGGTGAAGCGCATCGCACGAGAGAGGAGGTGGTGAGACAACGCGTCGAGGATAAACGATGCTGATGCCGGGGTAGCGGACATGTTGAACGACTATCACGAGGCACAGTTCGCCGAAGGATGTACGGAGGACGAGCCAGAGGCGACCGCAAAGGCATTCTACGACATGTTTGACGCGGCACAGAAACCCCTTCACGGCTCCACAAAGGTTTCTCAACTGGATGCCATTGGGCGTATAATGGCGTTCAAGTCGCAGTATAGCATGAGTCGAGACGCCTTCGATGGTTTGTTGACAGTTATTGGCAGCCTGCTTCCGGAGGATCACGTTCTCCCAAAGAGCATGTACGAGGCACAGAAACTCCTTCGTACACTCAAGATGACGTATGAGCAGATACATGCTTGTCCGAAGGGCTGCGTCCTATTTAGGAAAGAACACACTGAGGCAAAGTACTGTCCGAAGTGTAAATCGTCTAGGTTCATGGAGGTAGACTCTGGTGATGGACAGAAGAGGCAGCTCGACATCCCCGTGACAATCCTACGCCACCTTCCGTTCATACCGAGGATCCAGCGTCTATACATGACAGAGGAATCCGCGAAACAGATGACATGGCACAAAAAAGGCAAACGATACAATCCTGACAAGATGGTTCACGCATCCGATGGTGAAGCATGGACCCACTTTGATGTCATTCACCATGAGAAAGCTAAAGAGGCTCGTAATGTTCGTGTTGCGCTGGCCACAGATGGGTTCAATCCCTATGGAATGACCGCTGCCCCATACACATGTTGGCCTGTGTTCGTTATCCCCATCAATCTCCCCCCCGGCGTATGCTTTCAAAGACAGAACATATTCGTGTCGTTGATAATTCCTGGACACCCGGGGAATAAAATGGGCGTGTACATGGAGCCTTTGATTGATGAATTGGTCCGTGCTTGGGAGGAAGGGGTATGGACGTACGACCGAGCTACGAAGACAAACTTCAAAATGCATGTTTGGTACCAGTACGCCATGCATGACTTTCCGGCGTACGGGCTATTTTGCGCCTGGTGTGTTCACGGTAAGTTCCCATGCCCAGTTTGCAAGGAAGCTCTTAGGTTCATTTGGTTGAAGAAGGGTGGCAAATATTCGTCATTCGATAAACATCGACAATTTCTCCCTCCTGACCATGCATTCCGACTAGACATCAAGAACTTTACGAAAGGTGTCGTGGTGACAGACCGCCCACCTGCAATGATGACTGGTGTCGAAGTTCGCGAAGAGATAGATGGTCTCGTGGCCAACCCAGAAGGTGGTTTTGTGGGACATGGTGAGCAACATATGTGGACACATAAGTCGGGATTGACTAGGCTCCCCTATTATGATGACCTGCTCCTTCCACACAACATTGACGTAATGCACACTGAAAAGAATGTCGCCGAGGCACTTTGGGCAACAATTATGGAGATTCCTGATAAGTCAAAGGATAACGTAAAGGCAAGAGTGGATCTGGCAGAGTTATGTGATAGACCAAACCAAGAGATGAAGCCGCCTAGTGGTGGTAAGACATGGAGAAGGCCTAAGGCCGATTTCGTCCTGAGCAGGGCCCAGAGGAAGGAAGTACTAGAGTGGATCAAGATGTTAATGTTCCCTGATGGGTATGCAGCTAACCTTAGTAGGGGGGTGAACTTATCTACTCTGCGAGTCTTAGGGATGAAGAGTCATGACTTCCACATATGGATTGAACGAATTCTTCCGGCGATGGTTCGAGGCTATGTCCCTGAGCATGTCTGGCTAGCGCTTGCAGAGTTGAGCTATTTCTTCCGCCAGCTTTGTGCAAAAGAGTTAGCTCGGACCATGATTGCAGACTTGGAAAGGATGGCACCCGTGTTACTATGTAAGCTGGAGAAGATCTTTCCACCCGGCTTCTTCAATCCGATGCAACATTTGATTATTCATCTCCCGTATGAGGCACGAATGGGGGGGGCCCGTGCAGGGACGTTGGTGCTATCCAATCGAGAGATGTCTAAAGACTATCCGAAAGAAATGTAGAAATAAATGCAAAATCGAGGCTTCCATTGCAGAGGCATACATACTGGAGGAGGTGTCAAACTTCACAACAACTTACTATGGTGACAAACTGCCGAGCGTGCATAATCCACCCCCTCGTTACAATGATGGCGACAATGAATCGAACCTCAGCATTTTTCGAGGGCAACTCGGAAGCGCAAGTGGTTTGACCACCAAGACCCTGAGACATGAAGAGTGGCGCCATATCATGCTATATGTATTGACCAACCTTGAAGAGGTGACGCCATACATGGAGCAATTTCTTCATGAATTCTGGCGTCGATCAAGGGACCCAACTCCACAGGAATATGATACCCTTCTTCGAAAGGGTGCGGGAAATGGATTGCCCGATTTCATTTCCTGGTTTAAACGTAAGGTACGTGCTTAGTTTGTCATTTGAAGTTGCTCTTACGTGCGAATAATATAACAATCTAGCGTGTTTGAACTTGCAGGGCCAAAGAGAGCCGTCTATGAGTGCCGAGTTGAGACAAGTAGCCAATGGCTTTGCCTATAGGGTCAGGAAATTTTCTGGGTATGACGTCAATGGATACCGTTTTCGCACAACAAGCTACGACCAAAGTCGGCCCAATCGAAAAACCACGTGTTCTGGAGTCTATACGCCCGGGCTTGACGAGGTCGAGTATTATGGAAGAATTGAAGATATATATATGAACTCAATTTTTATGGTTCCAAACCTCTTACTCCAGTGATATTCAAATGTCATTGGTTTGACCCTGAAGTTACGAGACGGACACATTCTAATCTTGGGCTAGTCGAAATTCGACAGGATTCCACCTTACCAGGAGACGATGTCTATATTGTGGCCCAACAGGCCACACAAGTGTATTATCTTCCATATGCGTGCCAAACGAAACAACATCTTAAGGGTTGGGATGTTGTGTATAAGGTATCACCGCACGCTAAATTACCTGTTCCAAACGATGAAGATTATAACTTAGACCCGGACACATATGACGGAGAGATCTTCCAAGAAGATGGGCTCGAAGGGCAATTTGAGATAGACTTAACCGAAGCGATCGGAATGGAAGTAGATATTGAAATGGTTGTTGATGACGAGGATGATGAGGTGCAAAATGAGAATGACTTAGAAATACTTGAAGGCAATGCCAATGAAGAAATTGCGCCTTCAGATGACGTCGACTATGAAATGGTTGATAGTGATGATGACACTTATGATCCGGCTAACCCGGACACATATGAAGATTATTTTTAATCGATGTAATGCTATATTTCATTTATTTTGCATATGTTTCTAAATACATATTTTTTATCTATGCTTAATTGTTTACCCTTAATTGCAGGTTGTTGGACAAAGATGGTGGGCGGTGGGACGAGGACGAGGAGGGGGAGGGGGGAGGGGGAGGAGGAGCACCCGTAGGACGGAGGAGCAGGCGCAGCAGGACGACGCCGTACAGCAGCAGGTGGAGCAGCAAGCCGCTGTCGATGCGGCACAGCAGGACGACGACGATGCGGCGCAGCAGGACGACGACGACGACGACGCCGCTCAGCAGGACGTCTCAGGTTCTGGCTCCTCAGGTTCGAGGAGTATCTACCTGTGAGGTCCCGCGAGCCTCCCTAAGCGACCCATACTTCGTGACAGACGTCCGCTGATACGACCCGATGGAGAGAGGTAGGTAACTTTAGATATTGTTGCTGCCTTTTCATATTATATGTTCAAATTAATAATAGAAACTAATACTTCATCTTAATCACTTGGACAGGTCTTGGATGGTTTTGGAGACTGCAGGGGGTCACGGCCGCAACCCCAATGGCATCCTGGGCCTTCTATGCCGGGAACACTTCCCTGGACTTGTCGAGTACGCCGGAGTGACGAGCCCAGCATACACCTTCGACCACTACGCCGTCGCCCTCGATGCAGTAGATCGGGACGGCAGACAATTCAACAACAAGGCGGAGCGGGTGAAGCAAGAGCTGTGGGTAAGTCTTCCTCGCACTATATTGTTTAATAAGTCGCATTTGTTGCATATTCTTGAAATAATGTATGGATACATCGTCTTTGTATGTAGGATTTCTTCAGGTGCGATGCTGGATACGAGGCCAGGGCGGATGTGGTGTCTACGACATGCTGTAAGAAGCTCGTCGTGGACATGCACTACGAGGCGCGCATCCAGGCCATCGTCACTTACCACGGCTCCGTCCTTGGGGAGAAGGTGAACAAGAAGGACGCCCGAACCATGTCGTTGACTCCGGACCAGTACTTGCAGGTAAATACAAAACTTTATTATTGGTACTAAATATGCTTATTTTTTTCTTCTGATATGCTGTGTACTTATATTTTTTTAGATGATTCCTCATTGGTGCGCCGCGCATCCTGAGTGCTGGGAGCAGATGGTGCAGAGGTGGTGCTCGGCTGAGTGGGATGAGGCGCACAACGCTAGCCGGGAACGGCGTTTGCTGATGCAAGGTCCCTCCCACCATCAAGGCAGCCGCAGCCTGGGCAAATACGCGGAAGCATGGGTATGCGCTCTTTTTTATTTAGGTATGTAACTTTCGATTAGACATGATTTCTAACCATCTCGTTGGTTTTCTCGCAGTCGGCGGCACATGGTGGCGCGCCTTGCTCCACGTTCTCGGCATATGCCATGGCCCACAAGGGGAAGGCGACGTCCGACGTCACCTACAACCCGGATGACGGGCCCGAGGCGTACACCAACCCCGCCATCCACAGCCGACTCAGTGAGTACACCGCCATGGCCAAGGAGGTCCATGGGCCAGATTACGATCCGAGGACCGAGGACATCGACGGAGATGTCCTCATGAGGGTCGGAGGAGGCAAGAGGCATGGGCGGTACTGGATTGCCGACGGGGCAATCGACTCGTCCTCCACTCCCACTCTCTCTCAGGTGCGAGCAAGGAGCACGAGCGCGAGCCCAGCCATACGACCTCGGCAGGACACCTCACAGCATCGTATCCAGCAACTCCAGGTTATTCCTTATCTATTCATCGTTCATTGATTTTTATATATCTTCTCTTTGCATTATCGTAACATTAGGGCGAAATATTACAGACTCAGCTAGATGATGAGAGGAGGCAACGTGAGGAGCTAGAGAAGAGGATGGCGGAGATGTTCGCGTACATGCAGAGCCTTGGCGCCGCACAGGGTCATGCTCCACCACCTCCGTTGTTCCCTGCAGCTGACCCTATAGAGTTCACTACTCCTGTGAGTATCAAAATTTTAGTACTGCATGATATATATTCATATGTTCTCACACATACAATCTCTTCTCTGTGCAGGGTCAATCGGCGGCGTCGAACAACCCTCATGCTTCGTCCAGCCCTTCGCCGAACCAGTCCAGATGCCCACCTCGTTGATGATTTGTTTTGTGATGATCCAGACTTACCTTTATGAGTGTTGGTGATGTTAGTTACACTTTATCTTGTGAGATACTTGGTGATGTTAGTGATGATGCAGACTTGTATCTGTTTTGTGATGATCCTGACTTTAGTGAGACTTGTGATCTGTTTTGTGAGACTTTGTGATATATATGGTGTTGATGATAAATGTGTTCATTCTGTGATGTGCTTGATATATAATGTGATGTGAATGATATATATCTTTTGTTTGTTTGGATGGAACAACAAAAGCAAATAAAAAAGGGACATCCTGGTCACTTTGCCGAGTGTAACACTCGGCAAAGGGTTGCTTTGCCGAGTGCTATGACCATGGCACTCGGCAAAGAAGGAAACCTGGGAACCGGCAAAGACATCTTTGCCGAGTGCTGACAATGGCACTCGGCAAAGAAGGAAACCTGGGAACCGGCAAAGACATCTTTGCCGAGTGCTGACAGTGGCACTCGGCAAAGAAGGAAACCTGGGAACCGGCAAAGACATCTTTTGCCGAGTGCTTTTGCCAAGGCACTCGGCAAAGATACTGGCAAAGGGGCCCACTGGAGGGTTCTTTGCCGAGTGCCAGGCCACCAGACACTCGGCAAAGAAACCTCCTTTGCCGAGTGCCTACTAGGGCTCTCGGCACAGGGACTGGCTGTGGGGTCCACTGGACCAGTCTTTGCCGAGTGTCGCCGTAGGCACTCGGCAAAGGATCCGTCACCGTTACTTGGCGCCGTGACGGTGACTTTTCTTTGCCGAGTGCCAAATGGCACTCGGCAAAGACTTTGCCGAGTGCCCGACAAAAAGTACTCGGCAAAGAAGCTGTTGCCGATGTACAGTTCGCCGAGCGTTCTTTGCCGAGTGTTACACTCGGCAAAGCCTTTGCCGAGTGTAAAATAGCCTTTGCCGTGTGTTTAGAACACACGGCAAAGGAGCTGATTCCGGTAGTGATGCCATTGTCATTCTCGCGTGGGAAGGAAGATTGTGAGGTGAAACGACTACGAAGATTTACGCAGGCGACTGGCTTCTTTTCGTGTGCGGGCAAAATGGGATGATTGATAGGGTTCTGTCGTTGGAGAGTATTTTTTTAATTTTCTCTAAATTAAGAATTGAGATTATAATAATTATTAGAATCTGTTGGAGATCCTGTTATGTATAGAGGCGAGTGCTGCAGTCACACTATATATACTGTGCTGGTCAAAGTGCACGTATCGTTTGCTTGGCCGCATCCTGAAATAACCAGCAAGAAAACAGCCATGCATGTATATGGATATGACCTACATATCTCGGCAACCCTAACCCTAACTTAATGGTCTATTCTAATTGGCACCAAATCATGGAGGGGTAGCCCAAGACCGTACCAGACCAGCCCTATTCCAAGCTGGATCTAGCCATGGAGTGCCACTTTGGAATGCATGCATGTATACATGTACCGCCTGTGTGCTGCGCTGTGCTGTGCTGTGATCAAGGCAGGCATTGAGTAGTCCCACATGCCTCCCACTTAAACCGAAGATTTGTCTCAATGTCTCAGCTCGCACGCGACTTTGGTCTGGAGCTCTAATATAATAATTTCCAACTTGCCCCCCCCCCCCCCCCCCCCCCCCCCCCAATACAATAAACTAATCCCCCACTTGCGTGCATAAGCATCAACGTCGTTAGATGCTATTCGGTTCACATAATTATAATAACAGATAACATTAAATCATATTTGTTTAAGTCTAACCGTAATAACATATCATACTAGAAACTAATATTGATCTATTTAAATTTATTACCGGTGTTACTCAAATATACATTACATTTCGTTTAGCAAACGGCACCTTAAGCTTTATGGTGCTCTACTGCTCTTCCTCTCTTCCCGTCTCACTCTATACATGTCATTGCCCAGAGATGGCTATGCCCCACATGTCATTGCCCATCCCATCGCCCACCTCCTCTTCCTCTCTCCCCGTCTCTCTCTACTCTAGCTCCTGTATTATATTTCTTCCTTCCATCAACTCCAATGACCAGCACTAACCTATCCCTTTCTCGCCTTCTTTTGCTATCACTTCCTCTCTCCTTCGCCCATCACCTGTCGTCTCTCTCTCTTGCTACCATTGGGTTGGGTTCTATCCCCGTCCAGCATCCTGCGCACCTCCATCTCTGGCCTGCCTGCCTTTTCTCCTCTCCGACCCATTCCATCAGCAAGCTGCTTTCCCCTCCCAAAAATATACAATAAGCACCACCAAAGTTAGCAGCAGGATAAACTACAAAGGAGAGAGAGAAAATAAAGGAAACATCAAGCCGAGAGCTTCAGCTACAGCTCCCCTTTTCGTCTCTCCCCACATCGATTCCAGAAACCATTCTTTACTCTCCAAGAAAACAAGCACCACACACAAACCCTAAACAAATTCAGCAGTCGGAGCTAGCGCGCCTCCCATCCTCTCCTTCCTCGCCGACTACTATTTCCGTCACCACCGCCGCCGCTTCTTCTCCAATTGTTAATATTATCGGTACTGTTATGTAGCCATTATTTTTACTTGCGCTTATTTGCTACTATGCTCTCCTTACTCACTTATAATTAGCTCTTCTACCCTAGAAAGATGGCAGACCTGGATTTGGGCGCCAGCTCCTACCTGCACCAGCAGCACCACCACCAGCAGCTACTGCCCCTCCACCTCCACCACGAAGACGGCGGCGGCGCCGCGGGGGGCTCCGACGACGGCCAGGACTCGCTGTCGCCGGGATCGGGCGGCGGTGGGGGTCCGCCCAGCACCGCCGGAGGCGCGGGCATCGGCGGCGGGGACGTCGTCGCGCGCCGCCCGCGCGGCCGCCCGCCGGGGTCCAAGAACAAGCCCAAGCCGCCCGTGATCATCACCAGGGAGAGCGCCAACGCGCTCCGCGCGCACATCCTCGAGGTCGCCGCCGGCTGCGACGTCTTCGAGGCGCTCACCGCCTACGCGCGCCGCAGGCAGCGCGGCGTCTGCGTTCTCTCGGCGGCCGGGACCGTGGCCAACGTCACGCTGCGCCAGCCGCAGTCGGCCCAGACGGGCCCGGCGGCCTCGGCGCCGGCGGTCGCCACGCTCCAGGGCCGGTTCGAGATCCTCTCCCTCGCCGGCTCCTTCCTGCCGCCGCCCGCGCCCCCGGGGGCCACCAGCCTCGCCGCCTTCCTGGCCGCGGGGCAGGGCCAGGTTGTCGGTGGCAGCGTGGCCGGCGCGCTCATCGCTGCGGGGCCGGTCGTCGTCGTCGCCGCGTCGTTCAGCAACGTCGCCTACGAGAGGCTGCCGCTCGAGGAGGGCGACGAGGTGGCTCCTCCTCCGCCGCCTGCGGGGACCGACCAGCAGCCTGCCGGTATGCCGTTTGACCCCGCGGCCGCGGCTGCCGCTGGCGGGCTTCCCTTCTTCAACCTGCCTTTGGGGATGCCGCCAATGCCGATGGACGACCACGCCGGCTGGCCTGCTGGCGCCCCTGGAGGTGGTGTTGGGAGGTCGCCCTTCTCGTGACGGATCCCCCTTCCTTCTCGTGACGGATCCCATCGATCTACCGGCGAAGTGCACGTACGCGCGCGAGGACGTGGACTACTACGTGTACAACAACCAAGTAGCATCTCTTTCTCTCGATCTGCCCTCCGCTTCATTCCTTCTCGATCTCTCTTTTCTGGCGCCATTGTTGTGATCCTCTCTATTTCTCTCTGATGTTTTTTTATGTTAACCTGTATGGGACTTGATTGTGGTAATTCTTGATCAGTTGAGTGTCTCGGTTAATTTGAACTATGTGTTGTGAGGACATGCACTCATAAATTGATCAAAATTTGTTTTTCTTTATGTCCCGGAGAGTCAAATGTGTTCAAGCTAACTTTATTACCATAACAATGCTATAGGATACATAAATTCTTATGGTGGTGGGAAACCAAAGCTTCGTTGTGCTGTCTGTCGCTTGCACACCTCTTTTGTTTGCAAAGATTAGGTGCTGATCTCTTTGCTTGCTTGCTTGTTTGTTTCTTTTGATTTTCTTTTCATATATCAAAAGTTCAATACTACCTTATTGGTTCATATGTCGATTAACTTGATGGTTTCATGCTTACATATCTTTAATTTATATTGATGTTTGCAATTGGTACGCTCGCATGTTTTTTTTCTTGCAAAAGATCCAAATAACTCTTCATATATATACTGGACATTACTTTGTTTATTTATTTTGCTTGTGTGTAGAATTTTATTGTATCTTATATAGCTACTGCCAGCTTTCTGCAATTCTACAAGTACGGCATTTCTCACACACACTGCGCAAAGCACAAGAAGCTATATGTATCCTTCTCATTTGTTCTCTTTGTCAACTTTCCACACATTAATTATGTTAACTCTGGATACATCATTGGAGGAAGGGATCGGTTGATCTTTTCTTAGAGATCGGGAATCCCCCTAAATTCTATTGAGAGAATAATATATGAAATAAAGTACAAATGCAAGCGTTATGTTGAATTGACTCCATCTTTTATTTTTCGGTGGATTGGGTGAGACCATTGCTTATTTTCCTTGCTCAAAAGGGAAAGGTAGGGTACATCGGCTAGATTATTAGCTAAAGAAAAATGATTTAACACTAGATACAGTAAAAACAATATTGTTGAAGAATGTGTCGAAGTAATAATTGTTTATCAACCAAATTGTAGCTTAGGGAACAACACCATAAACTAACTATTCACTTTAGTTGTATATAGTACATAGCTTCAAAAAATGGTGATCCACTCTAACATATATGAATTTAGATGAATACAAATGTATCCAAACAAACAGTAGGGGTTGGAATATATTGGAAATCACTGAAAAAAAATACACTGCAATCCAGGCTCCTCCTTCGTCCGTGTTGTTATTTTTGTTGAATTTCCATCAAATTCAAGGGTTCCCAAATTGGCCTTTTTTTTCTTGCTATCTTACATGCATGAGGACAGGATTCCGGCTCAGAAATCTGTTAGTGGCTGCATCTAGTTCGAGATTTGTGAAGGGCTAGCTAGATTTCTCCGTTCAGTTGCCGTTGTTCTTCTTCTTCCTGTGCGCAATGATTAATGAATATATAATGGCATTATTAGGGCCCATGCATGAGAAAATATATATATGTAGAATATATATGTGGCACACGGTATATATATACTCCGTACTATATAACGTTTGTACGTGTGTATATTATGTTTTTTTTTGTGGATTCACGTGTGCCAGCCTATCTTTTAATCTGAACCCCATCTCACTTCACATAGCACAAATACCCGATGGTTGCCAGAGGCATCGACGAAAGTCAACCGACGGATTCTTTTTTGAAAAACCATGAAATGACCGTTTTGGAATCTTGCCCTATCCCAAATGGGGTACATGACTAGTTGACCACTGTGGTCTCTCTCTCTCTCCGCTCTCTTTCTCTCTCATCGCTTCACTTTCACTTGACTCATGTCATTTCATGACCGACATCTGTCCTTCATTCCATGGCCTCCTTTCTGTGCGTGTCTGATCAGGTTTGTTACTACAGAGAGCTGGCCTTTCCTCCTGTGCCCTTGGGAAATGCACGATGTGTGCTACTGCTACTATATAGTATGAATTTGACGCATTGATTTATGCTAGGTGTTCCCCCTCGAAGGATAAAATAGTGTCGCCTCGAGTTTGATCGAATTGTGTACACCTGCTTTTCATTTAGTTCTCAACGCAACATTATTTTGCAACAGGGCTGCAATATGATATCTGTCCTTTTCCCTTGTCATTTCATGCACATATACTTAATTGGCCTTTTATCTAGCTAGCTAGTATCTCTGCTGCATAATTATCTAGATTAGCTGCACATGTAGATGTAGTGCACAGGTTCTGTTACGTCTGGTCAAAAGGGTTATGCAAAGAACTGTTATATGATTCCAGCTAGCTGGTGCAGGTTCAGCGTACCGAAAGCTAACAAAAAAACAATAAAAATTGAGTAAATTGTCCCGTCAGTTCTTGATCATTTTGGGAACTAATCGAGATCATCCCGCTGTTCTATATATGTGCGCATGCAGTGTGTCCGGTGCCTACGAATTAGTGGACAGGCAATAATGCTGTGCTAAATTATTGAAAGCAAGTGCTTACAGTGTGCTATGACATGTGGTGTACCTACAATATAATTAGGTTTACAGTTCATCCACAGAGCATGTGTATATATCTCCTTTCCTGCATGGTCGTCACTACTAGATATATATGCTTCGACTTGCATTGGTTTCTCGTTCGTACGTTCCAACAACTAGGTTGGGGAGTTACGTTGCAACGTCTGCATGCCCAAATTTTATTTTCACAATCATATATATATTGCATACTGCAGTGTTGAAGATAGAAGACGGTCCATAAAACTCACCACCTCGAACGTAGTGCCAAAGATCTATAGTTAAATCTCACTTCTAAGGCTAGTTTGGGAACCATAATTTCTCATGGGATTTTCATTTTTTAAGAGAAATTAGTTCATTTTTCCTTGGGAAAATAGAAATCCCTTTAAAAATTAGGCTTCCCAAACTAGCCCTAAAATAATTATTCAGCATGGTCAACATAAGCTATAGCCTCTAGGAATCCTACTTTTAGAGATATATTTTTAAAGATAGATATTTATGAGGCTCATCAAAACATGCTAAATCAGCAAAACCTATTTTTTACAACTCTGCTCTCTCATCTATCCAGTCCCTTATTAGCAACTGCGCCCCCTAACTAGGGAAGCTCTCCCACTTCACGCACACACAATTAAAAATATTATTTGATTCACAAAAATATATTTTTTGATATTATAAAATAAAAAAATTATAGTCATAAATACTTACCTCATTACCGGAAACAACTCTTTGCCGAGTGTCTGAAACACTCGACAAAGCCTGGAAAACACTCGGCGAAGGTTTTATTGAGTGTGACAGTCGGCAAAGAAGGTTCGGTAAACTGTACATTGGTAACAACTTCTTTGCCGAGTACATTTTATCGAGCTTGTCGAGTGCCACTCAGAACTCGGCAAAGACTTTGCCGAGTGCCACTTGGAACTCGGCAAAGAAATGTCGCCGTCACGACGTCAGGTGATAGCGAGACGGAACCTCTACCGAGTGCCCGCGGTGACACTCGGCAAAGGCTCCCTCTTTGTCGAGTGTCCACTGTGCTAGCACTCGGCAAAGGAGCTCCCCGTGGGTCCCTTTTCCAGTTCCTTTGCTGAGCATATTAGAGAGCACTCGGCAGTGCCCAATGTGCTAGCACACGATAAAGTCATCACCAGTGGGCCCCTTTGTCAATTCCTTTGTCGAGTGCACTAGGACGCACTCGACAAAGCTTGCTATTTTGCCGGGCGCCAAGGCCACAACACTCGGCAAAGAAGCTTTACCGGTGTCTAGGTGTGCCTTCTTTGCCGAGTGCTGTGACCTTGACACTCGGGAAAGTGACCAGAATAGCCCTTTTTATTTGTTTTTGCTATTCCATCCAAACAAACAAAATATATATCACATAATCATCACATATACATCACAGATATCACAGAATCATCACATACATCAAACACACGACATAGCACACAAAGATCACATGTTTCTTCACATACATCACAAAGTCACAAGTACCACAAAATAGTTCACCACACTAACAAGTACTAACATAAGCAAGTCCACAAACATCCAATATATGGCATAAACATGTCTCACAACTAAGTTTAT